>NC_139234.1:1583259-2183259 GCF_977018435.1 Lepisma saccharinum
CCTCTCTTCGTAGAATTACGAATCGTCTATCCTATTATAAATAACCGTTAACCAAAAATGCCTAACGACATTTTCGGCAACACCAAGCGTGTAGACCACGCAGAAGAGATTCTCATGTTGGACATTCGAGTTAAGAAGTTGAGGACCGATTTGATCGCTTTGCAGGAAACCTTAAACAAAAGTTTAGAGTCGGAAATCGCTACGCTCCAAACGCAATGTCTCGACCCCATTCTGAAAATCGATTCCGAACTGAAAACGCTGATAAAAAATTATGTCGACGTACCTTCTTACGACAACGTTCAAAATATACAGTTGAGCGTGGATTCGCTTCAAAATGATTTGGCCAAATTACAGCAATTTCAATCGAAAAATGAAGATTTGGAAAAATTGAAACTCGAAATCGAAGAACGAACTTCCGCAATCGAAAAGAATTTCTCTGAACTTCAAACCGTCGTGAACGATATTGATGTAGAACGCTTGCACGTCGTCGTTTCCAAATTACAAGAAGAATTCACCAGCACGTTGGAAGAAATTAAATCCAAGTTGCAGACTTTGGAAGATACAATGACGAACCTACCATCGTCGGACGAACTGCAGGTCATCGGTAAAAGCGTCGCGAACATAAAAATTCAATTGGAGGCCTATCAAGATTTCGAACACATTCAAACCACCATCGCCACGCTTCAGGCGTCCTTGGAATTGATCAACGAAGAAATTAAAAATATTCACGCTGAAGCGAGAGCGTTGACGAGCATTCAAGACACGTTGAGCACGGTTCAGCAGAAGATCGAATATTTAGAAAATTTGAACGTCGAAACGAATCTCGCTCATTTTCATCACGTACTCGACAACATACAGGGTGACTTGGAATCGTTACGGACGAGCGTGCCTTCGAGCGAAGATTTGGAAAAATTGAAAACGGCGGTGACGGCACTATCCGAATCGAGCGACATCAAAAGTTCGTTGAGCGATCTCGAGAGTAAAGTGGCCAATCTCCCCACCTCCAAAGAATTACATGCTTTGAAAAGGAACATATCACGTATGCTGAAACGATTGGAAACGGAAACGGCGAACGTGGAACAGATTCGAGACGAACTTGCTTCGCTGGTGTCGATGCTGCCCACTTCGCAGAGCGTTGCCGATCTTCACACGCAGTTTACCGAGATGCGAAGCATCGTGAACGATCTTACCGAGAAGAGCTCGAAATTGAATCAAGTCGAGAACCTTCAGAGTATTGTCGTCAACATCAGAGATCAAGTTGGAGTGCTGGAATCAACGCAGGAATCGACGCTGGCCTCTTTCGGTGCCAAGTTGCAAGAACTCAACGAAAGCTACAAGCAGTTGAACGTGGAAGTGAAAATCAAACCGTCGTTTTCTACCGTAACGGATGCCATAATCGAGCATTTGCTGCCCATCGAAAATAAACTCGGACAAGTTCACAGTAATCTGCTCGGCGTCGACACTAAATTCGCTAAACTGCATTCTCTGCAAGCCATCGAAATCAACAGCATTCCCAATCAACAGAGAATCTCCACGTTCGTCGAAGGTAACAAACTGTACATGCTACATCCTTATCATCCGTACTACAAGTTTCTCCTCGATGGCACGATTCAGATAAACGAATTTTCGTACTGGTCTCACGGTAGAAAAGCTAGCGTTCCCACCATGACTTTGATATCGAATCGTGGTGTCCAGAAAGCAGGAAACATTCCTCTGGCACGTTGGAACGAAACGCGCAACATATATGAAATACACGAAGACGAAGATCTCACCGTTTTCGACGTGAGTGCCGGCGATAAGCTGATCATTCAAAACACGAGCGAAGTGCCACCCTCTTTGAATCCCATCACGCTTGTGCTTCTCTTGAAACGTAATCTCTAAAAAAATGTCTAGGCAAGCCATCGTCGAAGAATTGCATAAATCTGCACGCCGCAACTACGAACGTTTGGCTGTGGTAACCAAGGGCATCGACGACCTCTGGCAAAGTGACCTCGTGGAGATGAGTAGCGGCAATTTGAAAAACGTGCATAAATTGAACAAGGGCAACAAGTACCTTCTCACCGTCATAGACACGTTTTCGAAATTCGCATGGGCTCTACCTTTGAAGGCGAAAACGGGAACGTGCGTCACGGAAGCATTCAAATTAATTTTTCGCGAAAGCGGCGGCAGACGACCACGGTTTCTGCAAACGGACAACGGTAAAGAATTTTACAACGCCGTATTCCAAAAGTTTATTCAAAAACATGGCATTCGACATTATTCGAGCTTCAGTCACATCAAAGCCAGCATCGTGGAAAGATTCAATCGAACCTTGAAAACACACATGTGGAAACGATTCACGCTTCGGGGAAATTACAAATGGGTCGACATCCTGCCGGAACTCGTCGACACCTATAATGAAACGGTACACAGAACGATAGGCATGAAGCCAGCCGACGTTACGAAATCTGATGAGCAGCGTTTAATTTCTACAGTTTACTGTCCAAAGTACACACCCACGACAAAGAAAGCTAAATACAAAATTGGAGACCAGGTGAGGATCAGCAAATTCAAACGCACCTTCGAGAAGGGATTCACAAAAAATTGGAGCACGGAACTTTTTACGGTGGTTCGAGTTCTACCCGGAAACCGACACACGTATATAATAAAAGATAGTAGCGGCGAGATTTTGAAAGGAAGATTTTACGAAGAGGAACTCTCTAAAACAAAACACCCTGACACGTACCTCATCGAGAAAGTATTGCGTAGGAAAGGTGACAAACTGTTTGTCAAATGGCTGGGACTTCCGGAAAAAAGTTGGATCGACGCGAACGAAGTGATCTTGTGAGTACGTGGAACGTGGTGAAGCGTCTACCGGATCCGGAAAGTCAAACAAGAAAAAAAAAGAACGGCAAGTTGCTTCCCGACAGCATCCGCTGTCTGATCGTAGGTCCTTCGGGGTGTGGGAAAACGACGCTGCTCGTGGACAATTTTCTCCTCGCACCAAATTGGTTAAATTGGAAGAACAGGCACCTGTACGTGTTCTCGAAAAGTTTGGAGCAATCCAAATACCAGCAACTGATGAAACTGTACGATGGTCTGGACATTGCAACGTTCGCCTCGGAAATAAAACCACTCGACGATTGTCGTGAAAATTCAGTCGTCGTGTTCGACGACGCCATCCTGGAAAATCAAAATGAAATTCGCAACTTTTTCACGCAAGGTCGTCACAAAGGAATGGATTGTTTTTACCTAGCTCAAACGTTTTCCAAAATTCCAAAACAGTTAGTACGCGACAACGCTAATTTTATATGTTTGTTTCGTCAAGATCACACCAACCTCAAGCACGCGTACGATGACTACGTAGGCGGAGACATGAACTACAATCAATTTTCGGAAGGCTGCTCTACTTGCTGGAACGGTGACGATTTCGGATTCGCGACGATCGACATGACGAGGAAACCCAACGACGGAAAATACAGAAACAAAATCAACGACTTTCTAAACGTTGCAACGTTGTGAGAAACGACGTATATAAATAACGTCATGACGAAACGAAAAATCGAAGACGAAAATCTCAAGCTTCGCGATTACCTCGCGAAACGCTTCAAAGGTTGGAAATCCGAGAATCGCGGATTCTACGAAGAGAAGAAACGTCAGGATCAACCCGTGATCGATGCCATCAGCGGTCTAGGTAAAGAAATTAAAAGTGTCACGGAACAAAATAAAAATTTGATTAATGAACTCGTACCGCTCGCAGCTAAAAGTTACACCGTACCCACGCCCATTTCGAGCATTCCTTCGACACCGTTCGAACTGAAGGATGCACCTGCACGACGTCGAGCCATAGGCAGCACGTCGTCATCTTCGGATAAGATCGAGTTGGGACCTTTGGCACGAGACTACCTGAGCACGGGGAAATTCGACAAGGATGAAGTGTTCGGATTGTATCCCAGCATGGAAACCAGCGAAGGCGGCGGTGTGGTGTGGAAGATTGGAAAATCGAAGGTGACCTTCGAAGGCAACGACATTAAAGTCAATTTAGGCGACAAGGATAGTTGGAACAGGTATCCGGGTACGGTTGGACTGTGGGAACTCGTCGCCAAAAAGCAGCCGAAAGATTACACCGACGAAGATTACCAGAGTTACAAGGAAATTCTGATCATGACGGATGCCTTGTACCAGAACAACGACGCCTCGCAGAATAGGGTGAAATCAAGCAGCGGCGAGAAGTACAGGAATCTCATCAAACCGATTTGGAACCAGGTCAAAACAGGCAGCGGCGTCAAACGCTACAACACGCTACCCAAAGAATTCGTTTGGGTGGACGACGTTAGGAAACTCGTGGACCGATTGTTGGTGATAGCCGGCGAAGAGAATGCAGGCAACCGTAATTTCTACAACGAGAAGGTTGGCATCGTGGACATGATCAGCACGAAACTTTCCAACTTCATCGTGAACGACGACAAGGGCATAGGTTACCTGATCAAAATCATCAACACGCTGCCTCCGAAATTCTGGAACGTGGCCGAAGGAAAGGGGCTCGTGAACGACATCATCAACAAGTTACCTTTCGAGATGCATCTACCTGGCTACCAGTACTGCGGACCGGGTACCAAACTCGAGAAAAGATTGGAGAGAGGAGACAAGGGTGTGAATCCGTTGGATGCCGCATGCAAAGATCATGACATCGCCTACAACACCACGCAGACGGATCTGAATGCACGTCACGAAGCAGACAGAAAGTTAGAGCACGCAGCTTTCGAAAGGTTCGTGAGTAGAGACGCATCGTTGGGTGAACGGGTCGCCGCACTGGGTACCACCATCGCCATGAACACGAAACAAAAATTGGGGTGGGGTATATAAATAACATACAGTAAAAAAAACAACATGGCTTGCATAACTGATTTGCCACCCGAGCTACTATCTAAAATATTCAAAAAGGTAGTTAACGGAGATGTTAATAAACTTGTAATCATGGCAAAAACAATGCCGGAATTTCGCATCCCTTGTGAAATGGTTCTCAAGGACCTTCTTCGGGAGATCAGCGGCCTGAGGTGCGGTGATCTCAACATTCTGCTTTCGGCTGCAGGGGAGAAATTGGACGATAGGTCGGACGAACTGAACGAGGCGATGCAGGGAAGAAGACAGTATACTGATGATTGGTACAAGTCTATGCAGGAGAAGGATGATATCACTACGCTCATCCTCGCGTTTTCCGAAGCACGGACTTTCTTCCTCTGTTAAAAAATAATAATATATATACGTGTCAAAAAAACTTGATATATAAATAACACACATCGTGAAAAAAATAATCTTCGGTATATATAAATAACACACATCGTGAAAAACAATTAAATTTCTCTAACACACACACTGAAAATTTCTCTTCTTCGAAATGACAACTGAAAAAATGAGTGAGCTCCAAGCATTAAAACAAATGCTAAATTTGTCATTCGAGTATGTAAAAATTCGGGAATTGGAAGTCGACAAACCTTACACGATAACTTCCGGTTCAATCGTTTCTACCCAGTATGGTCCCAAGGTACGTCTGTTGCTCAACGCACAATACAGTCTATTTTTACCAGATCGATACGCTAACATGTTATCTGACGAGAAGCTATCTATTTTAATCGAGAACAAAACTCGAATCGTGTACAAGGGGACAAAGGAACTTCTTGGCAAGAAAACGAAGCACGTAATAGAATTTGTGTAACGACTGCGAGGCCTTGAAAATATATAAATAACATACCGTAAAAAACTACACAAGAAAAAAAATATCAGAATATATATATAAATAACATACCGTGAAAATAACACATAGAGCGTCAACATGAAGCCCAAGGGTGTCGTGTACCAGATACCATACTCCAATCTGAAAAATCTAGGTGCCCTCGATGGGTTACTCACCAAGAAACAACGCGAGAAGAAACGTTCTTGCTTGTCGAAAGGACACGGAATGAAATTACTTCTCAGCACACCTCAATTGAAAAGATTGCAGCGTTCGCGGAAACAGCAAAAGATCGGAGGTTTCATATTCAGCATCCCGGCCATCCTGGCAGCATTGGGGGCCGTTGGAAGTTTGGCCGGCGGAAGTGCCGCCATTGCGAAAACCGTCATCGACTCGAAGAAGAACAAGGCGGAATTGGAAGAACAGAAACGTCACAACCTGGCCATGGAGAAGAAGGGGAAAGGTATAACCAAAAAACAAAAAAGCAACCTCGATGCTTTGAAGAAATATAAAAAAAAGAAACAGAAGCACTCACCAACCGAGACATTGAATCTCTGATCGAACCGTTACAAATCAAACACTTCAGAGGAGTTTTCATGTCCGACTCGTTACCTTCAAGCGTGAAAAAAAGAGAATGTGGAGTAGTCAACTTGGACGGTCAAGAAAATCCAGGCACGCATTGGATATGTTACCACAAAAACGATAATGATAAAGCATTCGTTTTCGATTCTTTCGGAGGTGTTCCACCTACAAATTTAGTTCATTATCTGAAAACAAGCAAAACCTCCATATACTACAACGACGAACGCATTCAAGATTTCGGAGACGTGAACTGCGGTCATCTCTGCCTCTCCGTGCTCGCGTTTCTCTCTAAAATAAATAACCCTACGATCGAGGATTTCCAGAAAGCATTGTGGAACCTCAAACAGCATCACTAGGATGGGCGTATTCCATCTCACGAGCGAATCTTCAATCTTGAAACTCACGCTGCACGACGACATTGTCTATCCTAAATCCGTGGCTCTGCGTGCATTCTACAGCATGTACCTCATACCTAACGTTACGCAGCACAACAACAAAATTAGCGTCGGAAGCGAACACATCGTCGTCACGCCAGGACAATACAATCTTTCCACTTTGCAAGCTCAGTTACCCAAAGGCACGTACCTTTCTCAAAATTCGGTCACGCACAGAGTGGAAATCCTGTCGGCGACGGAGACCGTGGACCTGGGCACCATAGGAGAACTTTTAGGTTTCGAGAACAACACAAAACTCGAAGCTGGCATCAAGCACGTGGCAACAAACATTCCTAAATTTTTGGCCATAGAGACTCTGAACGTACACTGCAACGTGGCGGAAGGAATGATCACGAAATCTTCGGACGGATTACTGGGAAGTCACAAGCAGACGGGAATCATAGCCACTTTCAAACCAAGTTCCGAGTTCATGGAACCGATCATCTACACGCCCTCTTCGCCGATCTATTTTCCAGTATGTCGCAACCGCATAGACGACATAGAGTTGGTGGTGACGAACGAGAAAGGAGACGTGGTGGATTTCGCAGGTGCAACGACCACTGCCATCGTGGAGATTAACGTATAATAAATAACATACATAGTGAAAAAAAAAATGGAGCAAATCGAAAGTTACGAATTGCAATCTTTCCCTCCCAACCGTCGCACGTTCGCCAATCTGAACGAGGCGAACAGGGAGATCGAATACGACGTGGACGTAGGCGATGGGTTCGTTCATCCTCACAGAGCGGACCTCTACCTTCAATTCGACGTGGTGAAGAAGGAAAGCGGAGACACGTTTCCCGCAGCAGCAAACTTGATACTCGTGGACAACTTCGTGCCTCACCTGTTCTCGCAGGTGGAGGTGAGGAAACACAACACCGTCATCGACAGAATAGATTATCCAGGCATCACGTCGACGGCGGTGGGAACGTTAAAATTATCCAAAACGGACGCAGCGTACTACCAGGCAGGAGGATTCGAAGCCGGGACCAAAATATCGACGACAAGTCACACGGTGCTCTTTCCCATGCGTCTGCTGCCGGGGTTCTTCTCGGACTACAAGGAGATCATGTGGAAGGGAGGACTGCGCGTTACGTTTCGAAGAGCGGCCAACGACAACGACGCACTGATGCGATACGCTACTTTAGGTCCGGACGGCACCACGCCGATAGCCAACACTCTACCCGAAGCAGCAAAGTGCGTCATCCGGAGCATGGAATTGAGAATGCCGGTGGTGGAATACGAAACGAACTACGCCCTCAAGTACAAAGCGGAGATCTTGAAAAGTCCGCAGGTGCCGATTCACTTTCACGGTTACCAGTGCGTGCAGAAGATGGCGTCGGGAAGTCACATGGAATTCGACGTGACGACGCAGTTCAACAACATACAGTTCGACATGCCAGATTTCGTCGTAGTGCTCTTTCAGACCGGGAGGGACAAGAATCAGGAAAAAGATTCCAGCAAGTTCGACGACTGCAAGATCAAGAACGTTTATCTGAAGAATGGACGCAACGAAGTGTTCCCGCGCGAGAATTACAACCTCGACGTGACCAAAAACGATTACCTCAAACTTTACGAAGCTTACACGGCTTACAAACGCGTGACCGAGGGAAGCGTGGACATGTACTACACGCCCAGCGAATTCAAAATCCGCAGGCCGATGTTCGTCATCAACACATCTAAGAGAAAAAAGGTTGTGGTCAACGATCGAACCAACATCAAGATCGTCTGCGAGTTCCACGATGCCTTGCCCGAGGATACCCTATGCAGTGTCATCCTGATTGCAGAGAAGTCCTTCGCCTACGATGTGAAGAACGAGAGGGTCACAGAGCAGTTTTAAAAAATATCGCCAACAAGCAAGAATAGCTTTTCTACATTCCCCAATTACAAAATTTTTAATCTAAAAACACATCCAAAGCACTCCAATAGGATGCAGAATGTTTTTTAGGATCAAATCGAATTTCTTAAACAAATTGAGGGGGGGCTTGCTTGTAGTTGAGTAGTTATCATCAAAACCTATCCAACAAACCCACAATCATCATCCTAGCTCAATTAGGAGCCGAGAAAATCAATGTCTTAGAAAACGTCTTAAGATAATTGTCTTAAGAAAATTTTCTTGACAGACCGGAAGTAACATCTTGACAGACCGGAAGTCGACTTTCTTAAAGATTAAGATATTTGTCTTAAGACATTTTCCAAGACATTGATTTTCTCGGCTCCTATGGGGCCTAGAACCATGTAACTTTGATCTATGTATATACCAACACTTGCCCGACCCTGTGGCCGAGTGGTTAGCACATCACGCTGTGACGCCAAGAGCCCCAGGTTCGAATCCCAGTCGGGCTTGGTTGTTTGTGAATATCTATTCATCCATTTCATCACTCACCCCCAATCTTCGCAAATTAGCCAAAGGTGCAAAACGCGAATTAAAATAAACTAAATCAATAAATCAATCATTAAGTTCCGCGTGTTGCAATCATGAAATTAAATTTTAATTAATTTTTTTCCTATCCATCTCTCTCTCAAATCTATATAGCCTGTTCATATTTGGCATGTCGCCCCCATTTTGTTTACGTGGTAAAAAAATCTCAAACCACTTTTTTGCGAATGCTCGTTCTGTAGCCATAAGTATAATTGGATATAGTTGTCAGATTTTATTTAATTTGAGGTTTAATATCAATAAGCATGCATAAAAACTAAATATTTTAAATAAATAAGATTCGAATAACTATGTACTTTCACTAGACTTTGCGATGGCACAGCGGTAGCGTCGTTGCCTTGTAATCAAGGCTTCGATACCCCCACAAGTAGTTCTTGAAACTGTAGGTCCACCCCCGATTCGTCTTACTGTGCATAAAGTGGACTTAAAACATCAAATCAATTAGTACTTCCACTAGCCTCTGCGATGGTACAGTGATAACATCGTTGTTTTGTAATTAAGAGCTCGATACCCGGTGGAGGTACAAGTGGTTCTTAAAACTGTAGGTCCACTTTCAAAAATCAACTCACAAATGCAAAAGCATACTTATAAATCAAAAGCAACTCATGCAAGCTAAGAAACAAAGATACTTACTTTTGGAAAATACTGCAGAAATGCTCTTCACTATCGTTTAAAATAAAAACAGAACTTTCTACACCACTGCTTTAAGTTTTATACGGTTTTCTAATAAGGTCAAAAGTGAAATGTTAGCCAACGCAACGTGGACCAATAGAAATCCGACACAATCCGCTCTAGAAGATTCTTCCCCCACATTTCACCCACGTCATTTTGAATAATACATCGCATTGCATTACTGCTATCTATGCTGCTAACTAACGTCACTATATATACTTCCGTCATCCCAAGGCCTACCCATTGTTGAATTTGCATTATTGCGTCAATGTTGATAGCACGCGAAATCTCCCTTTCGCATTGCAGGTATTTCAATGTAATGAAATTCTAAAGCTTTAGAATTTCATTAGAGATAAGAGGACTTGCATCACTGGCATCTATGCCGCTAACTGACATTACTATATATACTTCCGTCATCCCAAGGCCTACCTATTGTCAAATTTACCTTATTGCGTCAATATTCATAGCATGTGAAATCCCCTTTCGCATTACAGATATTTCATTGTAATAAAAAGCTTTAGAATTTCATTAGAGATAAAAAAGCCGGTATTTCGAAACCAACACAATGTAATTTCCTGCTCATTCTCGTAACCTACTCCATATTCGAGTGAACATATTTTTGTTTAATGTCGCAAGTCATTTCAAATATTGGTCAAAAAGCGAGGCACCATAAGAGCAAAATTTGCAGAAGGTAAAAGATAGCTTAAAATACTGATGCCAGAGCTTTTCTTCTTCTTCTGTCTAATTTTCTCTCATTGTAGGTTAGTTTAGTCCGTAAAACGGATTACGCTGAGAGCAAAAGTTTATTAGCAGGTCGTGGTAGATTACACTGAGGGGGGGCCTTACAGTAAAAGAGAGGCAGCCTTATAGGTAAGTCATTTCAAATGAAGGTCAAAAAGCGAGGTAGCATAAGAGCAAGATTTGCAGAAGGTAAAAGATAGCTTAAAAAAACTGATGCCACAGCTTTTCTTCTGTCTAATTTTCTCTCATTGTAGGTTAGTTTACCCCGTAAAACGGATTACGCTGAGAGCAAAAGCCTATTAGCAGGTCGTGGTAGATTACACTAAAAAAGGGGGGGAAGGGGAGAGAGGGGGGGGGCTTACAGTAAAAGGGAGGCAGCCTTATAGGAAAATATCATAAGTCATTTCAAATGTGGGTCAAAAAACGAGTTAGCATAAAAAATAGCTTAAAAAGTAATGGCAGAGCTTTTCTTCTCTCCATTTTTCTCTCATTGTAGGTTAGTTTAGTGCATAAAACAAAAACCTTGGTGATTTTTCGAGTAAGAAGTTGGCAACACTGCTCGTGCCTTACGCGAGAAATCCATTAAGGCGAGAAAGTAGGTCAAAGGATGGGCCTAGGATCGGCGGTTCCACCTACTGAGGAGATTCAGTCCTGTATTCACAGTTTCCGCCCGAAAATAAAGCAAGTTTTGCTGGTACGTAAATTGATTGCAGCATATGTAAGTGCAGAAAATCCACAGTGGAGGGATGATCATCACAAGTGAACGACCGCAATATACCAAAATGGCGATCTAGGGGATCTTGATTAAATTTTCCTGTCAAAACGTACTTGTAATTGTTCTTCCACAAATATTCGGACACTTCTAAAGTACTTTCTAAAGTCACTCTTAAGGACACTAGAGTTTTTTCTGAAGCGAAGGAATTTCGATTATCTCTAAGGACAGCATTCCATTTTATTAAAGTTTTATGTGCTTCTGATCCTTTTTTCTTTAGCAATGCTATTGTATTGCTAGCATCCGCAGTGTGAAGCAAATCATCCTCTACTGACAAGCTTAATGATACATTACGACGAGTACTTACTTTATTATCATCTGTCCGCAAGGATTGCCTTTTCATGGGAGATTTTGGCTTCTTAACTGTCTTAGAGATGTATTTGGGCAAATTAGGAAATATATGAGGAACTGCTTCTGGTTTTAATTTCCACCTTTGTCGTGGAATTTCTACTGTATCGCCATCCACTATGAACGAATCCACTTTCACTAAAAGGTCAGTGGAAAAATGAATATCACACACATAGCAATTATGACTTAGTTTTTTATCTTTTCTAGGGATGGCACTCTCCCATTTTGAGAGACCATTACTGTCTTTAGGTGGCCTAAAAATTTCTACTGCCTGAAGAACAGCGGTCATATCCAGATCTACAGCCGGGTACGAAACACGTAGGCATCTTGTAGTTTTCGATCGCTGCTGTTTCAAACACAATAATAATGCGTTGAACGCAACACAAACTAGTCACAACGGATCAATCACAAATCTAACGACACTAAACTCAATAACGTAACAATGTTGTCATTAATAAAAGTACACAATGTTATTCTAGCACAACAAAACACAAAGCTCTACGTAAAGCGCGGCCGCACTGCAAGCAGAAGACGCTCGCAAGCGAAGGTGCTGCCAGTGTTTCGGTGGGGCACAGCTCTATTCACTTGGCTTACGGGAAGAAAACGAAGTGCACACACTTTCTCTTCTATACGCTCTGGTTGTAGGCTATGTCAAGAGCAAAAACTTCCAATTTACAAAAGACCGAAATGTGTCATCGAATCAGTGATTTCCAGACGAATAGTTGCAACAACTTTACAGGAGTATGTTACTAAATTTTTGTAACGGTCAGCCCCTTCATACCAAGCTATCAGTCATTTTGTCAAAGATTAACGCGTTGCATGTGAGATTTGTGTTTCGTCATAATTCATCTTTCATTCACCTTTAATTGCCTCCAATAATGACGAAATAATTACGGAAAGTATCTTCCTGCAATTAATTGTTGCACAAAAATCGAAGTATACTAGTCAAACTCTGCAGCAAGTCCAGGTATTACGCGTCCGCAATAAAAGCATCCATCAGAGCCATCTCTCGGGAGAAACACAAAGCTTTTAATTACCTCCACTGGCTGTAATCATCCGGTGGGGCTTTGTGAGTTGTAATTACGTCCGCGCCAAGTAAACAGCTGCCAATCAGGCCCAGCTGCTGCTGTCTCGTCAAAGAAGAGCGAGTCTATCGCTTCTTCCTTTGCGCGTGAACGGATTCGCCTGTCTACTACCCACTTGGAAATAAATAATAGAAAAAGGATCACTGTTTGGCTGCTTTTCTGTGTGGAAGCGTTGGCTGAAGCCTCTTACCGTCCTCTCCGTGGAGATTGTAAAACCCTTCGGTGTCTTTTTCTAGGCAACGCTAGCTGGCGATGGGCGTACAATAACATCAACGAGGTTTGTGCTGGACAAATAGAATACATAGAGAAATTGCCGCATGTAGAGAGGTAGATGCAACGTATCAACAAGTTGGTTGGTTACTCGTTGTCTGCAACCAGAAGCACAGCTAACCTAATAATATACTAAGAAACCCAACTCCACACCTAATACATGTAATCTGTGAACATGAGACGTTGACTAGAGCCATCTGCCGAATTGTTCCAAACTACATAGAAGTCTCACGTCAACCCGCCAGCCGAAGATGAAGCTAATGCTAGTTTAGCTGTGAACAATCTATTAATTTTTGATGTACCAACATGTTCGAAACCATTCTAGATATCAATACGAAATATTGAGTGTTCCAGTCAACAATCGATACTTACCGATTATTCACAAACTTGATCTACCCGGTACTATTTTACTGAGATGATGTTTGTTATTGGCTCACACCGCCTATCTTATGCGGTTTCTAGCCAGCGTTACGGTTATTTTTCATCCTAGTCCCCCGTGTCTTCTTGCCTGCGACCTCTTTGTTTCTCACGGTACTTGTTCGCCGCACTTTTACTTGTACTCGTCGGACCAAACAATAACTCATGTTTCTTCAATATCTCTTACGAAAATACCATCCGGAATCGTTATACAAAAAACTACTCCGAATTAGAAATACTTCGCCCATGAATAAAGACTTTCTAATTCTATTTCTGATTTGCACTATGGAAGTTGTATCCTGGTGGATATGTTACACTGTTGGTCTCCGTGTTGTTTACATGGAAATGTGTTTCCTAGCGAATCTTTATAGTGTGTACGTGATTGATATTCGAGGGTTGCTTATTGGATTAGGATTGACTCCCGAAATGGGACACCTATTCGAAGTAGAGTTTTGTATAACGATTCCTGATGATCTTTTCGAGGTGACATTGAAGAAACAGATAAGTTATTGTTTGGTCGGGTTCTCCCCATTGACAGGAAGTTGTATATACCGCTTGCAGCCGTGCCAAAAGTTGATACACGAGTACATGACTAGTGCATAGTCTCAAGGTGACAGCTATAATCACGAACCGTACAATTGTGTGCCCATGGAAGAATAGGACGTAAACACTTCGATATTTCTGGAACAACTAAAGCTATAAATATGCAATTACAAGGGTCGACAGAATTATAAATTACAAAGATCCTATATTATTAGGGTAATAATCTTGATAAACTCGCTCTTTTGTCTGGTCGTATCTAGAGTGACTACACTTAGATATACTGATTACCCAGTAACTGTTGGAAGTACAAAGACAAAATTTTCTATACCGACAGATCTACTATGTACTGACCATGCAGGTCGTTAATATGTAACCCAGGTCTGGGTAACTCGCCATATTCCTGAAAGGAGCGCTCTCGCATTCACGCGTCTAACTCAGAGCGAGCCTAAGTTCGTATCCTTGATAACACATGCATTGTGATATTTGTACATTTCTTATTTTATGTCGCTTTTTTGCCACATTTGACTAATCGAGACGATGATAATGAATTCTGAGTAGATGAAGTTGATGGACATTCATGCCCAGACCAGGACTCAAACCTGGAATCTTAGTTTGCAAAGACCACACAAATGCCGTTGGCTACCGAGCCACTCGATGGATTAATCATTATATCTACTCCATTTATTTAACCATTCATCCTCCTTGAAAATAATCCACGAGTTAGAAAAGCGAGATAGCACAACGAAAATAGGAATATACTCTGTCCCGCTTATCTGTGGAGCAAGGCCAGCGGCAGAGGAGGCAGAGCGAATCAGTACACGCTGCTACGAAAGCATGTAACTGCAGTCGCTCCCCCCCCCTTTTCTAGACAATCCCGTTTCCTCGCACGTGTTCATTGGCGGAGCCGCCTGACGTACCTACTTGTTTTCGTTCGCTCGCTCCCGGGACAGAGTATAGTAATAAGAAACGTATCTTCTGGAGTAAATTGGATTTATTTTTTGCTGGATATGCGGAACGCTTTGAACTCTAGGATGCTAAAAAATACATTTTGAGTTTAGGTCTGAAATTTTTACAAAATTTGGAGGTTTCGTCTCATGCTATGTTTGATCATCCGTCCTGCTCAAGTTGCTCCTGTTACTTTTTTCAATATCTGTTTCTTTGCGCTTTCAGAGGCAGTCCTTTAGAAGGACAGAAAGACGTCCTCTCTGGAAGAGGAGAAGTACCAAGTACAAATAGTAACATTGGTTCTAGATTGTAGAGATTTTTTAAAGACAAAAGCAACATGTCATTCCGTTCTACTTGAGGTGCTTTGTGTAGGCGGGCAGCTTGCAGTGCACATAGCGCTCGCTAGTCTGTGCAAGTGTACCCGACTTGCCCATGCCTGATGTAACTATGAAACAGCGATTAGTACCCATGGAGCATATGATGACCTCACAGTTGTGACGTGGCTTTTAATTTCACTTGTCACGGTCAACGAACCACCTCACAATAACTCTGTAAACGGAATACAGTGAGTCCGGTAAATATTTCGCGCAACTGACGTTCCAGTATAATGTAAGGCACCGGGACAATAGCGCATACCTTCGAATGTATGCGGTTGGAGGAGGGCATTTTTCGGGGGTCGCCCCTTTATTCAAAAATAGAAATGACATTTACCTCTGTTCACTATCTAATAAATCACTTAAACAAGTCATTTGATCACTGAAATAACAAACTTGGCCTCGAAACATTAGTCAAGCTTCTGTTCCAGAATGGTACTGCTTCCAGGTAGATACATAACCTAAAAAACTACATCGAATGGATCTCGCTGGTGATGATGTTCAGCGGTTATGACGTAGCACACAATACAGAAAAGCATCTTTTAGAAATTATTAAATGATAATGTCTCAAAATAAATTTATTTAAAACATGTATATAATAATAATGGCACTCAGTTCTTCACTGATGTAGAACAGTAAACGCAGTTCAAGTTGTTCCTCCTAGATTGCTGCCATATCAACGATTCAATGTTCATGATATTCAAACCTTAAAAATTTAAAACCTTCCCTTCATATTTGATGCGGACAAAACAATTCCAAGTGGAAAAACCTGTTCAATGTTCTGTATTTCCACAATCTAATATGCAATACTCTATCTCCCAAAACAGCCTTTGCTCTTCATTTATTGAATTTCTCTCGCTTTTTCCCTTCCATTAAATTATCGGGCACTCGCTATTTTCATCTGTTCCCGCCATTTTCAGCATCAGAAATTGCTAATCCTCCATTCTATCTTTTTTCCCTCTTTTGTTTTCAAACACTTCCCGATTCCGGCTCGCTGAAGCGTGAAGCTTCCGTTCTGTATGCAAATCCGTTTTTTGACGGAAAAGGCTATTTCACCGTCTCCCCCGCCCCCCTCCAATCCTTTATCGAATTGTTTCTTTGTTGTCTTCTTTCTTGTTGGTGCTGTTTGAGCGTTGCCGGTCCATAAAATTTAAAATTGGAAAAGTCTGTATGTTGTGCAAGCCCATGCGGGGAACAACTTTTGCAAGTAGATCCCGAAGTATGGTCTTTTAATTATCATTCGTGAGCAAGGGAGTAGCTGATGGGGTTGCACCTCATCTCAAACCTATGAGATCAAAGAAAGTGCAATTTGGAGGAGGATTTTGAGGATGTTGCATGCAATTTGTAGATATACACCAGGGTGATAGAATAAAATATACGCCCATGATACGGAACACCAACAATTATTGGCAAAGCAAATACACAGACGGTTGCTGTGAATGTGCAATCCTAATACTTGGTTTGTCCGCCTTTGTGAGCCACCAACGCCTGTAACCGACATGGCATGGTTTCAATCAAACCGTCAATGACGCCTTGTGGTACACGTCCCCATTCCTCCGACACATGTTCCATTAACTCATGTTTGTTGCAGGGCTTCTGGGACCTCTTACCCATGTTTTGTTGCATAATGTGCCAGACGTTCTTAGTTGGATTCATATCTGGCGATTGGCCAGGCCAAGGCGGATCCCTTGCTGACGTTTCCAAACAGCTGTTTTTTGGCTCTGTGGCATGGGGCCTCGTCTTCCATAAAAACATACTGGGTTTTATCCAGAATGTTGTGGAACACTAGAAGCAGTCCATCCTGCAAGATGGCAGTGTATTTTGTTGTATTGATATGTCCATCACGAAATATGAGTGGCGACCGTCCGCAATGCTAAATTGCCCCCCCCCCCCCCCACACCATCACACTGATGCCGCCATATTTCACCGACAAATCTGTCATCCAGCTCGCTCGAGGCACGCCTCCACACCCAAATCCTTCCGCTATCACTGAATTGGCAATACTGGCTTTCATCAGAGAAGATGACAGTTCGCCAAAAGTTGTCAACGTGGGATGTCATGTTCTTTGCTAACTTGCAACGTCTGTTTTTTGGAATTTTGTGAGCTGTGGTTTCTTTTTTGCCACTCGATTATAAAGCCCTTTCCTATAGAGATAACGCTGAATTGTTCTTTTTGCAACTTGTGCAGCTTGCGCGACGTCCGCCACACTGATCCCTGGATTTCTGAGGACGTGTCTCACTACGGCTCGTCAGACACGTGCCGATGGCCCTGGTCGCCCGGTTCACTGTTGCCAATGGTATGGCCAAAGACGTACTAATCTCTTGTTGAGGTGTGCCACGGTCACATTGCCAAATGATGCGCTCTCGTGTAAAGTCGCTAATATCCTTGACGTCTTTCACACGTGGCATGGTTCACAGTATCCCTTCCTGCCTTCCTTCCTGATGTTTGCTCGAACTTGGAATGGAAAACATCATATGTTAGAAGCACCATTGTGGTGACGATGCTCTATCAGCAGGTGTCTATTTTATTCTGTCACCCTAGTGTATATTAATTTTTTGTAGAGCGTGAAATTTCCTGAAGCATATTTTGTAGTGAATCATTCATATTCTTTTATTTTAATATGTTGTCTAAATTATGTCAAAACTGTATTGTTACATATCAGTTATTCTCTCTCCCAACACCCTCTCTCTATCTCTCTCTCTACAAATTTGTTAGAAGTCGTTAGTCGCTTGACATGACGAAGTATGTCGCTTTTGTTTTGGAGTTATTGGTACCCCTAGGGTTCCTGGCTGCGTTCTCCATCACCTGACAAAACGTCGTACTTCAAAGCCCATTAGTAAGAAGTAATTAATAAATTCAATTATGGGGTGTCTTAGTTTTGAACGTTATTTGGCAAGACATAGTAGCGCAACTTGTATTCAGGTTGGGGTTTGACAGGAATTGGATAACTGAATCTAAAAACTGGCGTCAGCCTTAACTTATAAGGAAATAATACGAAGAAAAATAATTTCACAAATTAAACATGTTATTTTCTAGTGATAAAGAATTCAATACTCTTACTTGATATTTGAAGATTCGAAATTAGCTGTTTAAAATGAAAATGAACATCTTAATACAGAGCAAAACCCAGTGCATCAGTGATGGAGTAGTCGAAACGTCGTCGCCTTGTAATCAAGGGGTCCCGGGTTCCAATCCCGGTCTGGTCATGGCTATTCTCTGTGAGCGTCCATTCAGCACTCATCCTCATCTTCCTGATTAGCCAGACGTGGCAGAAAAGCGAAGTAAAATATACCAACTCAATCAATCGTTACATGTTCTGTGGTAATATTCTTTGCTGGTGAATCACATTCTTCAATTAACAAAAAAAATAACAAATAGAGAATTCATATTAGGATATAAAATGATCAACTCTCACTGAGATAAAGGAATAGAAAATAAAGTTTTCTCCCCCGCTGTACATTGTTGTTTGGAAATATTTCTTGCTGGGGAGTCGAATCCTTAAAGTAGTAGAATCAAATCAAGGATTCAGTGTTCGGAAATGAAATGATCTGCTAACCCTGAAGAAGGGGAGAAGAGAGTAACGCTTTATCTCACTCTCTGGGCAAATGCGAAATAAATGCAGCGCTAAACGAAGCAAAATAGACTCAAAACACGAAAGACTCTGTGCTAGATCATTTTTTTTCCATGCTGGAAACGGATAATTTAACAATTTATGCGCCGAGAATGAAAAATTATTCCGCCCTAATGCAGACGCTTTGAAGTATAAGGCAGGGTTTAAGGACATTCATAAGAACTCGCCAAAAGGAGGAATCGCCGGGATGTAATGGTGTTTAAAAGATTTAGCAGCTGACACGCAGGCGAGATTAAAAGTGGTGATTTATTGCTTCCAAAGGCGGGATTACGCCCCCCCTTCCCCATTTCTTGAGAAGCTCTTTCGGTGGGGAAAAATCGTGAAGTCTGCTCTACTTCCTTGCCCTGGGAACTTTCCTGTGAGGATTTTTGAATAGAAATAAAGTAGAATCTAGATTTCTCTAAAGGCTCGTCACGATTCGGTTTCGTGAGTTTTTTAATTCGTTTGCGGGTTCCACACTCAAAGTACATTTATAGTATATTTTGTCAACGAAAATACACTATAGTAAGACAATTATATATGGTGTAGTTTTAGACCCGGTAAGTGCGGGACTACTGACCTCTAGTAGAGTGTATTGTTTCCCCAAGCAGCTAACACCACCGCACTGTGGCTTTCGAGGCGCTCGATGAGATCTTAAGGTATTGATTGCTTGATTGATTAGGTATATTGTATTTGGGGTTTCTGGCACTTTTGGCTAATCCCGAACATGAGGATAATCGATGAAAGGACACGCAAATAACACCCATCCCCAGGCCGGGATTCGAACCTGGGACCCCTGGCACCGTAGCACGTTGTGAAACTACTCCGCCACGGGGACCTGTTCTTAGGGTATTATTTGCCACTTCTCAATTAGTCAATCTGCTGCTCCAAAAGGGTTGAGGGTTGGTCCCAGTCTCACTGCAGTATATCTGCCAGGTGCATCCTAAGCATCAATGGTATTTAGGTCTGGAGAGCACGCTCGCCACAACATACGCTCGATGCCCTTCTTCAGAAGCATGTTGTCCACCCACCGAGCTCTGTGAGAGCGATCATTATTATCATGAAAGGGAACGTTTCACCAATGGCCGCAGCATGACAACAAGTCCGAAAAATCTCGTCTCCAAGCTTTTGACCTGTCACACAACTCTCCTGGTTACGTTCAGATCTGTACGTCAAACGAAACTTTTTTCTTTTTCTTTTTTAAATATTTGAATGTATACTACTAAATTCATATTCAAAAATTGTGGAATCTTGGTCAAGTGGAAGAAAAGGCTCCACAGGCTTAACTTCGCCATGTAAAACAAGACCGAATAAATAAATAAATAAATAGATAAATCAAAAATTGATTCCTGCCAACACCATCAGTTCACCTCTCCCATAGTGGTGTGTTTCTTGCTTAATGTTTGGATTATATCGTGTTCCACCTTCTCGACTGTTTTTCAATGTTCTCCATTGTTTCCCCTTCTATGGGTTGGTTCTGTAATTCAGAGTTTTCGATTCAAAATCGAATGTTTTTTCTTAGTTTTACCGGCTCCAAAAACCTATATTTTGTCCTCTAATTTAGATTTTGGATGAAAATGTACTTTGTTATAAATCCACGATTTTTATAATGGTGGAATAAAATACGATGAATCAAATTGGATGTAATTTTTCACTTGTATCGGTTCTATGTTGCCTCCAAGTTCGATTTTTTAGATATCTTGGATAGAAAATTATATTTTATGCTTATTTTCCGTATGAATCCATCATTTTCCAGAATTGCACGTCAGACTACATCGAATCAAAATGGATTTCTTTTGAGAATTCGATATTTTAGGCTACTTAGTCTCCTGTGCATTGCGCCCTGCTATAAACGCACACAGAGAGTAAGCTTCAACCACCTTCACCCCGCAGGGTCGGTCCCAGGCATCCTACTTGGGTAAGAGGGTGAGGAACGGGTCCACAATGACGAAAAAATCAAACCTCAAATTACCCATACACGGAATCAAAGCCAAGTCTTCCGCTTGACAGTCAGTTCTCCACTTTTTAAGAAGCATGGCTGGAAAAAATATCACACTCGAGTCAAAATGCGTACTCAAACAGGAATTATAGAACTTTTTACAGGGGTATAATAGGGTGCATCCTAGGCATTAAATGCCCTATTACCCTTAACGAAACAAGATATCTATACTTTTATAGTCCAATATACACCAGAGGTAAATCACAACCGGATTTTCTTGTTTATGAATTCCAGCAATCAACGTCGGCTATTTTTCCCTTCCGCCATGTTTATCGCCTCGTATCCACCATTATCAACTTGATTTTCATGGCGATGTTGATTAAAACGCTCCACGGGATTCAAAACTCGTTCTGTTATTGGCGTCACAGTAACGGCAACGGAGGTAACTTCCGAAACGCTCGTAGGATGAGGTTGTAAAACTTGTTAACTTTACAGCATCTTTCTATATGTTATTCCCTCTTGCTGACTTTGCAATGTTTCCAACTCCGCGTAAGGAAAAGAACCAATCTCAGTTTTATAATGTAAGAAAAGTAATGTGCTTCCCTGTGCTTAGCACCACGCCATGAAGGTTATACAGGGGGTGTGGGGGTAACGCCCCACACTTTCTTGATCCGGTCGCGAGTGGGAATATAAAATTGCCCTATAATCTACGCAGTTTTTGTGCATAACGTGAATATGATATTACTTCTACTTCTGTAGGACCTGTAAGGTAGAAAAAGTAACTGGTACAAGTAAATAGTTACTACAAACAGGTCTAAAATAGCCACAGAACGTACGTCTAGACAAATTTTCACAATTCACCACAACTTCTTGTTTGTGTTGCTTTCCCGATTTATGAGAAAGCTGTGGTACTTTGGCTCTGTCCGAAAGGTACAAAGTACGGACTAGAAGTATGGTCTAAGCGGAAGTGACGTCTTCTAGTACAGTTCGAAAGCGCCAAGAACAGAAGTACGCAAGTGCACAGGTTGCAGTACAGACGGGAGCTGACTAGGTCACGTGATTTCAACACTCGTTGTTCATTTGTTTAAAATCACGTAGGTAGAAAGTCAGCAACACAGGTTAAATATACGTTATGGGCCAGCAAGTTGTTGGTTAAAGTTCTTATAATTTGTAGAAATGTATGTGTGGGAACATTTGAAAATGCTATGCGATTTCTATGGTGAAAAACAAGTGTTTAAACCGTGGGGAAAACAACGAGTCCTCAGTTTTATCTACTGATCGTATTTGGCGCTGCAGTCGAAGTGCAATTCGAAAGACTTTCACTTCCAGCTCACGACCGCACTTCAAGACCATACTCGGAGGATGCTCGCTTCAAGTACGGTCTTGCACCTTTCGGACACGGCCTTTGCTTTGTGTTTGGGTGTTTGCTGGCAGAGACTTGTTCAGTGCATTTGAATTGAGTAATTTATTGCCTCTTGAATCGTGCTTTGGAGAAATTGTGCTAGGGCTGGCACCACTGCGACTTGGTCATATAGCAACCGGCGGCAGAGGTATTTTGGCTGACGAACGAACCTACCCGGCGACACGGAGGCGATAAGGCTTTCCATTTATTGCCGGAGGGAGAAAGAAAAAAACTAGGTCCTCCACCCACGAATGATTCACCGCTGTCTGTCGATTTTGGTGTCTCTCTGGAAGATTACCTACAGCCCAGAAGTTTCCAAGATCTGAGAACTTTCATCCGCGGGAGGGAGATAGCGAGAAGGAACTTGGCAAGGTAAGTAAACACTGTAACTGTCATGGCGGAAGGATAGCAATGTTGCCAACTACGACATGCGTTACTGTAACTAAGCACTAGAAGAATAGACGGCGCTGATTTTCCTGATCGACTGAATCCTGAAAAAACACCGATGAACGAGGAATTGAACATCGTAGTGTAAAAGACCAAAGGTTAGGGGCAGTACGAACTATCGCTACTTCTTCTTTTGCTCACTCAAATGGAGAAAGCTTGAACCCAAATGGTTGCCGAACACCGTTGCATCGAAGCTTCGTATGAGGTCCAAATTTTTTCGTTTAAAAATGTAGAATTTTGTTTCATTTTTATTTCTTCGTCCGACTTTCTTGGCTTGTAAAATACATAAAAACTTAAAAATTCAGACATTCTTTGTTGATGCCTTATAAACTGTAACAGCCACTACGGTTCTTGTTCAGTCTTACGGCGGGCGCTCTACATGCTGCCAAGGGAAGCGACCAATCCAACGCGATGAGAAACACGACAGCTTGTAGAACGTGAAATGCCCCCGGGTTCGACCACACATGCGCCCTCGGCACAACGTTGCAGTTGCGGTATCTCAGAATAGTACTTGACTGCAACGTACCGGGTTCGACGTTGTGACGGGAACATTATTCAGTTTTACCCATGATGTTAGCTCATTTCTAGCCGGAGATATGATGTTCTTATACACTCAGGGTTCGGGTATATGTATAATGAAAGTTAGCGGCGACTTGACAAGTTTATTACACTGGGGTGAAATTAGATATCCGCACAAACACAAAGTCACAATATCTCCTGATAAGATTTCACTGCACTTTGTCGTTCCTGAAGTTCCAGGTTCGAATCTCCTCTGCAGACATCTTGAAGAGGGAGGACAGGGACCATTCAATTTTTACTCCAGTGGGGAATAAAGGACCTTATTTTTCTTTTAGGGCATTGGGTCGCCGCTGTGCTGACATGGGGACAATAGGGCATTAATTAAACGACTCAAGGAACATTTAATTCTGCTTTTCTAGTAAAGAGTAATATCAACAAGCAAAAATAAATTTACTATAAGCTTATAATAGATAAAGCTTTGTTACCGCTATTTACTCTAATTAATTACTTGAATAATGCTAAGCTGAAGACAGTAATTAAACATTGCTTATTTTTCCCTTAATGAAAAATTAACTAACGATGAATATCACCCTTCGTATAATCTACCTGGTAGGCCAAGAAATATTACTATCGCTCGTATAATCTACCAGAGTAGGCCAAAAGGTGACATCATTTCTGCATCGACTGTTGTGAAATGTATAATCTACTAGTAGGCCAAAGAATACGGATACCCTTCGTATAATCTACTAGTAGGCCGTCTCCCAACAGTAAGTATATTCACGAGCTAAATCGTAGCTTAGTACAATGCGTATGTTCTACCTGGTAGGCCGAGAAATATTGCTATCTCTTGTATAATCTACCAGAGTAGACCACACTGTAAAAAGCCCTCTTGTAATATCAAGCACCCGTGTGCTACAATGCTGGACTATTTGCGGGAGCAGAGCTCGACCATGAGTCTTCGAAGAGTCAGCACAGAACCAGGCCTCCCGCACTGGTGCAAAAATCCGAATAAGGTTAATTTCGGAATTCATTTGTTCGTGCATGAATTAACCAGCTACCAGTCGGCACCACCATCGATGCTAAATCCTAATTTTCTCATTAAAAATTTAGTTTATGTATCTATTAATCAATGATGATCACTTGTACGTGATTTTGTATTTTATTAAATGCCTTTCCCTTCTTAAACATGTATAAGAAAAATCGTATTTTTAAAGTCACTAGTTCTACATGACGTAACATCGTTCCATATGATCTGTCATGGACGTACACTAACTATTTTAATAAGGATGTAGAAGAACAAAAAATAAAAACAATGGCTTATTGTGCAGTTTTTTTTGTAAAAACTGTCAGAAGAGGAATCCAGAGCTGTGTTCGTGTTCTGTCATATCCTGAAAGGTTAGTTATTTATGAATTCTGTTCGCTCTTTATGTACAAATAATTTCCATAAAGTTAGTTTCCACCGAGAATAATTCCTAGCATGTCTTCGTATTCTGTATTTTGCTTCATTTAAGTAAAAGGACATGTGTTAAAAAAAACGTCTGAAAGACTAAAGGTTCGATTTTGTAACTTAATGTTATTTATAAGTTACACAGGAGGATAGGAAGCCAACGAGAATAGTAGGAATGACTTGAAGTTTGTTTGAAGTTCGGAAAAGCTCATTTGTGCATGTTATAATGCAGAAAGTTGCAAGTTATCGCGCTCCTATTCGCTTCTGCATGAAGTTTATTTCTTCTAGCATTTAAAACTTTGTCAACATGTACAGGAGATGAAAAAAAGCGTGTAAATATTAAAGCAATGAAACCTAAGGTAACGGTTCCTATCGTTCTATGATTTTTTTAAAAATTCTCTTAGCAGGAAGACTAATTATCGTAGAATTTTAGCAATCATTGTCACACGAAATTTGAACCTTTCTTAAAGTAATTAGCACTCTTTGGATTTTTTTTAAAAAAATATTTATGTTGAAAAAACAACTTAAAAAATTACCTTACGTAAGCTTGCACGCTTTCCAAGGACAATGTATTTTCCATTGACAAGGGACTGTAAGTATCGTAGACTAGTGGGAATTAATGTAGAAGTAAATCGGAACCTTAGTAAAATGAATTTAGGTAATTTATTTATAGTGCTAAGAGAACCAAACCTGGCCTGCCTAACCTAACTACGAAAGCATACATTGAACCAAATCATAAGTAATCACTAGTTTTGGAAACGAAATGAGTGTAACTAACCTACATGTGCAATATATGCAAAATATTTTACGAACATTTACACAGGTGTTACTGTAAAGAAAAATCCTTTCTCACTGGTGCCACGGGAGGAAGATTTTGTGTTTCAAATCGCATTTTAATCTATGTGCTTTAATCCAACCCTACAGAATTATGGAAGTTACTCCTATTATTAATAATAATATATTTTGTTGATGGAATCATCTAATTATACCTGTAGTTAATATTATTGCTGTAATAGCTCTTGTTGTTGGTCATGGGCTTTGATCTACTAGATGGTATGGGTGATTTTGATTTGTTGACATATTTCCTGTCCTGGTACCTTCTTCAGAAATATGTTGTGTCATAACATTTTTCTTGAAAGCACTCCCGGGAATAGATTCCATGATCCATTTAATGACAAAAATTGCATTGTTAACCAGTTGTAGGTTAGGCAGTAAGCTTCAGAGACTCTTTCTAAAAGATAATGTGGTAAAACTTTGCTTCATATGTTAGGAAGTTTAGTGCAATATCTATAATATTTTTTTTATTTGCATTACCACACACTGTATGGTGCCATAAGAAGTAGTTACGATGAGAAATAATGTGAAAATTGAGTAAAAATAAATCAATTGAATGGTGACAAGCTCATAAGATTTTGCGCAATTGTTGAAGGAGCTATCATAGAATGGACCCTTATACATTTGACACTTCTTTATTCAACAGATACAGATAGTGATCTAATGCATATTCATTTTCAGTAACTTTTCTTTGTGTTGACACGCTGTGACCTTAGCTCACTAACAACTCTTGCATCTTGGAATTTATCTTTTTTGAGTGACATAAAATGCAGAATGCTTTGTCTTGCATAGTTATATGTTTCTAAAATAATTTTTCGTCTTATATTTTTCTCGTAGAGCTGAGATATAGTTGGAGAAAATATGGCGAAAGGACTTGAGGCACAAAACATACAAAAGTTACAGAGTTTGTGGAGACAATTTTTCAGAGAAAATATTTATGAATTCTAATAGAAATAAGTCAGTGCATGATGCATACCCAGATGTAGAACCAAGTAAGTATATTGCATTTCTTATGGAATAACATTGTCATCAGTTATGTGGCTCATGCATAAGAAATGGACATTTCCACTTTGACATGAAAAACGTTTTAAATCCATTCATTTTACAGATAATGACACAAACATGAGATGTGCAAAATATCTCGGCGATATTTGTTTCGGTTCTCGAGAAACACGCCTTCAAACACCGCTGAAATTCACCTACTACGTCACGGATTTGAAAACGTCCTCTCCACAGACAGGCGGTCCTCTGACGTCATCACTCAGAAATGCGTGCAGGCGGGGCTTCTGCTCGTGCCGTCAACTTAGGAAGCGATAGCAAATTCACTTGTTACTGTGTAAAGCAAGTATCTTACAACTTCCAGTGCAAAAATTTGTGCTCCATTTCTTGGAGATGAAGTATGCCCTAGCAGTATAGTAGTAATTACTATAATTCAGCCACTCGGTGGAGGGTTTTCCCATTAGGGTGACAAAGCAAACCTTATAACAGTCAATGGCTGAACACGTGAACAGCCTTGTTCATTGCCAATACATAGGTTGGTTCTGACTGGCAAGAACTTATTGTTATAGGAATGCCTTTTCTGGAATTACAATTATTTTCGTCATAATATTTTCTTCGCAAATTTCAAGATCATACGTTTAGAACACTCTGGTTTACACGCCAATTTCTGCAATATAAGAGGTGATACGGTATAGAAAGGTACGGGGAGTTTTTAAATTTCTTGCAGTAAATGACAGTTTTCTTCAGTTAATATATATATTGCAATTTTTTTATTTATCCTACTTTTACGTCGCTTTTCCGTTCACTTTGTTTAACCGCAACGATCAGAACGCATGGTTAATTTATTATGTATCATCTCTAACATCACATTTCTTCCCACTTTTGGCTAATCGCTACAATGAAGATGAATAACTACAAGCAGTATTCGAAGTCGAGGTGCAGGAGTACACCTCCCCCCACACAAACACTACCACCAACTGCACAATCTAAGTATCACCCAACCTGCCATGATAAGAGACGAACTTTTTCTTCTGTCCCATCTCATTTGGAAAACATTCACTTGTCCCATCTCCTTTTATGAGACGAGACGGAACATGTCTCGTCTCGTGAGCAACACTAACATTAACAATAAAAGCATCCCCCTAGCTGTCCCCAAAGTCTCGAGCAAACATCCTCCCATACAACAATTTCCAGTTCAATGAAATGTCACTCACAAGGAAACAGTCATGTCCAGGTCGAGAGTCAAACCTGGAACATGCGACTTCCTCAGATAAATCATGAATTTTATAATAATAATTACAACGCCAGTTCATTCCTGGTAATTCTGAATCTGCAGTTTGGTTTGCATATATAAGCAGGATAATATTTAGTTTTCGAAGGCTGTACCGTCGAAACGAGGAGTCAAAAAAAAAAATTAAAAAAATATTGAGGAAGGTTTTTTTTGTATTCATAATGATAAGCCTTTGCATACGTTGTTAATCCTATATTTTTCTAGACTTGAGACGAGAACGCGAATTGCCCTCCCAAACCGAGACGGATGTTTACAAATTGAGACGAGACTGTTAATGAGACGTTTACAAATAAACACGAGACAGACATTTACAACTCTCAACGAGAACGAGACCTAGGCTGCCATGTCTCGTCTCGATAGGATCCTTAGTGGTGAAGTTGTGAACCAACCAATTAATGCGTTCGGGGTAACGAGATGAGGCAGCTTTTTTCGCAGTACAAAATTCAAAATATATCATACCATTTCAGTATGGGATATTGTTATGGGCGTATATATAGTTCACGGGGGGGGGGGGAGATGGATCAACTTTTGGAATGATTAGGGTTGCTTTATTTCATACGTGAAAATCCAGGACACTGCTGGCCGGAAGCTTGTTGGAGAGCAGGGGGGAGGGGTGCTGGACCCGACAAAGTTGTGTGTATGTAGTCACACTACTTATTAGCATTGATACTTTTCTGTTCATCTTGTTTCACTACGTTTTTAAGAACCAAATTTCTTTAATATGATTCGAGGGCGAAAAAATAACTGATTTGACAGTCTCAATGCAGTTTCTTATCGCAGAAATTCCGAAACCATCAGGAAATTGCAGATATTGGTCTGCAGTCCCATCGGGTGTGTGGAATTACGTAATTTCCTTCCCATTCGTATCCCGTCCTATACGTCTCTAACTTAAGAGAATGAAATAAGTCCGAAGGAATTTTTTATGAACAAGCGGATAGAACAAGGAAACTGGTAATTTTAGTGAACCAAAAAAAGAGGGGGGTTGGACCCGTTGAATCCCCCTTAAATACGCCCATGGTTATACATATTATTTCCTTGTAATAATTATACATAAACTAAGTATAGATATGTACTGTGCAACTAATGTAATCTTCTCAGTGTATTTTCTTTTATCTGCACAAAAATATTTGATCATAATATGTGCAACAGAAATGAAACACAAACTGAAATTGCTTTATGGAAAAGAAAGTTAAATAGGCTTTATAAATAAAGTGAAGAATGTGAAAATTCTTACTTTGCACTACATAGGTTACGGTAAATATCGATAAATATAAGTTTAAAAAATATTTTTGAGTGTCTGGTCAGCAACCAATTTTATAAGCAATATTTTTCGCATGGCCTTAGAACACACACGCAGCTGAACCCTTTCATTTATCTTGCACGTGAGCAGCACGGATATTTCATAGAAGAATGATCATTACAAAGCATAGATTTCCTTTCTCCTATCGCTCCTTCTTCCATTATTTAAATCGGTACAGATTTGTAAAACTGCTGCACGTGTTCGCTCACCGTGGGCTACCCATCCGAAACTGGACGCTCGAAGCAGACGACAACAAGCTCTCCATAAGGAGTGACGTAGTAACATGGCGGCGGCGTGTTTTCAGCGCAACGCTAGGCTCGCAACTTTGGAAGTCTCGTTTCTGCCTTAAACTGGACGCAGAGAAACGCGAGAACTTGCAGGGGTCATTTTTCCAGGGTGTAGTTTTTAAAATTGTTGTAAAAAAAAATTGAGTGGAAATGTCCATTGTATTTTCCCTTTTCTGCATTAAAAAAATATATGCTTTAGAGATAAATTTTGCTTTAAGTACATAACATCTAACAACACGATACATTGCTTGAGGATGTTAGAAACAAATGTATTTAATGTTTCACTAAATTTTCCAAACAGGATGGATGAAAAAGATATGATTTTCAGCTAAACAGTCCTGTAAAATATTTGAAAAGTTTGATTGAATGAAATAAAATGCACATATTTTTCTGTTTGAGACTGTACATATGTGAACCTACTATGGAAATGTTTGTTGAGTGTGTTAATGATGCTTTAATAATTTCAGTAACTTTTATTCCAGTGAAAGTCTGTAGGACCTCAAAGAGATTATCGTACCTTATGCAAAATATATTAATTACTAGTGATTCAATAAACATATATATACCTGAATAACAACGTGTTTGTTTATTTTCCCTTACATTTGTTATTAGCAATAGAATATAATGTTTTACATTTCCACAGTATGAGTATTAAATCATTAAGAGTAATGTACTTACTCTGAAACTGTTCTCTTCTTCTGGAGTATTTCAACATGTAAATTCATTCTTGGTGAAGTATAACATGTCACCATAGTGAGTGTCCGACCAAGAAACCTATCAGTATGACACAATGGTTTGTCTAATGGAATTTCACTAACAATATTATGATAATATTCAATACAGTGGAAATTATTTGATGTAGGGTTTTAAGGATTTCTTATAGTCTTTTACTTTATATTCCATATGTTTAATGCTAACAATATAATTTATATGTGTAATTGGAAGTAAGATGCTTGAAATAAATTTTGGGACTTGTAGGCATAATGACCATATTGAGCCATTCAATGTATGTGAGGAAGAATCCTCTTATCTAATATCCTTACTTGAGTTTGAACTGTTCTTTTAGGTGTACTTTATGCACAGAAAGGCTAATTTGGTTGAAACTACCGTTTAAAGTGGGATCCGAAACACTATGGGTCTCCACCGGGTATCGAACCCATACCTGAGTTAAAAAATGGGTGTGAAGAGCCCCTTGAGAAAGGTTGAAAGTGAAATGTTATAAAGACTTCCAAAGGATATACACAAAACTACGAACTTCCTCAGAGACAGTATAAGAGCCCAGCTCTTCTGAAAAAGGTAATGACATTTCTTAAAGTACTTTCATTATCTCCCAACCTGGTCAATAATTGGTAAGATCAAAAGTTTGAGCAAAGTATAATCTACACATTAGGTAGGAATAAGCCAATCACTTAACATTTAGACATGACACATTGGATGGTCTAGCCCTTGCAGCAAATCATCATGAGTGAGACACCTATGTTCAATACGAGGCCAAGTTAAATTTACTTCTTGATGGAAGGGATGATATGAGAAACATGCACCAATGATCGACCTGATAGAGTGAAGCTTGAAAGAATGATTATTTATTAACTCTTTATGTTCACTTTCTTTTAGACTGACTAGAAACATGTGTAAGTAACTTTGAACAAAACTTGCTTGTATGACATACTCCTACTCCCATTCTAGATTAAAAATTGGGGATTTTTGACAAATACTAAAATGAATAAGCACAGTGATTAGTTAATAATATATCTTACAAACATTCACACGTTTTTAGAAATGGGTTGAAATTACTCTCATGCAAACCAGAAAAGTGAAATTTCATACAACTTCGATTGATTGATTGATTTGGTGTTTTAAGTCAACTTTATTCACAGTAAGGCCAATCGGGACTGGAACTACAGTTTAAAGTGGGATCCGAACCACTATGCGTCTCCATATAGGTACAACTTCGAGATGAGGTGGTTGCTATATAGGCATTCTAGGTTAACTTGTGTAAGGTGTGACCTGTTCTTACTCTATTTTCCTATAACTATTCATTATCACCATCATAGTAGTTTTTACAGGGAAATAGACTGATAGAATTAAAACAATTACAATTTTATTCCAGAAATTATTCTGTTTGATAACTTCCCCAATGAGCTGTGTCACTCATAACTATTATTTTACTCTATTCTCTCATGGCAGATGGCACTGAACTAGTTTCTATGTCGTATTGTCCAAAATACTATTTCATCTACAGAACACTGAATGTAAGTTTTGATAGAAATTAACTGTAGTGTAAAATATTTACTTTAATCTACAGCATAACATAACCCATGGTTCTACAGAATAGTTTCTCAACCTATAGGGTGCGACCAACTCCTGGGTCCTGAGGGGACATTTGGTGGGTCGGGAAGTTGAGACCGAAACTTTGTTAACTGGGTCTTAAAAACCTATTACCTTAAATTACTTAGATATATTGTTTTAACAATTTAAATTCAGGCCGTGTTGTTGTAAAAGAGCAAATATATGATTATAGACTAGGTGCACACCCCTACAAAGTAATTCCGCTTGTTCCCATCTTATGGGCCCCATGAAGTGTAATATTCTTCAAGGTGGGTCCCCGACTCAAAAAGGTTGAGATCCACTGATCTACAGCCCTGGAAGGTCCTTGGCCTATCAACTGACTGCCAGTCTGCCTCCCACAACCCTACCTAGAGGTGTGGAGATCTTCAACCAGTAATGGGGTGACGTAGGGTCAGCATATCAAACCCTCAGCTGTTATAGGAGATTTCCCAGACTGGGTTACGCTACTCACTTGTAGGTCCCCAATTTTCTTAGGATGGTGGTTAAGTTTGGAAAACAAGTACTGACTGACTATATGTATATATCTTTTATTCCAGTATATTTCATACCTACAAGCCGCCAGCCGATTTGTAATGGTTTCGTTAGATGAATAGTGTTAATGTTCCATCAGTAGTTTTTAATATACGTTTTATGATTTATTCTTATTTCCTGAGACAAAACCTTCGAATCCTGTCTTTTGTTTCCCTGGCATTTTCAGCATCAAATCCCCCCCCCCCTCAGGGTACTCCACTGATATCAATTGCAGAGAAAGTGGATGCATTTGTCTTTCGTTTTATGAGGCCATAGACAGATGAATGGAATTTTCTACGTTGGTAAATCAGAAGTGTCTACATCTTGCGATTGAATATGGTAGGCCTACACAAGGGAGAAAATTACAGTGACGGCAGCAGAAACAGTTGCTGATATTAAGTGTGCTGTATCCTGCAGATTGCCACCCACGTTAAACTGTGCAGCAATTGTTATGAAGAGAAAGACAATTTGGGAAATGTTGCAACATGGCTCGAGCGCCCTTTAGAACACTTTGGGTAGCGCAATGATCTGCTCACCCCACCCTTCCATTCCTGCTTTTATTTTCTGCTAATAAGTCGGAACATATCTCGCAAGGTCGTATTAATTATTCTATTTAAGTGCATAAAAATGTTCTACAAGTAAATACCATTGTTCGGTTAATGCAGGGGTCCTGGATTCGAATCCCTGTTAGAGCTTTCTTTGTGTCATCAATTTTTCATAGCATCGTCGCGATTAGCCTAAAATTTAAAAAAATGCGATGCTAAATAAACAACGACGAGGGAGGGGTAAAACGCATTGATCTACGAACAAAGTAGTAATCGCCGTAGAGTTTACACAAGATAAAATCGCGATTTGCCCTAAATGTCAGAAAACCAACGCATAATAGGGAGAATACGACATAAAAATACTTATTACCACAGATAATACACGGACCATTTTTCATGCACAACGGAATGATTTACGTGTTGGAATTTCAAGAACTTGAGATTATTTTCCTATGTTGTGCTTCTGGGCTGCTAATTCTGTATATCTCGTAACTTAGAGGTAGAAATCATTCAAACGTAACGTGCATTAACTGAACAATGGTATTTATCCTTGTAGAACATTTTTATGGACTTATATAAAATAATTAATTCGACCTTACGAGATATGTCCCGAATTATTAGCCGAAAATAAAAGCAGGAATGGAAGGGTGGGGTGAGCGGATCATTGCGCTGAGACGCATTCAACTGTCACTGCCAAGAGCAAGATATGATTGGCGGAGAGGTTGCTATGACAACGCTTTACGTTTCGAAACAGCCGTAGGGTGGCTCCACATGTCCGGTTTGGTATACGCACAGATTACAAAGGAGAGATAGGAAGTAAGCGATCTTATTAATCTGTGACAGATAGTGATGGGTCGTTCGTGAACGAACCGTTCCTTTTGAACTACTCCCTCTTGGGAACTGTGAACTGCTCGCTCCTTCGGAGTGAACGAGCAGTTCCTCGTTCCAGGAGTCGTGAGATTTGCGTGTACGTTGTCAACCGCTCCGGCAGTTCCAGCTTCGTCGATGACTCATTGCGAGGGAGAGCGACCGTGTTTTGTTTTGTTATTGCTGTGTATGTTCTCTGGTTTTCTTGTCGAAAGTCTAGTAGTAAGCACAGTTCCCTCTCCCGTAATCCTTCTCACAAAAGCTAACTCCCGCAAGTTTTCCCCCACCCCCTTCACTTCAGCTGCACGAAACCAACATCAGGAGGAGTTGGTCGTTCCTTGGAACGAATGCTTGAGTGAGCGATCTCCGGTGAAGTGCTTCCCGAAAAGGAAGTGCCATGATCCGTGGCAGTTCCTCAGGAGTCGCGAGCTTTGCTTGTATGTTGCCAACGCTTCCAGTCGATGACTCACTTCGAGAGAGAGAGAACGAGGTCCCGTCTTTTGTTTCTGAATGTTGATATTGGAGGAGGGGCGGTTTTCCGCGTAGCTATGTGTACAACTCTGTTTACAGCAATGCTGCAGAAGCTCAACAATGAGGGAGGGATTGGCAAGTAATTCATCTTTAACCTTTTTTGTAGCATGTTTTCGCAACTCGCATTGCAAGGAACTGTAGAAGGAAGACAGATAGAACATCATCATATCAAACTTACGACAACGTTCCGTTTCCGTGCTCTTCCATTAACGTAAAGTAAAAGTGGGGTACGGGAGGCGGAGAGAGCTTGAAAAATACAATGAATGCTATTTTTCGTAGTCCAAAGTTTAGCGTCCTTTCTTCCATTCTCTTATGGGTGTTTGTTTCACCGCATATCCATTTAATTGCATGAACATTCGGAAAGGTGGGGAAATAAATTTCAACCTATAATTTGTACATTTTACACATATAATTTCATTTCAATCTCAATTTATGTTAATTTCACTATCCAGGGTGTTCTGTGCAGGTCTCAAACGTTCAATGAATAGAGAAACTGTTGGGTGCACTCTTCTTAAATGCCGGGTCAGATTAAATGTATTTCCTCCTTTGAAAGAGATGTTCTTCGCACAGAAGTTACATTTTGCTGAACTGTTAGCTTGTTCGGCAAAAAAACACGATATTTCACTTTTCCGCGGTTTAGATTTTGTAGCCATTACTGGATCAAAATCAGCTACGAAGATGTGCGTACACGCAGAAATGTCCAAGCTACAAAACACAAAACTTAATTTTGTGGAAGGTCGTATACTTTCATTACAAATCCAAACTACTCCTCTCCTTCTGTAATAACGTAACGAATGCAACGCGAGTCGTGACGAGCCCTCTCGCTGAAAATATTTACAATGATTCCCCCTCCCCCTCTTATCGCCAGGCGCTGCACTGCAGGGGTAGGAATTCATTTCTGAAAAGGAAGACGGGACGGGAGAATATAACTGGTCCAACTTTTCCTTTATTAACGGCTCCGCTTTGTTCAGGCTTGCCTTCGACTTTCCGATGAGGACTTTTTGTCCGCTAAGGTTCAATTATCCATTAAAATATATTTTCATTGCCCCCCGCCCCACCCACACCATGAAAGCAGCTATCGGTCGGTCAGTAAGTACATTGTTTCTTTTAGCTGTTTATGTGCTCTTCCATTCTTGCGCGAAGGTGGATTCCTCCCCTCTAATTCTTTTCACCCACTCCAGAAGCAGTCTCCCACATCCCCTCCTCCGCCCAACGAAACAAACTTCGAGCTGTGTTGGTATGGTAGCTCCTCCTGTGAACGACTCCTTCAACGGGCAAGTTCCAGTGAACTGCCTTTCTAAAAGGAACTGCATCGTCCGAGAGCAAAGCATGCTCCGTGGCTTCGTAGTTCCTTTGAATGACTTCCTTTGAACGCTTCCTTTCGGTGAGCGAGCTCCGGTGAACTGCTTCCCGCAAAGCAACTGCCATGACCCATCACTAGTGACAGAACTGCCTGGCCGGGGCAACGTCGCTGCTTATGTACAATTCCGAGCGCAGCGCCAGCGCCTCTAGTGGATTCTCGTGAACTACGAGAGCGCTGCTTATGATGAGGTGCCATCTATACAGGTTAACAATGAACTATTTGAAACAATAACTCTCCCTAGTGAGATATGGTAGAACTTCGTTCTCTATCAAGCATAGCAGTGAAATCCTATGCAGAAACGATAACAAAACCGATAAGATTATACAATGCTATTCAACAATGACAATAAAAAGAACAAATGCGTAACTTTGTAACGATCTAGCAGGATCGTTCCAAACGAGGTGGGAGCAGCACCTTCTCTCGAGATTTATGGGAGGGGGATGCATTTCCAACTACCTGTTCCTCTAAGCCCCGCGACAGGTTAAGTTTGCAGCAGGTTTTATGTATTAATCCGCGTGAAAACTGCGCTCAGCATCTCCCGTGCCAGTCTTGCCTCAACCGCTTAGATGTTCATGTCACAGACATGAACCGGGAGTATTGCAACGGAACTATGTTCTGCGCGCACGTTTGGATCTATATATGCGAAAAGTTCCTGCAAACTTAACCTGTCTCGGGGCTTAGTTAATATGCAGACAGATAAATATAATAATTTGGCATTAGACACTCACAAAGAACACCCATGCCATCCCAGGATTCGAAACCGGGACTTCTGGCGACGTAGCACGGTGTGCTAACCCCTGCGCCACAGAAGTTGCCTTTCCCATTTTAAAAAGGGGGTGTCATTTGTTCTTAAAGCAGGAAGCAATTCACCTCTTTGAATTCCACGTAACATACAACAGCATGGATATGACATAGAATTATGTGTTTAACTTCATCCCAATGTTTTGAGTATAATATTTTGCTGAATAAATTAAGGAAAATCCTAAAAACCAGTTTTCTTTACGAAGTAATTTAAGTACAATGCGTATTGCGTAAATTACCTGTCCAGCCCTGGCGGGTTTACTCTGGCCAAAGCTGAAAGAAAGTCGCATTGGGCTTCGCAGAGACTTGAGTAAACCCTTTGAGAGATCAACCCGACATCGCCAAGGTACACAAAGTCCAACTTAGTGTTTGCTGCTGATGCAAATTCTTCGTGTAATGAGGTGAAACATCCAGACATGCAGGTATTGTAGCCTGTGCAGAATTCTTGTGGCGATGGCAGTTTCGCCCACACGTAATTTCCAATGTAAGAACCGCTTTGTCCGCTTCAAAACAGGTTTGAAAGAGAGGATTGTCCCGGAGAATGTTGCCACAATCTTGTGCGCGAGGGCAAGAAAAGCTTTCAGCCGGAGTTAACAGAACCGATGTAGATAATAATATCCCTTGGAACGGACAATGTTTTGACAGTTGCTCGAAATAGTTTTTGTGCTTGCTGTTCCATTTGTGCTAAGAAAAGCCAGTTCACTCATATTTGCATCTGTGAGTTACATACTATATACTTTTTATGGATGATTCTGCAAGGGTCTAACGAGGACACGAGACCTTATCTTGCGAATATTGGCAATGTTTACACTCATGAAATATTAAATATGGAAAGACACTAACCTAATTAAGGTTATTAACATTGTTCAAAACACACCATCATTTGTACTGGTTGGATGAAAATTAAAATTGTGGGTGCGTCAGCACTTAGGCTATTTGTTCGCGTCCCATTATACGGGGTCCAACTCCTTACCTTATCTAAAATCAATATCTGTCATAATATGTACTATCTATTAGTTTTTATCAGTTGACCACTTTTATTACAAATTGCTGAGAGTATGGGATTTTGTCCAGTTATATATTTAGGAAACGTATAATCAATAGCTCTAAAAAAATAGCCACTATCAATCTTCGATGAAAAATACATATTTCTTTACGCCTCAAATACAAAGATACAAAGAGATTAAAATGATAATAATAGCAATAACATATCTTGAGCAAAATAATGAAAACAATAATCTGACAATAAATTATAGTTGATTATTAGTTTATAATAGAAATAGTGTGTGTTACTACTGTGCGTCCAGTTCCTTGCGAGGCCGAGTGATCGGGAGAAGTGTGGCTGGCGGCACTAGCGCAGATCCCGACATTTCCGACCAGCAATGTCCCGCTTAAGTTTACCCTCGAAAGCGTTTTGCTTCGCTCGGAATCGTTTGGAGGTTTCAAATGTGCAACACTGTATCAAGATTAAGTTGCAGACTAAACCTTTAAATCAATTGTTTTCGTGAGCATTGTTTGCAAAAGCTCCGACCTTGAGTTGTTCTTTCCTTCGCGACTACAGGTGCCCTGGACAGAGCTGCGAATGGAGTGAGAAACAGACATTGAACCAAGAGCGTTAATTTCGTACTGTGTGGAAGATTGTGGTTTTTGGTTACTTGCCGTGCTACTTCTTTGTGTAATTGCAGTGTGTGTTGTGTGTAAGTGAGGCGCAAAGTTCACGTTAGAACAAAGAATTTTTATGTATGACACGTGAAAACAGACTCGTGTCGAGACGTGTGAAGGTAAGTTGCACAGAAATTCCCTGGCGTCTCACCTCCAGGTAGAGAGACGGTTCGACGTCTTTCCTTACATTACGAGAAACCGGATCGTTAAAAAATAGAGTCTACCGAAATAACCCTCGTAGCATCGACGAACTAAAATACAATGTAAGGGCAGAACTTGGAAGAATTACGGAAGAAGAACTTTTACGTGTGAATCAAAAATTCATCAAACGATGCCAGGAATGTGTATATGTAGGTGGACATCATTTTCAACAAGTCTTATAATACAGGTTAGTGCTCGTTTTGCAATATTAATATAAATATGTTCAAGCCAAAGATATGTCCATAAAAATAAGCGGGACGTTACTGGTCGAAAATATCGGCATCTCCGCTAGCGCTGCCCGCCACACTTCTCACGATCTCTCGGCCTCGCAAGGAACTGGACGCGCTGTATTATACTCGTACCATTGATTTTTAACCAGGGTTGTTAAAGGTCTGGGAACACATAAACTCTAATGGGTTCTATTTGGTTCCGCTGTAGGACCGGAATCTTTTTTCTCGCACAATTTAAATTCGATCCAAGTTGCCTATTGTTTAATTGGAAAAAGGTTCCTGGAACGTATTTTAATTGTTGCTGAAAATATGTTCCTGAACCGAATTTAAATTCATGCGGGAAAAAAGGTTCCTGGACCGAATTTAAATTCATACGGAAAAAAGGTTGCTGGACCCAATTGAAATGTTTAAAATATAAAAAGGTTCTACACTGTCTAGAACTCATTTGCGTTTGCTGATTTTCTCTCCCAATCCGGGATTGAACTTATTTACAATTCCTGGACCAGGGTTGACAGATTAAAGGTTGCCTTCTAAAAATGTCCGCGAATACGATTTACATTGGAATGTCACACCGCGCTTATAAAAAGCGTAGCACAGGGAATAAATAATAACGCTGTTGTTCTCTCGTGGGCCAGATTCAAAAACTCCCTTGTCGAAGAGTTACTGTACGTAACGCAATGGACTATATTAGTGTGCCGTCGCATTGAGTTCAAACAAACCCGTCACATGTTGCTCCGGCATCCGCTCCAGGAACCGCAGCCAATAGGAGCCGTCGATGAGGTAACGTGAGGTTGCTGTGTTCCCAGCAGATATCACAACAGGGACGGGTAGTGTTGCTACAACCAAGTGAAGGAACACGCGCGAGAGAATGAGGCTACATGGAGAGGGGTCCCGTGACTGCAGCGTTTGCGTTTCGCCCATTTCTACCTTGTACCTTAGATTCTCGAGGCAGCCAGCACCTGGATTAGTCTTTCATGTTGACAAGTGGATAATTGTTTATCGTCAGGTCCATATTCGTCCAAGTTGCGTATTGTTTCATTTCAATACGGAACTTGGACCCTATTTAAACTGATTCGGAGAAAAAGGTTCCTAGACTGTATTGAAATTGAAACTGGAATAAAGGTTCTCGGACTGAATTTAAATTGGTTGGGAATAAGGGTTCCCGGGCCGTATTTAAATTTATCCGAAAAAAAAGGTTCCCCGACTGTGTTTAAATTCATTCAGAAAAAGGTTTCCTGGACCGTATTGAAATTGATCGGAAGAAAAAGTTCCTGGACCGAATTGAAATACTTTACAGATAAAAAGGTTCTTAAGGTCCAAAACCAATTTACGCTTGCTGATTTTCTCTCCTGGACCGGAATTGAATTTATTTAAAATTCCTGGAGCTTTAACAAATAGACTGATCACAATAAATACAAAGCTTAAAATTTATAAGACACTGGTACGACCAGTTGTCACTTATGGATCAGATAATTGGACTTTGAAACTGTCAGATGAAAATGCCCTCAGAATATTTGAGAGAAGAATATTAAGAAAGATACATGGACCTGTGAAGGAAGATGACGACTGGAGAATAAGATATAATGCAGAGCTAGATGATTTAATAAAAGGCCAAGATATAGTGAGATTTGTCAAAGCCCAGAGAATAAAGTCGTTGGGACATGTGGAGAGAATGATGGAAGACCGGATGCCAGGAAGAATGTTGAAAGAAAAGCTTCACCACGCAAGAAGAAAGGGTAGACCACGACTTGGATGGATAGACGACGTCGCTGCAAACCTACGGATGATGAAAATTATAAAGGATGAAGGATAAGAATTGATGATAGATTGGAATGGAGGCTGATTGTGGAGGGCCGGGGCCCACCAAGGGCTGTAGAGCCAGAAAGAGAGAGAGAGAGAGAGAGAGAGAGAGGACCTTTAGCAACCCTGTTTTTAACTCAAGACCTGACCGTCCTGACAAAAATTTCTTGTGACGCCCATGATACATACACATTTAAATTTATTCTTTCGGAAGGACATTGCAAGCTAGAAATATGCGGAAAAGCCTAAAGTGAAGTCTAATGTGTGTTACTCTTAAATATCACGCAAAAACACTGGCGTACGCAGACGAGGAGTTGATGGGGCTACGGGCCCTTCCGAAATTTTGAAGAAAAAAATCAACATTTTCAAATAAAAGCAGCGACGAAGTAGGAAGAAACCAGAGTGGTAAATGCATACCTCTTTTAAACTGACCCACAATGCCATTTTTGAGAGTGAAAAGTTCTAAAAATACGAAATATCATACTGTGTATGCCACCCCCTCCCCAAACAAGCATCTATGTAGGCCACCTATGCAATTCCAGCCCCTCCAGAAAAAAATCCTGGGTACGTCAATGCGCAAAAAGTGCAGATTAGAATTTAAAATTCGTTAGAAGGATTTTCCCGACACGTTCCGCCACTGTGTATTGGCATGTTACTCCACGTTGGCTTGTGTGCCAAATAAGGGCTCGCTTCAGAAAAAAATATATCAACAGAACAGTCAATGTGGGGTGTACCTGCAAGAGTTTGGAACCTGTCATTCCGTCCGCATAGATGTCACCGAGGTCGCTACAGCGATCTGACAAGCAGCAACGATTCCTTATTCGAGGGAAACTGGAACCTTCCCGTCTTGGCGAACGCCAGGCAGCGTCGAAAAGCAATTTTCTCATTTAAATTGTTAATGAATCGGAGAAAATGAGACGCCGGTTGTTCCAGCAGCTTAAACACTCGGGAGAAACCCACCAATTTCCATTTACAGCTTCCGTGCAACACCGGAAGTGAAGGATTTGCATGCAGGAAGTTAACGAAGCTCTCTCTCTGACGTCAGGTTTATGTTTAGAAATTCATTTCTTTCGCATAACAGATATTACAATGGCACCAGCGTACGTGCCATTATTTTTACGAGCAACGTACGTTCTATTTAGCTTGTTGGGGAGAAATTTCCTTTGAAAGATTGCACTGACTTTTCCGCCATATTGAATCCTATACGGAGATAATTACAAAAAAAAAATTTCCGCAGTATGACTGTAACCTGCCTTGTAAGCAACCGAAAGAATGATTACACTTTGAGACTTTAGTGTTCTGTTCAGTATTTCGGCCATGTCTTCATCCGCGGGGCGAAAACGTCATCATGAACTGAAAATGACTGTAACTGTGTGAAGAAACAAAATTATGACTAGATTCCTGGCTGTACGGTAGTGTGAAAATTGTTCTCTTGGTCGTGTCTTCTCTTGTGCACAGAACAGAAAATAGACTATCTGCATTGTCATTGCTGTTCATTGAAAAGGCATTGCTTTAATCCTTGAAAGAGAAACCCGGTTTGTTATGATGAAGTGATTGAGTTGTTTGCAGGAATCCTAGGAGAATGGAGCTGTTGTACAGTGGGATCCGTGCAAATTATCCGTGACTATTTTCATTAATTTTTCTCTTAAATGCAATGTGTTTTTAAGCGATGGATTTTTTATGTATGCTGGTGCAGAAGTTGTCAACATCTTGTTTTAAGTTTTCTTTCAATTATTGAAGCTCTTATTGGGTTAAATAAAGTGCACGAACATGGTGATGGACAATGTGCGCGGTAATACTCATGGATCCCACTGTACAAGTATTTACAGGAATGCATTTTAATGTTCGAGTGGTTTAAGTACATTTACTGCTTTTTACTATTTTCAATTTCGTGGTAAGAGTATAAACCTATTTATGAAACTGATTGTAGTGAAGGACGCAGTACATTTTCAAAATGAGAAATTTTGCATGCTTGTCATTCTCCTTATGTGACTCGCAGTCAGACGATTCTGGAAGTAGTACACGCTACGGCTCTGCAGTCCAATGAATAATGATCGATACTCTTTAGCCTTAATTCATTATTTTTAAATTGGTTGCAGTTAAAGCTACTGAGTAGGTTATTACTAGGATTGCTTACAGTTTCGAGAATGTCACAGCACGCCACTGGTAAAATGCCTTAAAGAATAAAATTTGCACGACTTGGGTAGAAGCTGAGGTTTTCATAAAGGTACTAGGCGCATATACGGACAAAACCCTGTATAACATTGTACAGTGGATGCATAAGTATTACCAAGCAAATTATCCATCACCATGTTTGAGGAATTGAAACAACCTGTCAAACAAGCTACAGACAACTTCTGCACCAGCATACGTAAAAATCTGTCTGAAAAATTAGTACTTTCGTCTTAATCCATAAGATTGTATTTTATTTAAACCTTCTCTGGAAGCTTCATATTGAACAGGGCATTCACTTGTTTACACCAGTTGTCTACCCTCTGTGGTATTTCAATATTGCACAGTTAAGCGTTAAGCAAACTTCCTGATGTGTTGAGGAAGCAGGAATTTGATCAGGAAAATAGGTGGTCAGCTGTTTGAAATAAACAGGTACAGTCACGGACACTTCTGGGTTGTAACGACCCTATTGAAGAAGCACTGAAGCAAGCCATCCATATCTGACCACCAAGCGCCAACACACCAACCAACAACCAACATACCAAACGAGACAACACGAAGCTCTTTCGCAAGTAGTCGAGTGAAACGAGTTAATTTTCAGATTGCTAATTCCCAAGGTATAACATGCCTAGGTAGATGTGTCTTGCATTTTCTGTACTTTTGTTATTTCAGTCGCTTTGGTCTCTCCCTAGGTTAATCACGGCAATAATGAGGAATATTTTTTAGACAAAGATGATAAACAAACACACTATCACCCTCGCAAAAAAGCGACAACTCGAGTCTGGAACCTTCGACGCGAGGTGTGTTTCTTGTTCTAACTATATCTGTGTGTTTTCGTTAGATTCATGGTATTTCGTGAGTTGATATGAATAAAGTAAATAAATAAGACAAATGGGTGGAAGGGACTGGAGAATCGTAGCTACGGAACCACTAAAAATATATCCATCGCCTAGATAGAGAATCTCTATATCCCCTTGTGATAGAGAACTTATTAGAAGTTTGAAAATTCAGATTAAACGAACAAATTTGATGTGTATCCTTTCGTCAAAATGCCTAAAAAACAATATTACATACTTCTTCACTAATAGAAAAGAATAAAAAAAAATGTCCTTGTTGGGGATCGAACCTAGAACTCACTGATGAAAGCTCTGTACGCTAACCAACACACTATCAATAACACCACTATTTTTTTTCCAGTCAGTCTGTTTCCTTCCTCAACACCTGAAGACGAAAATTAATCTTAATTTCTCTCAATAATTGTTTCATTGCCTATTAATAGACACCACGTATGTCAAAAATAGACGCATTCTTTCTGTGAAAAATCCCATGTTTCGCACATCGTGCTTCTCCATTTACTGTTATTTGGACATTCACTTGGAAGTTAAAACTTAGCTTTGTGTGTTTGTTTTCAGGTGCATGTGTGTGAGAAGAGTGGTGTGCACGTGTGTTCGATGTTTTTCTGGGTATTATTTTCGTTCAAAGCATTAATATTGTAATTAATAATTGTAAAATATGGAATTTACTGTAATCCAAGAAGTGAAAATATAAACCCAGTCCGTCAGGTTCGTTCCCAAACAACATTAAATAATGGAACGTAACGTGGACCGAGTATTATTCCATGTCGAGAACACGAGACATTACGATCGACAATCTTCATCTCGTTTTTCTCTTTGGCATCACTACTCAATTTACAGAGATGTATACCCGTGACTGGTATACAAGCCGGAGAATTACAATGCTGGTTGGGTTGTCTAGTCACAAGGCGCTTGGTGGTCAGATATGGATGGCTGGCGTCAGTGCTTCTTCAATAGGATCGTTACAACCCAGAAGTGTCCGTGACTGTACAAAACTCACGATTCGGCATGGAGGAAGAGCTCCATGGCCTGGGTTTTTAGAGGGTAGACAGGCTGGGAGAGGACTGTCTTTTGATTTGGATTTGAGAGAGAGAGGACTTGAGAGGTCAGAGTGTCGCTGGTCAACAAGCAACGAAGTCCAAAGAGAGTTTAGATATATTGTATTCTACGTCATTCTAAATCGTCATTATCATTCTGCACATAGACAGGTATTTATCCAACCAACATGCATGATTCAGGTTTGAAGGTTCATAAAACCGAATGAGTGACCATTGCCTTTTCTAGTTGCTTAGAGTAGTTGTATTTGTGGTGGGGACAGCACCACTTACAAGTGTAGAAAAGGCGAGGCTATTTGATTGAACAATCAGATTTGCTTACACTTAAAACAATGCCAAGATGGGGCCTGTACCCCAATTCTTCAGGTGTGATATGCTCTGATTTTTAAGAAATTCTGAATTTCTAGTGTAGAAAAGGCGAGGGCTCAACAGATAGATTTACTCATACTTAAGACAATGGCAAGAGGGGCTTATACCCTAATTTTTCAGGTGTGGAGGTTCGGGTTTAAGTCCTCATAAAATATGAAGCCTCCCCTGATGGCAAAATGATAATATTGTTGTCTTGTAAACAAAAGGCTCGGGGTTCGAGTCCTGATAAAATATTTAAGATTGAAATACATGTGGCAAAATAATATGTCCACAAGTGAGATTTTGAATAATTACTGCTAGTTGATAGCTCCCAGATCTTAAACCTGGTAAAAAGTGTTTTACAACAATATATTGTACAAAAACTGAATTTCTCAATTTTCTTATTTTCTCATGTTTTATAACCACTTGCTCAATACAATAGAAGAATAGTGGGTAGGCATAATTAATTGTTTGCATGTCTTGCCGGCACGCAAGAGATAAAATCTACACGCTAGAAGGGAATAATAATGATTTTTCTGTGCGATTCACTGAAGAGGTCATTAATCTTTCTGTGCGTGTAACATGTCTGTAACAAGGAAAATGTAACAAAGATTGAGACAAAGATACATATTTTCACACAGTGGCAATGAACTGACCCCCCTTCATGCTAAAAGCAATTCTATTCAGATAATATGAGCCTAGGCAAAGACTTAGAAAATATTATGGCAGTTCAAAATCCAATTTTGTCTGCATTAAGGTCTCAGAACCCGGTAAAATGTGGGCATATTCCATTTGGAGACGTGCTAATATTGTGGCATTGTAATCAGGGGCTTTGGGTTTGAGTCCTGATAAAAGATTGAAATATATACAACTGCCCACACATAAGATATTCACTGCTAGCTGATAATACAGTTGAGGTTTCAAAGCTGGTAGAGTGTCTGGGGCCTCTCTGACAGCAAAGTGTTGGTATTATTGCTTTGTAATCAAGGGGCTTTTGTGTTTGAATCGGGCTTCTAGAATTGCTCCGTGACTCTCTCATTTCTTACATCATAAACATATGATTTTTCACCTATGAGAATAACACTGCATATGGTGTCATCGGGTAATGCCTCGTGGAATTCACAGATAATTTTAATGTTTGTTCTATCATTCACTACAACCTGTTTTCTTTTTGAAGTGTTAATTACAAACATGGGTCTCCGTGCCTTGAATTCATCTGGAGTGTAGTACATATCCGTATTGCCTGTAGTGACCCTTTTGAAAGCCGAAAAAGCCTCATATAATTTGAGGAAATCACCCTTGGACATGTCTAAATTGTAATTTTCTCTAGGAAAGACCTCATTTCTGCCATTTTTAAGATATATGTTCTTGATGTTGCAGTTATCAAATTTGCTTGAATTTTTTTCCTGATTATTGTGTCTTCCAGTCTGAAACAGTACCACTACAAAATCGGGCATGTCAAATTGAATACTGGAGAATGAATTTGTAGCATCAAATTCATAATAAGAACCAGTGGCAACCTTCTGTACGCATTGATATGTGTAAAATTGCAGAGGAATCTGGGGATTTTTTACTATATCAGCTTTGTATTTAAGAGCATAGCCGGCCTCATATTCAACAACGGGGATTCTTAACTCCATAGTCTGAATAATGCATTTGCCTGCATCTGGTAAGGTATTAGGCAGAGCTTCCCCTGCAGGGTTTATGGCACTGTACCTCATCAAAGCATTATCATCATTTGCAGCTCTTCTAAATGTAATTCTTAACCCCCCCTTCCACATAATTTCTTTGTAATCCGAGAAGAATCCTGGCAACAGGCGCATGGGGAACAGCACTGTGTGGCTCTTGGTTAATATCTTATCACCAGCTTCAAATCCACCGATTCTGTAGTATGAAGCCTCGGTTTTGGATAATTTTAGTGTAGCCAAAGCCGTGGAGGTAATGCCGGGATAATCTATTCTGTTTATAACAACGCCATTCTTTCTGATCTCAATTTCAGAGAAGAGATGCGGCACAAAATTGTCCACCAATCTTATATTCGAATTTGCCGGATAATCTGTTCCATCGAGCTTTACAACATCAAATTTGATGTATAGATCTGCTCTGTGGGGGTGTATAAAGCCATCCCCTACATCAAGATCCACCTCTATTTCCGTGTTGGGTTGATTTAAATTTGCAAATGTCCTCCTGTTTGGGGGGAATGATTGTAGCTCATAACTCTCAATATTTTCCATTGTATGTATTTTTATTTAAATATTAATCTCTATGATTGCAGTTGTTGTGGCTCCAGCAAAATCAACTAATTCTTCTTTTTCATTAGTGACCATCAATTCAATGTAATCTATTCTATTATGACACACAGGAAAATATAATGTTGGGGATGGATTGTAGATGATGGGCTCCATGAATTCGGAATTAGGTTTGAATGTTGCAATGATGCCGGTTTGTTTGTGAGTGCCTATGCCATTTGATTTGGTGATCATACCCTCGGCCACATTACAGTGAATATTCAGAGTCTCTATGGCTAAGAATTTAGGTATATTCATAGCAGTGTGTTTGATGGCCGGTTCGAGTTTTGTGTTGTTCTCAAAGCCTAACAGCTCTCCTATAGTACCCAGATCCACTGTTTCTGTAGCAGATACAATCTCTACTCTGTGAGTGACAGAATTTTGAGTTAACACTACACCTCTGGGTAATTGAGCATTTAGAGTGGACAGATTATATTGCCCTGGAGTGATGACAATTTTTTGATCCCCTACTGCAATTGTGTTGTTGTGGTGTGTAATATTAGGGATCAGGTACATGCCGTAAAATGCCCTGAGAGCTATTGTTTTGGGATACACTATGTCATCATGCAATTTGAGTTTCAATATTGAATTTTGGCTGGTGAGATGGAATACCCCCATGATGTTTCAAATACCACAAGGCCTTTTGAAAATTTTCAATTGATGGTTTATTTATTTGAGACATATATCTGAGAACGGATAAACACAAATGTCCGCAATTAACATCTTTGAAGTTTTGAACACGGGCATTATTGTAATAAAGATTAGCTGATTTTAAATATTTTATTAAATTTTCAGGTGGAACACCTCCAAATGAATCAAACACAAATGCCTCATCGTTTAAATATTTAAGATAGCAAATCCAGTGAGTGCCCTGATTTTTGTACTCATCCAAATTAACAATGCCACACTCTTTGTTGAGTGGTTGCTCTGGCAAAGAATCAGACATGTACACACCCCTAAAATTTTTGATACCCAATGGCTTGATTAAAGCTTCAATATCTTGGTTTGTAAGCGGCTCTTGTTTTTTTTAAACTTATTCATGGCTCTCTTAACACCTTTGCCTTTTTTCTCCATGGCCAGGTTATGGCGCCTCTGCTCATCTAATTCTGCCTTATTCTTCTTGGCATCTATTACTGTTTTTGCTATGGCAGCTGATCCCCCGGCCAAGCTCCCAACAGCCCCGAGAGCAGCTAAGATGGCAGGGATAGTAAATATGAATCCCCCTACATGTGATTTTTTCCTGGATTGCTGTAATTTTTTTAATTGGGGGGTACTAAGTAACAATTTCATACCATGCCCCTTTGCAAGACAAGAGCTTTTTTTCTTGCGCTGCTTTTTGGTCAAAAGACTGTCAATAGTTTTAAGAGATTTGAGACCTGCATAAGGTATTTGATACATAACACCCTTGGCCTTCATTGTAGGTTTATTATATACATGTTCACAACCCCCACCCCAGTTTTTGTTTGGTGCTCATAGCTATGGTGGTCCCCAATGCCGCTATTTTTTCACTCAAAGAAGCATCTTTGCTTACAAATCTACCAAATGCAGCCTCTTCTAATTTCTTGTCTGCAACATGTCTCTTGTCAAGATCAGAATGTGTGTTGTATGCTATGTCATGGTCTCTGCAAGCAGCATCTAGGGGATTAACACCAGGATCACCCCTGTTTAATCTATGGTCCAATTTTGTGCCGGGACCACAATATTGATAGCCTGGAATGTGTAGTTCAAATGGCAGCTTGTTTATAATGTCATTAACAAGCCCCCGACCCTCAGAAATATTCCAAAATTTAGGTGGTAGAGTATTAATAATTTTTATGAGATATCCAATCCCCTTAGGGTCATTCACTATAAAATTAGATAATTTGGTGCTTATCATGTCCATAATTCCAACCTTTTCATTGTAAAAATTGTAGTTCCCAGCATTTTCCTCCCCAGCTATCACCAATAACCTATCTACAAGTTTCCTGACATCATCAACCCACACAAATTCTTTGGGCAGGGTGTTGTATTGTTTGATTCCACTGCCAGTCTTGATCTGTGACCATATGGGCTTGATTAAATTATTGTATTTTGCTCCACTGCTCGACTTGACTCTTTTTTGTGTGGGATCATTGTTCTGGTACAGAGCATCTGATTTTATTAATATTTCTTTGTAGTGCTCATAATCTTGATCTGTATAGCTGCCAGGCCTCTTCCTAGTCATCAGTTCCCACAATCCAGGTGTGCCGGGGTACTTAACAAAAGCACCTTTTTCTCCGAGACGAGATTCTGAATAAACAATGATATCATCCCCCATAAAAGTTACTCTGAAATTACCAATTCTATGAATAATGCTGCCATCAAGCTCTGTGTCGGCATATAAGCCAAACACCTCATCTTTGTTGTCTTTAGGTGTGGTTAAATATTTTTGAGCAAGAAGACCCAATTCAATAGGATCCAGAGTAGCTTCAATTCTTCGAGGAGCAACAGGACTAGGTGTATGAATACTGGAAAGTGGGGTGAATGGATAATCTAATATGTTCCTTGCAGCTACAGGTACAAGCTCCGTGATCAAATCTTGATTTTGCTCTGTAACAGTTTTGATATTCTTACCTAAATTATTAATAGCATCAATGACAGGCTGTTCTGTTTGTTTGTGTTTTTCATAAATTCCACGGTTCTCTGATTTCCATCCCTTAAATCTTTTTACAAGATAATCTCTTAACTTAAGATCATCAATGACTGGTCGTTTCATGGTTGTTTATTTATGTCTCAACGTCTAGAAAATCGTTGATTTTATTTCTGTATTTGCCAGTATTAGGTGTTCTTGTCATATCAATTGTGACAAACCCATAACTGTCCTGGTTCCAGCACTTGCTGCAAAACTTGGAAAAATCATTGTAGCTCAAGTCCCCACCTACATATTCATCATGTATGTGTTTGAGGTTGGTATGATCCTGATGAAACACACATATAAAATTGCTGTTGTCTCGGATCAGTTGCTTCGGTATTTTGGAAAAAGTCTGTGCCAGGTAGAAACAATCTATGTTTTTGTGTCGGCCCTGTGTAAAGAAATTTCTAACCTTGTTTTGATTATCCAGTATAACGTCATCAAACACAACAACAGAATTATCGAGACATTCATTAAGTGGCTTAACATCTGGTTCAAAAGTGGCTATATCCAATCCATCATATAGCTTCATCAACTGCTGATATTTTAATTGTTCCAAGCTCTTAGAGAAAACATACAAGTGCCTGTTTTTCCAGTCTAACCAGTTGGGTGCCAATAAAAAATTATCAACCATTAGTGTAGTTTTACCACAAGCAGATGGCCCAACAATAAGACACCTAATATTATCAGGCAGCAAGTTGCCATTTCTCTTATTCTGCTGTTCAGGTTCTGGCAGCCTTTTTATAACATCCCAGGTACTCATATTATCACTTTGTCTGCATCGATCCAGCTGTTTTCCGGATGACCCAGCCATTTGACAAATAACTTGTTGCCTTTTCTGCGAATGATTTTTTCTATGAGATATGTGTCGGGCTGTTTAGTTTTGCTGAGCTCTTGTTCATAGAACCTGCCTTTGAGAATTTCTCCTCGGTGATCTTTTATTATATATGTGTTAAGGGTCCCGGGTTTAACTTGAACCACTGTAAATAATTCGGTGCTCCAGTTTCTCGTAAAGCCTCTCTTGAATAAGTGCTTATATTTGCTGATTCTTACTTGATCGCCCACCCTGTATTTGGCCCTTCTTGTTGTTGGCTGGTATCTAGGATGATAAACAGTCCTGATCAATTTTTGCTCATCAGATGAAGTTACTTCAGAGGGTTTCATGTTGATTGTGGAATGGACCGAGTTGTTATATTTATGTAGAAGTTCTGGAAGAATATTAATCCATTTATAATTACCTTGCAGGGTGAATTGTTTATACATAAGATTTTTTAAGGTTCTGTTGAATCTCTCTACAATTGAGGCTTTGAGGTCACTGTAACTCGAGTAATGTTTTATTGCCTGGCTTTTAATAAATTGTTGAAACACAGAATTATAAAATTCTTTGCCATTATCTGTTTGCAAATAGCGGGGTGATCTTCCTGAATGATTGATGATTGTCCTGAGGGCTTCTGTAACACATTTTCCAGTCTTGGATTTGAGTGGCACAGCCCAGGCAAATTTTGAAAATGTGTCTATCACAGTAAGTAGATACTTGTAGCCCTTGTTGATTTTGTCTAAGTTTTTCAGCTGTCCACTTGACAACTCAATCAAGTCGCTCTGCCATAAATCATCTATGCCTTTTGTGACTACTGGAAGTCTCTTATAATTATGTCGGGCTTGCCTGTGTAGTTCATCAACAATAATTTGTCTAGACATAATATGTAAACAAGAATATTGCAACTATGGGGTGTTCAGCAGCTGATACTACAGGATTTTCTAAATATAATTTGTCCCCTATTTGTATTTTAAATTCCAAAGTGCCATCATCTTCAGTGTAGGCTGTTTCTAATGTATTGGGGTCTGTAAAATCCTCTAACTCTACACTGGTGATTTTTGCTTTGTTGTCAGCATTTGTTATCGATAAGGTGGGGTAGTGATGTGCCTGTGGTCGATGCCAATATTTGATCTTGATTGGTCTCAATGTGCCCCCAACAAAAAACTGGTAATAAAATTGTGCAGGGGACAGCATATATATTTTGCCACCTGGTGTAAATGGCGAATCATATTCTTTGTTGGGGATGCTGTACAATTCAAGAATTACTGTATGTTTTGGATTCTCAATTATGCCCGTTATTTCTTTTTCTGCTGTAAGCAATCTGCTTGTTACAGATTCAAGGTGCTCATTGATGGTTCTAACAACATCATCGTGGCCTGGCTTTATTTTTATGTCCACAACAAGTTTTTTGTATTGTTGCACAATCTCTTGTAGCTGGGTGGCAAAAACAGACAAAGCATTTGCTTGATTGGATTCCATGGTTCCTAGCTGTTGCTTGATATTAGCTACAATTTGTTGCAAATTTTCAACAACTGCCAATTTTGAATTTTGAGCAGTAAGATCATGGACCTGTCTTCTGATATCCTCAAACAGGGCATGCAGTTCATTAATATGTTGATTGGTTGGAAGAGTGGCCACTGTCTGAGTGAGTTGTTTGATCTCTGCTTGGATATTCTTGATATCTTCTGATTTCAATATCCTATTCACAGCTCTCTTAATATTTTTAAGTTCCTGTGATGTGGGAAGATTTGATACTGTATTCTGCAAAAATTCAAGTGCCAATTTCACATTGTTTAATTCAGAAGCATCAGCCACATTTTGCATGGCATTTTGGAGCAGGGCTATATCTGCCTGAGTGGGTGTTGATTGTTGTAAAATTTCAAGTTTTGTTTGAATATCATCAATCAAATGATGAAAATGAGATAGTTCAGATTCAGTGTTGAGGTTTTCAAGCTTTGTGATCTGTTGCTGGACACTGACAAGAGTGTCTACAATACCGGGCAGGCGAGTTTCTTGTACATTTGCCAAATCACTTTGCACTGCTGCTATTGTACCTTCAAGATGGGTTATGGTACTTTGAATTTTTCCAAAATCTTCATATGTTTCAAGTTGCAGCTTGATGTTGGCAACACTCCGAGTTATTGCATTCAAAGCATCAGAAGATGGCAAATTGTTCATAAAATTTTCAAGTGTCTCAATTTTTTCTTTAACCTCGGCTATGGCATTGTGCAGAGGATCCAGATTAGGTATTTGGAGTGATTGAATCTGTTCCTTTAGAGTGGAAATCACTAGATCAAAATCTTCTTGTGATTTTATGCTTTTGACAATTGTTTGGAGTTGTGCCTGGATATTATTTATTTGTTCCTCTAATTGCTGTTTCAATTGCTCAGAGTTGGTGGCCTGGGTCTTAAATTTGGCTTGAAGAGCTGCTACAGCTTCTTCTAAACTTTGAAAATTATCCAATGTGGCCAAATCAGTATATTTCTGAAGCAATAATTTGAGTTCAGAATCAATTTTAAGAAGAGGGTCCATGCATTGTGATTGTAAATTTGTAATTTCTAATTGAAGACTGGCATTCAGTGTGGTTTGTAAAGCTTGCAAATCACTTCTTAATTTCTTGACTCTGACATCAAGCATAAGAATCTCATCACTGTGATCTTCATGTCTTGTATGGCCAAATATATCGTTAGGCATTTTTATTTTAGTGGTTATTTATTATAGAGTATCTGATTCTTAATTCTATAAAAAAAGGTATAAGCTTGTCATAGGATCCAGGGACTTCAATATATAAGCAGTCACCAGCAGAAACAGTATATACAGTGCCAGAAATCATGTTTGAGTGCTTGATTCTATAAATATTTCTCCCTACTGAAATCTTGACATCACCCTCAGGGGTTGTAATAAATTGCAATTGACCACCTACAGGTAATTGGTAATGATTTAAATTATTGTTAAATATGTACAATGTTTTGCCTGTTTCATCATCATTATCTGTAAGTATGCTGTTCAGATGAATAATTAACAAGCCACTCAGTTTAGACAGCATATCAGGAGAGGGTTGTGGTGTTGGTAGCTCCATAATACCTTGTTTCTTGAACCCAAATAAGTTCATAGGCATGTTTATTTATTTCAAATCATGCTCTGTAATTGGGCATTGTTTCCCATTTTTCAAATCACAATGCCCCCAAGGTAGAGTATGTATGCAACATGATAAAATGCATCTCTTATCATCATGTGGGTCCAGAGCCACTTTTCTTACAATATTTGAAGTCAATAAGTGATCCTCACTCTGAATTCTATTTTCTGATGTTCTGATTGAACTCTGGGATTTGATGCAATTTTTATAATCTTCAAATTGGAGATCTTTTTCCACAGCTACTTTGCCAACGCCCTTGGCCTTTTTGGCAACAGCACCACTACATGTCTCAAAAGTGTACATCTTGGCACTTAACCCAGCAAATTTCACAATAACATCACCACATGTCTCATCTTTTAACTTGCCAGGCACCTTTTTGTTGTGGGGTTGAATCCTTGTATGTTCACTGGTATCAAAGTATTGAAACAATTCAGACTGTGCAATATCTTGATAAACATCTTCTGTTTGAATATCAAGAATAAAACTATCCGTGTCCATGTACAATAATTTTACACGATCACCATAAAAAGGTTTCAGCACATCATAATACAATATTAACATATGTAATTTGGACAATTCCAATATCACAGCCCCTACATAAATAGGTTTATCAAATTTGATCTTTGTTTTCATCATGTTGAAAAGAGCCATGTGCTCATCATAAATTCTTCTATAATTGAAGTTGGGCTTTGCAACCAATTTTTTGCTCCGGCTGGGGTCAGTAATTATTTTAACATCGGTATGTTTTCTGACATTTTCAATTGTTTTGCCATACACAGAATTCACCATCAATTTAAACAAGCTCTTATCAAATTGGCTCTTTGCAGATGTTCGAAGCTCCGTGTTTGTATCAATATATGGTTTCAACCATCTTGAGTGCCTGAACCTTAAGACTTTGCCAACTTTGGTTACTTGAACACCATGTTTCATCAGGAACTGGAGGTTTTTGTAATATATGACATAATCCTGTTTTGGCTCCAGGGTCATCATGAGCTTCTTCTGTTTAGAGCCAGGTGAGCACTGAACCTCGGGAATTGGGGGCAGATCAGAAAATTTATTGTGCAAATCATCAGGAATTGTCAGATGAGCCTCTAAGAATAGGCCATAGTCACTGTCATCAAAATCTTTAAGATCTTCAATATTGAAATTTTCAACCCACTCAAGCCCTGCATATGGCAGTTTATCCATCATGGCATAACCATAGAGGCTGTTGGCATCTACATACGCTATATAATTTGATGGCCGTGCTGGATCATAATCAGGCATGTATTTGTTATTTGCTCTGGCATATCTCTGGGAACATTGCACCATCCCTCCTCTTATACATTCCTCCATAAACAGATACTTATCTTGATCGTGGATCAGATCCAATAGCTTTTTGGTGTTGAAAAACATTGCGGACCATGCTAGGCCCGGGGCACTGTAAAAATACACTGGGTCCAGTCCATAATTTTGCATGGAAGATTTTCTGAATGCCTGCAATATATCAGCTAAGAGGGTGACATCAAGTTTTAAATATGCCATGTGATAATCACCAAATGTCTGGCAATTTAAATTGTTCCACATCAACTGAGCATGGCGATAATCTTCATCACTGATTCCAGATCCTCTGATTTTGCTGTAAAACTCTTCTTGTGGTGGCAGGGAACACTCATCAAATTTAGAAAAATCTGTAACATAGTCATATGGATATACACCCTTTCGCCTAATTAATTTCAGGTCCTGATTTGGAAACAATGCACGTGTGATTTTGAATTGATCATCAGGTAATTGAGTGGCCAGTGTATCCAGGCTAGCAGATAAAAATCTGTAAGAATCAAGAAATCTTATGTGAATAGGAACACCATCAACTTTAATTATCTTGCTAATAGATATATATTTTTCATCATTTTCAGCTAAAATATTTAAATTCTGCTTCTCAAACCCCTCGTACCTGATCAGATGATGGAAATCATAATTGGATGCTCCATGGCAAAATATGGGGATAAATCTTGGTCTCTTGATCTGAATATTGCAGCTATTACACAGGGCCATTAAGAATTTACCATCTGTATGAGAATGGTGATGAACCTTGATATTTGTATCTGAAAATTCACAATCACATACCGGGCATTTTTCTGCATTGTTGAAATCTTCAATCTGTTCCTCTGTTAAAGGCAACATAGGCTTTGATATTAATAAGATGTTAGATGCTATGTCACGGCACTCATTTTCTATTCTATGTGCAAATATTTTGATGGCATTTGGTCCCTTGTATGAATATTCTTTAATAACAACACCATCCCGTATAACCACATAACAAAAGCTGGAAGGTTCATGCAGCTGGTATGGTGTACTTGAAGATTCCTCAGGATCTGGATTGCAGAATGCAAAAGGTTTGAGGTTCGATTCAAAATCACAGACAATATATACTGGGTGTTCCAACGAGGCTTCATACTTTTTGAATTTGCAATTTTCACTTGGATTAGGCATTACCATATGAACAGGTTTATGATTGCCACAGTATTTCAGATGCTCAATTAACTTGTTTTTAGCAATTTCTACACTCTCTTCACAAACACCATTCACCATTTTTCTACCATCAAAAACAGTTAAGCATCTTCTGCACAACTTAAATATTTTTTTATATTTGTCTAGTTGTGTTCTCACCAAAGCTTCAAGATTATGTATCAGAGTATAATGGTATGTGCCATCCCCTTCAATTAAGAGCAGATCAATCGGAATAGCAGATTCATCATCAAGTGTACTGATTCTGAGAGGTGCTATCGGGCAATTGCCAGTGGAACAAGTAAATACATTAATAGATAATTGTTTGCCATCGATGTGCCTGGCCCTTTTTTCAAATTTATCAATATTTTGAACAGACATTGGATATTCCAAACCCTCCATTGCCTCGTCAAAATCATGTTCATGCTGTTTGTAATAATTTATTCTCTGAGGATTTCTTGAAGCTGGAAACAGAGCAGCTAATATACACCACAAAAGCATTTCTGGTCAGTATTTTCAATATTGACCACGGCTCTTTTGTTTTTGATATTAGCAGGTAATGGCAGATATGTAGATCCTTGTAACGGGTTGAATTCAGAAATATTAACATAGAGCCTGTGCGGAGAGCCACATAGGCTCCATCCGGACTCTTTTGCTGCAAATTCAGAGTGTTTCATATTCAATTGATCCATCAATCTGCTTATTATTCTGTCTAAATTTGTATTTGAATATACCGGTACAGTTTCTGTTAAGTGGGGATGTATAAATTTTGTGCCGTTTGGTTTCTTATATTGTACAAACAATTTGAGGAAGAGCTTATAAGAGCCATTTTGTGCATTTAGAATTGCCTGGAGATCAGAATTTTTACTGTTCAAAAAATTCTTAATTCCACATCTTGGCTCTGATACAAACCGATAATCCCTGAGTTGGGCATTAAAACTGCTACGGATGGGTGCATAGCGTGGCTGCTTTGCAGGTCCAGCATTAACAGGTGCTTCATGTTTCCTTTTCAGACCAGAAGTGGATGGTTGTGAGGGCAATATTGATGACTGTACATAAGAATTACACTTATGCCATTTATAATATGCCTTGCTTAATATTTTATGGCATCTTGGACACATTTTTGTGGCTTTTCTGCATTTCTTAGAGTTACAAATACGGCAATGCCTAGCCCAATGAGAACTAGATATATTTTTATTACACCGATTGCAATATTTTTGTTTTGGCATTTTTTCTTGTTGTTTATTATATAAGATTTTCTGGGCTTCAATTCAAAACTTTATACTTAATAAAAAATATCAGTTGGGTTCAGCAGTTAGTGGCTGAGCTGGTGCTTTTATACCCAAACAACAGCAGTAACTAGGTTTTGGTGATAGTTTTGCTGATGTGCAACACACTTCACCAGGTTTAAAACCTCATCTCTATATCAACTAAATACAATTCAAAATTGGATTTTGAACTGTGCAATAAATATTCTGTAAGTCTCACTTGTGTTTATATTAACAGAACAATACAAAACCAGAATTGTATTCAGGATTGCATGTTTTCATACAAAAAAGCCATATTTTTGACAAGTTTATAAACAACAATCACACAGATATAGCTTTTACACACATGGCCGAATCTGTGTGAGCAGAGGAGGGGGGGGGGTTTCAGATTTGGGGGCTATCAACTAGCAGTAATTATTCAAAATCTCACTTGTGGACATATTATTTTGCCACATGTATTTCAATCTTAAATATTTTATCAGGACTCGAACCCCGAGCCTTTTGTTTACAAGACAACAATATTATCATTTTGCCATCAGGGGAGGCTTCATATTTTATGAGGACTTAAACCCGAACCTCCACACCTGAAAAATTAGGGTATAAGCCCCTCTTGCCATTGTCTTAAGTATGAGTAAATCTATCTGTTGAGCCCTCGCCTTTTCTACACTAGAAATTCAGAATTTCTTAAAAATCAGAGCATATCACACCTGAAGAATTGGGGTACAGGCCCCATCTTGGCATTGTTTTAAGTGTAAGCAAATCTGATTGTTCAATCAAATAGCCTCGCCTTTTCTACACTTGTAAGTGGCACTGTCCCGCCTTTTCTACACTAGAAATTCAGAATTTCTTAAAAATCAGAGCATATCACACCTGAAGAATTGGGGTACAGGCCCCATCTTGGCATTGTTTTAAGTGTAAGCAAATCTGATTGTTCAATCAAATAGCCTCGCCTTTTCTACACTTGTAAGTGGTGCTGTCCCCACCACAAATACAACTACTGCTTAGAGAGTCTATTTTAGATTTGCCTTTCGCAGCCAAGCATTTAGACTTGACATCTTAATGACAAGTGCTCTCATCATTTATGAGGATGAATGATGAATAAGCTACATCACACATTGATTTATTGTGCGAGTGATAGGTTTCGATCCCATCATTCACTAGAATGATACGTGGTGGAGATGCTTAGGGCTTTCATTCATTTTTACGGAAATGAGATGAAAATGTATTAACCAATTTTTTAAGAGAAAGAAATAGTGATGATATTAGTAATGGCCACTGTTCTGCCTATGTGTCCAGGCGTCAAAATGTCATTAAGCTTGACGCCCAATGAGACGCGGAGAAGCGCGGCAACGGAACGCAACAGACCAGTTTCCGGCGTCTGAGTGGGCGATAACCTTTAAGATATCCTGCAGACTTCTGGCACGGACATTCCGCGCGTTTCCCTGTAGTGGGTGTTACGCCATTTGATTTCAATAGAAGCAGACAACAGAAGTTCTGTTGCCACGTCTCAGTGGGCGTTAAGCTTAAGTCTGCCAGAGGTTGGAATAGAGGTTGACTTTTGAGTACTTTGTCTTAATCCCCGTCTTAAGAATTAATTGTCCAGTTCATGTGGAATAAAACGGTAATATGAAGGTAAAGAGTAGTAGACAAGTGGTTTTACGGTCCGCAAGACCGTACAGGAAATGTGTGGCAAGGGCGACATCTTTAGGCGCGGCGATACATTATATCCTGCCCTGTCTGTGTGCACCGAGAACATCGTTTTCTCGCGATTCAGTTCCTGTTGCGAACAATTTTGTTTCCCGAGAAATCTTCCAGGCGTATTGCCAACTTTGTCCGAGACGCATTTGAAGTATTGCGGCTCGGGTGCCATGTACTTCCCCAAGTGGGAGAAAAACAGGGAAACTTATAAGCGATATTTCACGACTGCGCGGTTGGAAAATCCGATACGAACGTTGGTCAGGAAGTACCACAAAAATACTTTATTAGGTTGCAGCTTTGCTTGTTATCTGTGGGCAAGAACCATCTCCTTCACATACATACATTCATATACGCAGAAAATCAATGAAACTGAGAGTATACGTAGCAGGTGAATCAATAATGATCCTGGTGTGTTCGGTTACTGTTCGTTCGTTCCTTCTTACCAATTAGAAAGATAATGATATAATAATCAGAATTCGAATTACAATGAAAGTATTTTCATTTTAGCTACTTGGCGTCGCTTTTCGGCCACTTTTGGTTAATCGCGACAATGGGGTCCAGGAACCTCGGTGATGAGATCGAAAGTAAATGATGTGCGTGCTTGTACATTTACACACACACACACATGCAACACACACACTCATATTTTGGGCCTCCCCGATGGCGTAGTGGTAATGTCGTCACCTTGTTTCAAGAAGTCCCAGGTTCGATACCAGGAGGAGTAACATAGCGGTTCGGATTCAACTTTAAACCGTAGTTCCAGTCCCGATTAGGCTATCTGTGCATAACTTGAATCAAAAACTCAGAAACATACACTTAGCAATGGTTCAGCTCAGCATGTATGGCGTTTGACTATCAAGCGGGAGACCCTGGTTCAATTCCAGGGAGCTGATTCCACGTGGGAATTTGTCCGACAATTTCGCTGCTCTGGAGCTCACCCAACCTCCAATCAATAGCCTTTAAGGGGGAGGTCCTTCTCTCTTCGGCAGCTGCCGATCACTGTTGCCAGCTTCGCTCCGCTCTTTTGGAACCAGATCTGGTTCTTTCGTGCACTCATTTGGCTGTGAACTATGGCACCCGCCCCCTGACCCAATATGATGCCATCACTGACTCCGGCTTACATAGACAACTTCTGTCATAAGTATACATTTTGCACGTGACGTGATATTGATATATTGGCTGCGTCGCCCCACCCCCTCTTACATCCCCAGCTACTTTTGTTTATAGCATCTTGGCTGACGTGAAGAGGACGTAATATTGTTATCCGGGAATACTTTATTTTCGATTTCATTGGACCATCGCTGGATTATTGAGATGGGTGATGCCGCCGGATCTAGACGGTGAAAACTAAGAATAAATTGCCATTACTTTAAAGCTAACTGTAATAACAGCGCCCCCTCACCCACACCCCCACTCATTTTACACCTAAAATTGCCCCAAGAGGCACTTTATCCAGTTTCGTAAATCTAGCTCCTTGAAAGTTTTTACTCAGTTTGCGGTGAAATTTAGCTCTTTTATGTGCATCAGGTTTGGCAACACTGCCAGGATGGCCGTAGGAGGCAAGGAGAAATACATTGCTCTTATGGAAGTATTATTTTATTTGTTCTCTTGAGAATTTCAAACTTACGATGGCATAGAAAAATATATCAACGGAAAAAAGGACAGACTGAAGTAGTAATTGACAGGCAGAATTGTCGAAACTCCCATTTGATTAGCCGTAACTTTAAGTTGAAGTTGATTCCTCATAAGGAATACATGGGTTTCTGAAAATTCTTATTCATCATATTTTTCAAACATCGTATCTAGCTTAATAATCAACTTTGAAAAACACTTTCACTTGCAACATGTGGAGAAATTCATACTCTATTGAACACCAGCTTTTCTTTGCCCATTCGGACGACATTGAAATAGATGAACAACTGCTGCGAAATTGTCCCTCATCCCCTTAAGCCAGTGGCGGCGATTGGGTTCCAAAACCAGGGGGGGGGGAAGGTGCCAAAACTGGGAGTGAAAAGACAGTATATTTCAATTTGTAGATAAAGTTTAGCATAGTGCGGGGGCAAAAGTGGCGAAAAATGGGGGGGGGGGGGCAGCAGCCCCCATTAATCGCCGTCACTGCTTTGAGCTATTATTTCAATAAGAAACAGTAAGCAGTAAGTTTGCATAGGTAAACCTAAGTGGCGTATATTTAGTGTGATCCTTTCAATATCTAAACGTTAAAAAAACAGAAAAAAAATATAATCTTGTATTATAGTACAATAATTATTAGTACTGTTGGTTATATTTTATACATTGATTTTATTGAAGGCACATTTGTATACCACTTGTATACAAGTCATAGATCTATAAATACTTGTAAAACTCTTACTGACAGTAGGGCTAATAATACTACAATTGTGGCTCAATGTACAACGTACATATATTTTGATAAATACAAGAGGCTACAATGTAAAAGTAGCAATCTAGTTCGGAAGAATAATTATAATAATGATTAGTAGTAGTAGTAGTAGAATAAATCATTGAAATCATAGAACTCAACTTTTGTTTTTTATATAATGCATAAGGAATAACTGTGTTTCTTTCATACCAGAAGGCTGCTATAATAGTGCATACCTAAATCAAAAGACCGACCATCGCCATGACTTAGCAAGTACTGGTGAGGTTCTGGTGGTCTGAGAGAACAGTTATATCTCACGAGCTACAGCTTATATGATTGGCAAACTAATTTGATAAAAACAGCTTTATTTCTGCCAACGTAAAGATTTTTGTTAGGATTTGTGCAATAATATTCAGTTTACTTAGATTACCATATCAAAAAATTATATTTTTTTACGACGATGAATATTTTGCACTATGGTGTACGGTGCAGGACAAATTGAAGGACACCAATAAGCATATAGACATGATATTTGAACTTATGTGGACATTCTGAACATATCAACCATTTTCACAACTTCTGGAGTGCTGTAAATAACAGAAAAAAATAATGTTAATAATCTGACGAATTAATGCGTGTAATATTAGTTATGACTAACCTTCTCCATGTACTTCTCGCATAACTTGTTGAATTTTGTAAATTAAATTTAAAAAGAAAGAATGAATCAACACGCTTTCTAAGCCAACTTAATAAATTGTGGTGGTGTGTTTCATAAATTTCAAGGCCTTAATCTTTAAAACCTGAGCTTCGTAAAGCTTCAACTACAGCTTTTTAACGAAAAAAAACATATGTATGACTTTAATTACTTAACAATTATAGATACTAAGCTACATATTTGCAGCACTGAGATTATTTATTAATTTATAGTAGTTTGCTCATTTTATTAAGGAGGTATGTTTTGACGAAATATTTTGTCTACATATGCTATTTATATTGAATACGTACATATGATTCATTCTTAATGACTGAATCTTCACTCAAATAGTAACGTAAGTGTGGTTGAGATGTACCTAAAGGAAATCAGTAACGATGGAAAAGATTGTATGATCTTGCCCAGGATAGGGACAGATGAATGGCTTGTGTTGCTGCAGCCATATACCTTCGGGTTTAAGAAAGCTAGAGTGTTAGTTTAGTTAGTTAAGTGTGGCACAGGGTGACGTTTCTACAGCTACCAATGCACTTCATTTTTGAGGCTGTGACTATACCTTATTAAACAGTTCTTGTTTCAGGTGACTTAACAGGTTTGGCATTAGCAAAAATGGAAAATTCATAACAAGTGTTGTTAAATAATATGTTGTGGTGGTTGTTGCGTGGTTGTTTTTATATTAAGAATGCGTAAAGGCTGTAGTAAACCAACATTTGGCTCGTTTAAAGGTTGTGCCATCAACCTCCTGTCAGTGCGGAGATGCTAATCAAACACTCAACCATTTATTTTTCGAATGTCACTTAAGGCAACAAAAACCGAGACTCTTTATATAAAAACTTACAACACGCACAGGTTCCATTTCCGATATCCTGAACTACATTAATATCTGAACCTCGTAGTGCAGTTATTTGGATAATTTATAGTTTCGCTCGAAAACATAGGTTTAAAATCTAAACCGCCATGACCCTCACGACAATTTAAATCCATAAGACCTCACAAAGTCGTTATATCATAAGAACACAATGGACAACAGCACTCAACAAGTCAATAGTGAAAGATATTCATCAACAGTTTGGAACTTGGCAACTGTGGCTAGAAATCTCAAAAATACGCGGTGGGCCAAAAATAAAAAGAAGAAGAGTATGTCTTGTTCCGTTGTACCAACTGTTTGATTTGTGCATAAACTTACTACACGTTAAAGAAATGTGATGTATTTATTCAGAAGATTGTTAATTAGAAAGTACTGCTAGAATTTGCAGTGTTGAAACCGTTGTGAACTCACTATCATTGAAATGTGTTAACGTTAAATATTCAGTGCCTTACAACTCGTAAGGCGACAACATCATGGACAAAACCGGTTTCTCTTATCTTAGAAGCATTATCCTTGCCTCTCTTCTGATTATCACTGTTGCGATTGCCTTATGTTACAATGGCACGAACAGAAGTGTAAAAAGTTAACAACCAAAATTTGTAGCAAAACCTAAATAAATATTTCTGGATTACGAAACTAGTTACATTAATGTATGTGTAAGTCAGTTGCCACATGAAAGTTTTAAAGTAGTTATTTACTATTATTGCAGAAAATTCTAGGCTTTACGATTAATGTTTATTAGTAAATGATTGAATTGCTTTATTTTACTTCGCCTTTTGTGCCACTCTTGGCTAATTTGCGAAGATGGGGATGAGTGATGATGATATGATGAAAGTGATGAATTGACACTCACAAATGTCCATGCCCAGGCCAGGATTCGAACCCGGGACCCCTGGCGTCGTAGCGCGACGTGCTAACCACTCCGCCACCGGGGCCGGCGTAAAGACATGAGCAATAGAACTTATGAAAACTATGTAGTAAAAACTTTAAAATATTGTTAGTAAAGTTATTATGAACATATTATTCACTAGCAGTAATTTATTTTTAAGTATGAAGTAATTATGTTATTATTTAAATAAATGTTATAATGTTCAAATGTTATAGCATTTGAATTTACAAATTATATTCTAATGGTCAGATGGTAACATTACACGCTTAAAGTTATTGTACTAGTCAATAATAGTTAATTTATACATTATATGAAGAGTTTCTGATAACTCACTCTAATTTTAAAAACAATATAACTATTTTTGTCCTAACCAATTTTTTAAACTATTATTTTTATTAAGAATAAGTTTCAAAATTATTTCCACTTCAATGAATGTTTGTAAATAAAGAAATTATAATAATCATTTAAAAATAGGGATTGATGTACAATGAATTAACACGTATTCACGCTACGACGCTAGGGGTCACAGATTCGAGTCCAGGCCTGGGCATAGGTGTTCTTTGTGAGTGTCCCTTCATAAATTTCATCATATCATCACTCATCCTCATCTTGCCGAAATTGTCAAAAGTGGCAGAAAAGCGAAGTAAAATAAACCAAATCAATCAATTAAAACTAATGGCAAATCGTTTTTAAATACATATTTTTGTCTGCTCCTCAATAGGAAATCTAATTATAAGTATTCACTGATAACAGAAACAACATCACGTACCAATACATTCGGCTGCATGCCTCTATATCAATGCTTTGCCAATGTCAGTGAACTCGCACTGAAAATAAGTAAAGAATATTAAATTCGCGTACATTTACTTAATGCCACTTAATATCGTTATTCTATTAATAATATTGAACTTCGAGCTCCATCAGCAAATTGAAAATTGTAATATCTCTCTCTTCTCTCTCTCTCTCTCTCTCTCTCTCTCTCTCTCTCTCTCTCTCTCTCTCTCACACACACACACACACACACACACACACGCGCATGCAATTATTTTTTGTTAACACATTTGTGCAGAAATATTTTCGAGATCCTTAAGATTAAAAGTATATGTGGTCTTATCACAAATTAAGTAAGTGTTTTTTGTGTGATAATATTGACGTATCAATTAACACAGTGGAGAGGTATATGGAAATATCCAAACTATGAATCCAAAAGATTATACTTGAATTTTAAGTGTTGCTCTTTGTATTGCATTTTTTTTAATTAAGGAGAACAGCAGTTATGCCAAGACTTGTAACTTGGTATATATTTTTAGTGCGTGCTATGTTGTAGAATCGTTAATAAGAAAGTAAATCCCTTTGTTGATCTTCTTTTTAGAGTAATTTATATATACTTGATTCGTTTTCAATAAAAAAAAGTTTTTGTTAAATTGTATGTAAAAAATATGTCGACAGCGGATACGTACTCCTAGTTTCTTCAGTATCTTCCTTAAAAAGCGGAGATTGAACTTTGCTTGGGTAACTGAAAAGAAGAACATATCGATTTAAGAACTCAGTTTACTTACACAAACACCACAATCGAGGAATGGCAGTTAATATTCTTGTTTATGTTGCCATATTAATTAATATGATACTATTCACTTACGGATTCAAACACACAAAAACTTAATCATCACTCCCATGCCATCATTTGATGGAACTCCATCTTCGAGAATAAGCGGAACATAATTACCGAACACGACTTGATAAAATGGAGAATTTTATTCCGCTTCACCTCTGGTTTGTGTGCTTGTAACCTGTGCATTTCATTATATATAATATGAAATATGTGACAAATATAATACCATTACCATAAAATATTAGGAATCTGGAACCAGGTAATGGTATTTTATTTTGCACATTTTTAATTATGGATAAGTCTAGGCAAAAGGATGAAAGAGGAAGTGTTTGAAAATTAAGGGTAATAAGTGACGATGAAAGGAAGAGAAGAATTGTGTAATGCGGTATGGATCTAAGACGTGGACTGTTTGTATGAAGCAGTACCAAGGACTAACATGCATTTGAGCTGTAGGTGTAGGGAAGGAATATGGTAGAAAGGACAAAATGAAGATTGATAAAGCACTTTATAGGATAAGAGAGAGAAGGTGAATGATACAAGTGAGAGGACAATGCTGAAAGAGAAAAGAGAATGACGAAAGTGACAGAGGAAGGGAATTATAGAAGTGAAGGGAGGAAAGTGAGAAAATGGAAATGGTAAAAGTGATAGAAGAAGTGCAGAAAAGGAAAGAAGAAGAATTATCAAAATGGGAGAAAAGAGTTTGGTAAAAGTGTGAGGAAGAGATGATAAACGTGGAGCTGGACATGTTCTGAAGGAAGATTCTGCACAATTGAATAGAATAAAGTAAGAATGTAAAAATAATTTAAGAGGGGGCGCTTGAATGGCATATAAAGAGGAGAGGAGCTGAAGACGGGAACACTAGAAATCATAGAGTCCGAAAATTTTCCACAGGAAGCCAACTTGAAGAATAAGACGCGTCTTAAAATTGTGACCGGTAGCCTAGAAGGTACCTACACGAAAGAATGAAAGTTGAAGAAGCGAAACATGCTTACGTTGTCCTCTAAGTTCCCTCCAAGTATCAAATATCAGGAATATGTACTCCTCAGCCTTCTCGGTGATGTCCAATACCAGTTCTCGCATTCCTTTCGGGTTGGGCCGGAACTTGTCTACCTGCAAAGCACATCAGCACAGAATTTATTTCGTAACGAAGCCTTGATTCGAGGTGAAGTCTCGTAGAGACTCACTTTATTGCATGGAAGCCGTTTTATACAATCGCAAAGTGAGCCCCATTTCGCTGACTTCCTGACTTTTGGGGGATCCAGTAAAATATGATTGTCCATTCAAAAATATCCTCCATAAACTAGCAGTATAAACGCAGGTGCAACAAAAATGCTTAAAAATAAGTCCCCTGAGAAAATCAGTTTTTTAGTAATTTCTTTATTTGGGATTGGATTCTTCCTGTGCATTTCTATTCTAATTAACCTTTTGTTAATCTTTGCCAATATTTGGACGTGTAGGCCTACTGTATTTTTTTCTTTCCACTTGAAATAAAACTTGTAACCAGTGATGAATATTTGGGAAGGGGATGGTAGTTAGTCTGCCCCTTTGGAGATACTTCGGAGGGAGACAGAAAGTAACTTGCCTTTCAAAGAGTATGCCTCTTCTTCTTAAGTTCTCAACTTGGAGATTTGTTTGTCGCAAACGTATTGACAATGGTTCTATACTAGCATGCAACGTTAATTGGACATTATACACTGCCTAGCGCTTTTTTACGTTTAATTACTGTAGCACCACGTTTAGAGAAGCACTTCAGTACTGGTGCATTTTACGAAAAGTGGTCCTACTCCACGTAAATAACAAAATGAATCAATCTGGAAATTATTATTGTTTTAAATTATATTTAGGTTTACATTTTACATTTGTGAATTCACATAATTTGCATATTTCACCAATAAAAATTATTAGCATCTGTAATCCATATGCTTCACGGACAAATGAAGTCGAACTTTGCTGCAGTTTTAAAGAGTCACACGCGTAACACATTTTCGTTATGATTTTCATGCATTCAGTCTGCGTCATCAGACTCATGCTATCCTTCATATGTTAGCAGACACCACCAAGTACTTCATGATTCTATGAAATCAATTCATTATACTATTATCATCCATTCACATGTCTAATAACATGAATGCCGCATACATAACGGTGGAATGCCTTTGCTGCACAAAGAATCAAAGAAGCTGCCTTCAAATTTGGCAGATAGAAAAAACGATCCGACAGTTGCATTTTATCAATACCATTTTACCAATTTTACCATCGGTAAGGTCTAAATTTCCCTTTAGGTTTCACAATATATATATATATAAACGTTTAGCGTTTTACATTGTAAATTGACCTGCATCTTCTCTTGTTCTCTTGCTGTGTCTGTGTTTTAGGACATTTTGATCTTTAGCTACCTTCTACTTATCACATCCTTAATAGTATCTTGATCGAAATAAATACGCATTTAACCGACCGCATGGTAAATAATTTTAATTAACCGAAATATGAATATGCCTAGGACCTTATGTACTAGAGTCTTGGTCAGTAAGTTATTAAGATTTTGTCTAGATTTTGCAAGCGTGTCTCGTTCTCGTCTCTGTACCAAGGTTAATAGAACCGTGAATAATTTATTTGTGACCACCACATATACGTACCACATTAATTTGATCCAGCATACACATGATGTATTTCTGAAAAAGAAAATTAAATGCGTTGATGAGAGCGATTTAAAATGTCGATGAAAAAGAACGTTTATTTATTTTCTATGTCCATGTAATCTTCCAGTTTGTTTTCCATGAAAAAAAAAATTGTGTGTGTTTATATTTATGTATTGGTATTTGTAAACATCAGTTGGAAGAGCTGCCGACCTCTGTTGCTAACTATTAAAATTATCATCAAAATTATTTTCGAAATTTCAAATTATAATATTGCAGCTATATTAATGTTGATTGGTTTTGTTGTTCCTCTTTTTGCCCAAATGTAGGCTACTGTTGAGTTAGTCAATGATTATAAGAAAGAGACCAAAAATATTTTGCTTACAATCCATGCGTCCGGCGTAAGGGGAATGCTGGGAAAGTTCTCTATGACGCAGTTCTTCACCCCTTCTACTATATTTGCTAGTATCTTGTTGTCAAGTCTGCAGTCAACCTCCTTAGTAGCAACTTCATTTTTCGTCGTCGGTGGTTTCGTGGTGTTCAACAGTGCCTAGAAATAAATACAGGCGTGATTAGTCGGAAATATCAGACTTTGGAAGAAAATATATAATTTTTCAACAACACGGAATCGACACCACTTTCCAAATGAAGCTGAACAAACAGTGAAGTCTTTGCGCGAAGTAAGGTGTGGATACTCTAAATTCGTCATCCAACAACGTGAGGTTCTAAATTCAGCGTCCAAAAAACGAGGACGCTCTAATTTCACCATCCAACAATTCGAGGACGCTCTAAACTCAGCACGGGCCCGTAGCCAGGCAGGGGCCAGGGGAGGCTCAGCCCCCCTGGCACCGCCATCAGCCCCCTTTGACATTAGGTAAAACTATTTTGTGTAATTTGTTTCCAGTGAAGAGTGAAAATGTAGACAGCTCACAACTTAAAGGATAAATCCACAGACCATGAATAGCAGCTATTACATTAGGCCATCTTGTTTATGAGCAGAAGTAGCGGCAAGAATTTAGAAGATTATCTAGACTTTGTAAGTTCTTTCATGCGGGAGCTTCTTTATCTGTACCTTCACTGTCCCTGTTGCGACCTCCCGTTTAGACAGAAACCTGTTACTTTGATGTCATCATGCAATTTCTCTTCGCATCTGCATCAAAGGTCAACAGCTCCCTAGTTTTGGGAACGAAGGGGAGTTTCATTGCTTCGGCCGGGGGTGAAATGTACTGTAAGCAATGTGATTAAATATTGTGAGTTTTTGTGTGTGATATACATATCTGTATAATGTATCACCTAAGTACTATTGAGTGTGCAGTGGTCCCCAAAGTGTGTACCGCGGCTGGGTTTTAGGGGCGCCACGAAATGTTACATTATTTTCACTGAAATGATTATATTGTTCTAAATATTTGCTTATTTAGTAATTTTTACATGTAAAATGTTTCCGAATTTGAAATATGTGATTATTTTTTTTACCTTAAGGCAAGCAACCTAACCACACTAAATGAGCGTTGCAAGTCTTAGATAGGCCCACATTCTGACTAGGGCGATGCGGAAAAATCTTGAAACACTACGGGTGCCGTGAAACGAAAAAGTTTGGGAACTATTACTGTAAGGGATGATTTCAGTATCAATCAATTAACACTTCAAGAGATGGTTTAAAGATATAGAAAAATGTAGTATCTGTATATTTATAAATTTTATATAAGTTAATGACCGCCCCCCCCCCACACACATCTTCATTTAATACTGTGAATTTTTTTAAAAAATGGACTTGGTTTACAAAGCCCCCCCTGATAACCCGTGAGCCCCCCCCCCCCCCTGGAGATCAATTCTAGCTACGGGCCTGACTCAGCATCCAGCGAATAAGCTCAACAAAGCGAGGACTCTCTAAATTCATTGTCCATTAGAACAGGAGCTTCTAAATATAAATTCCAAAGTGTGAAAACACTAAATTTGGTGACCAACAATCGGAAGAACGTTCTCAATTCAGCGTTATAAAATGCGAGGACAAAATGCATTTGTTCCAATTATAATATATTCAGGGAATTATGCGAAGGTTCTCCCAATTTAGTAATGCATTTGCACATTTAATCCTAATTTTTAAAACAATTTCCTAACGTGTCAATTACAAAGTAAACTTGAACAGCCGTGCATTTATTTCAGGACGACTTCGCTTTTTGCCACTTTTGGCCAATCACAAAGGGACAGCATAAGAAACAAGTCCCATAGAGAATTATACTGGTTGCGAGTTCAAACGCCAGAGGCTCGTTAGTCTAGAAAATGCTTATAGTAGGTTGAGATTAACGTTTAGTATATAATGGGTTTCCCGAAAATAACCTGTAATATTCCCGTGTTAACACTCGTGATTTCAAACACGTACATAAATATGTGTTCAATTGTCGAGATAGACATGTGAGAACATTCAAGATGGAAAATACATCTATTTTCTGTTTATCCTAAAAAGTATTTTTGTGCAATCGGCAAATATCAAATTACAAGCAAACAACGTTACTAAAAATGCAGTTTGAGACATCAAATCTTAACAGCCAACAGCAACGAGTTTCCGCCTGTCGCCGCTAGAGCGTATCAGTGTTGTAAGATGGCGACGAACGGTGAGCAGGTTCTTTCTTGGCCTCCACGTTCTCCTGACGTAACTTTTTGTTTTGAGAGTACGTGAAGGAGTCCGTGTTTGCGTTACCTGACACTCTGTCAGGATTGGTAGAGACATGGTGCACCGGGTGTGTTGGAGAATTGTTGTGTGTAGTAGATACAGTAAGAGCGAGCATATCGAGCACTTATAGAACTAACAAAAAACTTTTTGATTTTTTCTGTGTAATTGCAGGCTGTGGTCATACATTGAATTGAATGCACACCAACTTTATTTTTAAAAGCCTTCTTTGTATCCTGCGATGCTGAAAATAATGATGAATATTAATTTTAACACTTCATTTCTCTTTACCATGTCAATGAAATCACAAACCTTGTTTAAATTTTTAGTTGCTCGGCCAACCATAACTGCTTATATTATTAATGTTTTAGTTTCCATTCGTGGCAGAGTAGTTATCACAGCGCGCTACGCCGCCAGGGGTACAGAGTTAGAACCTCTGCCTGGGCATTGGTGTTCTTTGTGAGTGTTCCTTCATAAATTTCATCATATCACTTCTCATCCTCATCGTTGCAATTAGCCAAAAGCGACAGAAAACCGAAGCTAAATACGAAATCAAATCAAAAGTTTCTAAGTTACAAATCACAAGGACAAAAAGTACATTTTATATATGAGTTACGTGTACCGACTCTTGTGCCATGCTTATATTACGCACTCACTCACCCCTGGTACTAATGTCAGACACCAAATAAAAAGTAAAGGCCTCATGTCGATGTCCCACGCGTGTTCAGATCTCCGGCCAAATGGCTTTCCGCAAACAATTGACCGTCGCTATATAACCTCTCCGTAACGTGCCATAAAACAGGGAAATTGGTTTAATGGATGCGTAATCGTGCGAGACTACTACAGTTGCAGAGGCAAGATGTCCACTGGCAGAAACTGCGACGACTGCTGGCGAAATGATTAAGCTTCTAATAGCATTGTTAGGTGGGAGGTGGAATTATGCTACATCGGCGCGTTTTCATGGGAAAAAAGTGGCATACTTCATTTACTTTTCGCCACAGACATTAAACAAACGCTAGAGGGATATTTCATTGCCCTGTTCGTCTATGGAATGTTGACGGAGACCCTACACGACAAAGCACTCAGGCCTGCACTAGTGTGAATGTTCTCTGCGACCGATTCATCATACAATGATGAAAAAAAATCATGGGTTTGTACACTGTGGACATAATCTTTCAGGGGTTATGCCTCGAATAAACGTTAACCATAACAATTAATCTGATTCAAGACACAATGTATCACATATGTAATATTTCGTAGTTTTCTGGCGGATAACTCCTCTTATCACAGATGTTAGACCTTGAATACATATCTAATCCTTAGGTAAAGTAGGAAGCATACATAATATCACGTAAATTGTTATCAAAATGTTTATGTACTTTGTTTTACTCAGTGAGAGCTTCAAGAATTGAAATAAATGGCAATATAAGCATCTGTAGCAGCGTACTTGAAAATCTATTCCCTAAAAACTCGTAAGATGAAAGACAATATTGAATGAAGATAGTGATGGAAAATTTGACAAGCTATAGAGTCTACTTCTGCATCCTACTGTACAGTCATCGATCACTTTTTATGTGTTCAGGAATTTCGGATTAATACGCTCCAAGGACAATTCAAGTTAATGCATATGAGGGTAATTTATTCTCAAACTATTAAAATTACAATATCGGTCTCCTCCACGTTCGTTGAATATTCCGGATGCAGTCACCTGTCAAAATTCACTGTGGATCAGCTGCACAAAAGGTTATACCGTAAAGCCTCGTTAATCCGCACCCCGATAAACCGGACTTCGCTTAATCCGGACAGGCAAAAGGAAAAAAAACTGAACGCAGGGAATATATTTCAAACTGTCCCAACAGAATATAGACACGTACTTCAAACCGACTTCCATAGCAAGAGTTTCGAGCGATGCAGAGCCAGGTCCGTCGGGCACATCATCATAATTTGGGTATCATGTATGTACGTACTACATTGTATGCACAGTATTGCTACATATTTTACTGTACTGTATAGTGTATTTAGGCCTATGCCCTTTAAATACACCATAATAAACGTGTTTTGTTGCTATAAACGGAGTTTTAATGCACTTTCTACTGTTCTTTTAGGTTATTTCAGTTAATCCGGACTTTCGTTAAACCGGTCAACTTATCCTCCATTAGTCCGGATTAACGAGGTTTTACTGTACATATAAGTTTGGTGTTACTTGCTTACTATGTAGACAGGTACAATGGGATCCATGACTATTACCGTGCAAATTGTCCATCACCATGTTCGTGCACATTGCGTTTCTTGTTAGAACCATTATTTAGGATAATTCTTAGTTTCGACAACTGTTAATCACGATCATAAAAATGTTAGTAATTATCAATAAAGAACAGAAAAGGAAACTGGTAGGTCTCTCTTATGCAGGCAGGTTTCACAGTTGAATAAGAAGTCAAACTTGGTGAATATTTACATGCTAAAGGCGTAGTGTTGCGTTTAGGTTTCTGTAATTGGATACGCCTTGAATTCCAGCGAGAAAATTCTAAGAATGAGATGAATTCAAGAGCTTGGCGATATTGGATCTTCTTGCTATTCGTCGCTCATCCGAATATGGTTTCATTGGTTTCGTGCTGACGTAAGTACAAGCTTATTACGCTCTTGTTAAGAATAACAGCAGCAATTTAGCACATTACCTGAAGTATAACTAAACATGGTTGTATTTGTAAGTTACGCTGTATCGCCATAAATTCTAACAAAACGAATTGCTCTGAAGGATGATAAAAATCAAAATTTTATATGTACTATGGATTTTCTTTGGCAATTCAAGATATTTTGTTAGTAACAGAAAACATTCTGAACACCTTTCTATGCTGTAAGAGATATAAACAACATATGTTGAATCATAGCTACACGATGAAAGCTTTTTAATTGGACTTGGAAACATCTAGCCTATTTATTCAGTTAATATTGCTAATATTTAAAAGATATAGCACCCGTGTCAAAATGTGAATAACAAATTGTAAGACATTTAATTAAGCGCTGTAACATGAGAGAAATTCTATCTTTCCGACAAGTTTTGTAATTTACATTGTTTCCATTGGGATCGTCATGGACAACATTATGCCAAACCTATGTATTGTGTGATTTCCCTTGCGATCAGTAGCGGCGATTCGGGGTGCAGTTGTCCCCCACTTTTTGCCCCCCCCCCCCACCGCACTATGACCTCAATGCTAAGCCTTTTCTACCAAGAAAAAGTAAACTGCCCTAACCCACCCAGTTTTGGACCCAATCGCCGCTAATGCTTGTGGTCATTAAATTCTTGACAAGTTTCTAGTCAGATGTATGGAATGATTTAATTTCTTGATGCTTCCGCAAGTATGGTAATTGTTTGAATTGTATAGCTCTTCAGTTAAATTAACTAAATTGCTATTTTCAGTCCACTTTCTGTACATATTGGCTAATTGGGACTGGACCTACAGTTTAAAATGGGATCCGAACAAGGCGCGACGTTACCACTACGCCATCGGGGAGGCCCCATCTTTTCAGTTAAAGCCGTTGTGAACTCTTAAAGATTCTATAATATGGCTGTCCAGGTATGGAGTTAATGACTTTTTAAACATCCTGTAACTTCTATATGGAAAACAGTCTTCTCAATTCTTGTGCCTTATAAGAATATACGATTTTAATAACGGCTGTTACTCTGGCGCCTTTCCCCCAACAATGCCGCTCATTGTTGTATCATTGGTCTTATCAGCATCCATACCACCCACTATCAACAGTTGCATTATGTCTTTGTTTAGTTCCTGGTTTTTTGTCCAATTTCATATACCGAGTCGGCCTTCACAGCAAGTATTCAGTCATTGAACAGTCTTTGTAAAATGGCGAATCAGAAAGGTAACTCAGTTTATGTACAAAGCGGTACACTTTTGCCTTTGTACATAGATTTAACAATCTATTTCTCATCTTTAGTGCTCCCATTATGCAACGGTCTTTAAAGCATTTTGTGCCTCCTTTAAAAACTCTTATTTCGGAAGATTTAGCACTGGATCATTTCACGGTCACAGTGATCAACTACATTGTTTATTTTGCCACACAGAGAAGCTATTTCCCACTCGGCACTCTTATAAGCTGGTATTATTTGGCCAAAGATTTTGAACCTGAACTGGTATCATTGTCTCTACAAGTACTGCGGTACAATTTCTTGGCTATATTCACACTGCAAACTGTTGCTAACTTTATATAGCTGGATACGGATTGTTTTTATGGTAGCACCAATCAGCGGCTATCGGGCCGCTGGTACCACTTGATCGGGAATGATGAAAGTTGTGGAATAATGCTAACTTGGATGCATAAAAAAAATTCTGAATTGAAATGACATTTTAATTGAACGAACTTCGATTTATGATGGTTTACCATGCCGCGACTCGCTATAGAAAACAAGGGCCTTGGATAACTCAGGAAATATAATTACTAGAGACATGCATGATGGTGTAGCTATATAGTCTAAGCATTGGTCTAAGTCCAAGTGAAATGTCTTAAGTTCTTGATCTGTCTGTTCAAACTAACAAGAAATGAATTGGAACTAGGAAATCATCATTGATGGGGAAGCTAGATTTAGGCCTAGTGACCCACAAATCAGAGGCGGTAAATTTACTCTGCTATGGCGTACTCATGGGGGAGTTAACGGGGCTACAACCCTTCCAAAATATTGAGGAAATGAAAAACTTTAAAATTAAAGCAGTAAAGATTTCGAGAAAAACCGAAGTGGTGAATGCAAAGCCCCACTAAAATGATCCCGATACCATATTTGTTTTTAAACAGCTTCTCAAACGAAGGTTAAAAATGATGATTACAAAATATTTTATTGTGTATCCTGTGCCCGAAAGCAGCTATCCCCCTCCGAAAGGATCCTGCAGACGCTAGTGCCTTAATGTGTGCCCCCCCCCAAAGTACTCTCCATTATTTTATTTCCCCTTCTCTATTTATTTTTCGAATCGCTCACGGATTTCTGAGAACATTTATCCATACCTGAACGCTAAGGTCGTGTAAGGTAATTACAAGAGTTCGATTGAAAATGTCGGCGCCCCGGGTCAATTTAATAATTCCGCTACATAAATGTATATCAAGGAAGTTTGCAACTATCCTGCGCCAGGGCCTCTCTGATGGCGTAGTGGTAACGTCGTCGCCTCGTAATCAAGAGGACTCGGATTCGATACCAGGTGGAGGCACATAATAATTCGGATCACACCTTAACTGTAGATCCAGTCCCGCTGATTAGCCTTTCTGTGCATACAGTGGACTTGAAAACAATCAATCAAACAGAATATAGTACGTACAGTAAACAGCAGATTCCTTAAACAATGAATATTATTTAGAATTCCAAAACAATCCATGGGTTTCATTCGTTTGAAAGTACGTGATGGTCTCAATGATTGATTTGTTGTTTTAAGTCCACCTCATGCACATTAAGGCTAATCGGGACTGGACCTACAATTTAAAGTGGTGTGACGGTTTCAAGTCGTGATGCATATGTGGTAAAATGTCTTTAGCTAATAAATGAGCAAAATAAATCATACCGATTACATTGCAATAGGTCAATTTTGTTGCTCCTCATATACGTTTGCCCCTAGATTTTTGGCCTTGGCCTAGGCCGTGATCTCCACACTGTAAAAAAGACTTCTTGTTATTAAAAAACGAGCATAATTTAGTCATTTTTGACTAAATCTAGTATTAAAAGTAGCACCGACCCGATTTTCATCAAAAGTGACCACATGTAATTTGTAATGTAATTTCAGTGTGTCATAGTCGCATGTGTGAAATCAATTAGTCATTTTTCGAGTAAAATTTAGTCAAAATTTAATAATTACTGCTTCTTAAGCTTCAGGTTAGTTTAGTCACTCTTAGAATAACATTTATTCAAAATTCAAGAGAAACTGCTTCCCAAGATTGAAATATATTGTCGTTTTTCAACACAAGTTGCTTGAAGATGAAGCGACTAAACGAAGGAACACGAGAAAAGTATGGATTCCTGGGCATGCTACTAATGTGTCTTCTTTAGTAAGTCTGTAGCAAGAAGTAGAATATTTGGTTATCAAGCTGTAAAATATGCATTAACTTGAATTGTCCTTGGAGCATATTAATCCGAAATTCCTGAACACATAAAAAGTGATCACTGTACAGTAGGATGCATTCAGAAAGGGTAATTTAACCTTGTACAGTGGGATGAACAAGTACTGCTCGACAAATTGTCCCTGACTATCTTCATTAATTTTTCTCTTGCATCCTACGTGTTTTTAAAGAACTGGTCTTTACGTATGCTAGTGCAGAGGCAGTCAGTCGTTTGTTTCAATTTTTGAAGTTCTCCTTGCGTAAACAAAGATAATAAACATGGCCTGGGGCAATTTGCTTGGTAATACATATGCGTCTCACTCTACCATTGTATATATCGACGCATTGTATCGTGGTGTGTAAATAATTGAGATTTCTTAAAAAATTATAGTACGATACGCTGTCAACATTTCTGCAGTCATGCTTCCGTTGGCGTAACCATATCCAAGGCGCTTACATACAGGTAAGTAAACCAGATACGCTTTCGTTCAACTTCCAATGGGAGTATGGAGCTTCAAGAATTGAAATAAATGGCAAAATGAGCATCTGTAGCAGCGTACTTAAAAATCTATTCCCTAAAAACTCGTAAGATGAAAGACAATATTGAATGAAAATAGTCTGAGTCAAATACAAATGTGCAGGTTTGCAGAAAACGTTTGAAACACACGATAAACTTCAATGAAATTCATGAGGGTCTCTGACCATTCCATTGGGCTTTTTGTACTCAATCTCAACTATTTAAAGTTTTCAAAAATGTTAACAATGCCGATTTGAACTGTTGCTTCCAACATATGTGTGTGTTATGTACTTATAACCACAGTTGTGCATGAAGACAAGGTTATTAGAGGTATAGAGATCTGTGACGTATTATTAAAATAAACAACTTCAAATGTATAAAATTTGAAGGTAAATATGTAAAGAAAATGTGTATCAAATATTATTGAAAGTAACATCAAGGATAATATATATGTTAACATTATCTAATCCTGCAGCACAAGTTATCTTTGCAAGATACCAGTTACAAATTGTCTCTCTTGTTATAACAATTCTAGAAATCACTTTCTTTAGAAAATAAAATAAACTTCAAACAATTAAGATAATGATAATCACCTTGCTTTATGTAAATAATAAGATTAATAAGCGAAGTGTGAAAATGATATCTTTCTTTTACAGGTAATTGTGCTTCTTGAGATTAGCCAATGTCCAATGTCAAAGGGATGCAAGGTAAAGTAATTACTAGTAGTCCATATTTTACGTTTTGCCCTTTTTCATTTGGTGCCTTAACCATATCTAGATATCAGCACCAGACTAGAAGAGCGTTGTACCCAACTGCGTTTCACTTTTCAGACGCAAATGTAACACAAGCCAAAATCTTGATGTCTGACGTCACAAACTAAACGAAGAATGAGAGGAAATGTACGATACTAAGGCAATCTGACCTAACCTACTCGAAACGTATAGTAATATCACGTAGACCACACGCATGTATGGTTACATTATCTGCAAGCTTGTTAGAGTGATCATAATGTTCTCTCTAAAAGTTCGGGCTTGGGACTACATTTGCTTGTCGTAATCGAAACTCGTGTCTAGAATTCATTACGATGTGTCGTATAAGTTTTGTTTTGAGGAACAGAATAGAATATGCTTAATAATTTTCTCGTCCTTAATATGAACACGCAAATTACAGATTAGGTAATTTCTATTTTTGTCGGCCATTCACAGACAAGTGAGTGAAAAGAAACCTCTGTGCTCTATCTCATTTTTCTCTCACCTAAACAAATTGTATCTCTATAGATTAACAGTTTCTGCGATATTTATATGTCACGTGATTGTTATTGTTTGATCCCATTTATAAGCAGGCGAACGGATCATGACAACTATATTTGCGTTATGGTAGTGTTTAGCGTTTTCTTCATTTCACAAAATTTAATCTTTTCGCCTCCTGTTGTTACAGAGTTATTGGCTAAAGGTGGAGAGAGTATATTTTGTTTTCCACATAGGGCAGTAGATGAGAATATTTATCTGTCTCCTGTCTCACCTAGACCTGAAGCAAAGAATATGAAACCACTATACTCCACATTGACTTCGGTTCCGAAACATTAATAAATACTTATCAGTTTTTGGCATTTTTTTGCTTGAAGTTAGTTAACTTCTTGCTTTCAGAATCCTCAGTTTCCCTTGTATGCTTCGTTGTGTTTTTGCAACGGCTTACGGTCTGGCTTATTGAGGTCAGAGAACTCTGACGGGAGTTTCTCGAACTAATCCGTCACGTCCCACAGCTTGGAAGTGGCAGGTTGCGACGCTAAGAAGAAGCGGTGAGGGATGACCGGGAGATTAGACTTTACTCGAACGGAAGGAGCTAGGTTCGTGTACAAGAGAAAAATATAATGATAGCCTGGTAATATTGAAAGCTGAAGGAACAATCGTTGAAGCGAGATATTACTTCCCATTATGAAGTTTTTGTTCATTTTAACAAGAAACAAATAGATTTTCTGCTGGCTGTGTGTGTGTGTGCACTAAACACAAATTAGCATTATCCAAAGCAGTGGGGATGAACCCAGGGATGTCGGATATGACTCACCGCACCAAACTCGAACACCTTCTTGGTCAGGTACCGTTTCATCTTCTGGCGTAAGCGCGGAATGCTTTCATGGTTAGGTTAGGCTTGTTGGGATTAAACATCTTAGCATAAATACAGTACATTTAGCTAACAAGGAAAGCATTTAGCCTGACGTCAGAAGACGAAATACGGCGCTTGACCAAGAAGTTGATTGATTGAATTGGTGTTTTAACTCCACTTTATGCACAGATAGGCTAATCGGGTCTGGACCTACAGCTTAAAGTGGGATCCATCGGGAGGCCCTTGACCAAGAAGTGTTTGATTCATTGATTTGGTTTGGTTTATTTTACTTCGCTTTTCTGCTACTTTTGGATAATCGCAAAGATGAGGATGAGAACCTGGCGTCGTGGAGCCCTGTGCTAACCACTAACCATGGAGGACGTCATGAAGGTTTTTGAGTGTTTGGTGTGATAAATGAGACCCGGGGAATGTCATAAGCATCCCCCAGCTAGGATAATTTGCATAAGCATCCCCCATCTATTGCACTAGCAGTGTCCATGATGAACCATACAAGCATCAACCCATCAATTCCTAACTCGAGCAAGCATCCTCCGAGCTCGGAATTTACACTTCGAGCACTGATCCAAAGCTTGTATAGAACACGTTTATTTCTTTTATTGTAAATGTAGATCCGAACTTAGTTCCTTTCAATCGTTACATTGAAGTTCCTTTTCCGTACAGTTTACAAAAATGCATAAGACAGTATTCGAGTTGAAGTAAAGTTCCACGAAGTACCTTACTTTTGTGAATGTGGGACACAGGTGCATTTTCCGTTGTGGAATTTCGTACACCCAAAGTCCATTGTGAAACAGTAAATACTTTGCATTTCCCTTAACTCATTCAGATTTGTCAATTTGGTCGAATGCTTGTATGGAATCAAAAAGGACAAGGGGAGGGGGGCCTCAGAGATATGGGCGATGCGTTCCTGTATCCAGATGAAGATAGAATGTATGTTATGATAATAAACGTGATAAACACGAGAATGAGCGTGAGTATTTTAGCATCATAGTTACACAGTATTAGAGTTGTTAATAAGGCTTTCGGAAGTAAAATGTTCTTCAAAAGCAATAGACCAGCTTTAAGTCAATCAACGTGTTGCATGTTGAGCATGCTAATAAGAAACAACAAGGGATTCGAAACTCCCTATCTAGAACGTGTAATCTGTGCGTACGAGACGTTCACTAGGACCTATGGAAATGATCCAAACACTGTTATATTCACATTTTACGAGAACTTGTCAGTCAATCACGTTTTATCTCACTTATAATTCATCCAGGAAACTAATCTTTACTCTTCTAACATGTTTATTTGGTGTAAAAATATAGTTACAATAAATTTGATTTGATATGCAGAAAATATTCTTACAAATTATATTTTAAACTATTACTGAATATTGGTATTGAGTAATCATAATGATTCGATGAATCGATTAATTTGCTATCTGGCAGAGAGTTCTAAATGGGCAACGTTTTACGGCCAAGAACATGCTACTACCAACTACACAGGGTGTTTCTAAAGGTCGTTTACAACGCTTGGGAGGTGATTCCTCACACGAAAACAAGCAAAAAGTCTAAGTTCCATTTTTACGACTGAGGCTTCGTTTCCGAGATAGGAGCCTCGCAAAAGGTGACAAAGTGAACGTCACACCTGACTTGGACGAATACTATAACAGATAGAGAGGCGGTTCCAAGGGAATCATAAAGGAATCGTATGTGCTCAGTCCGGAAGTCACTATGAAAAGTTCACTGCACGCATGCGCAATGGAGTCCTCAAAGGAATTGGGGATTTCCAGCAAGAACAATACATGGAAAGGGTATGTAACGCAGCAAGAAGGACCGTGACAATGAGAAATGCGTTAAAGACAACACATCCCGACCTCAAACATCAAAACATGAGCACCGAACACAAAATCCGAAAAGTTGAGCACGGTTGCATACCCCAGTTACACGCGAGGAATGAACGAATCATGTCATGTGGCATACGAGAGACACATTACTCCACCAGGAGGAGGGAAAGAAAAACACATTATCAGGTGATTGCGACAACGTGTATTTTTACACGCGACAACTACGTAATATCCCCCCCCCCACACACACACACAACAAACAACAAATGCTACAATATCTTACGCACAGACAGTCCGTGTCACTGTACACCAACTGAAGATGTCACTTTCACCACACAAAGGGGGTGGGGAGCAATACCAAGAGTGTTCTCACTGAGATTTGCCGAGGGCAATAATCACAGACGGTTTTCAAAATGTCTGCCATTCACTTCTACGCAGAGATGACAGCGACATTTCAAGGATTGTCGAGTACGAGCAAACAAGCCAGATGTATCTGCTACCGTCGCGGCGGCGACGTTGATGCGACAACGAGGTCCTCAGCTGATGTGACAGGTGTGTCGTATACGAGGGTTTTCATTTCTCCCCAGAAGAAAAAATCGAGAGGGTTGAGATCTGGCGACCTCGGTGACCAAGGCACAGGCTCATCCCTACCAATGAACCTATTGCGAAACACGTCATGCAGGAAATGTCGTACATTACAATCGATATGAGCTGGTGCACCATCGTGTTGGTACCACATTTCTTGCCGCAGTGCCAAAGGTACGGTCTCCAACAGTTCAGGCAGAACGTTACTAAGAAATGCATGATACGTGCGACCATTCAGGCGAACAGGGAGAATGTATGGTCCAATTAAATGATCATGTACTATCCCGCACAACACATTCACTGAAAACCTGTGCTGGTGATGGGCCACAAAAAGTGCATGTGGGTTGTCAAAGTCCCATACATGACTGTTTCTACTATTGAAGACATGAATCCTGGTGAAAATGGCTTCATCTGTCCACAATACGTTTGCCCCGAAGTGAGGGTTTGTGTCCAGATGATGCAACAACCATTGGCAAAACTCCATACGAGGGCGAAAGTCACGAGGTAACAGTTCTTGTACTTTCTGCAGTTGAAAAGGGTGCATTCCTTCCTCTGACAACACTCGCCAAACATTCACATGAGACGTGTTTCGTGCCCGAGCGAGCACGCGCGTACTAGTTCCAGGATGTTCTGCGACCGCTGTTAACACATCTTCTGCAAACTGATGTGTGCGTACACTTCGGGGTCTTCCAACTTCTTGCCGCGGTGGTAACACTGACCCTGTTTCACGCAGTCGATTGTCCACTACCTGAAAGAAGGTGTGAGACGGTAAAGGTCTATGTGGAAAGCGTTCTCCATAAAGACGCCTTGCCTCGCGGCTATTACCACGTGCCTCCCCATACATGAGATGCATGTCTGCTAGCTGCTGGGTCGTATACGCAGCCATCTGTGTAATAGGGAGCTGGAACTGCAAAGTATTGTTTTTGTTTAACACTGGCACACTGCACAAATTGGCCGTATCACCGTACGAACACCACAGACCAATTGTTGCGATACTTGACTTGTCCACTCCACAACGTCAACTTCTTTCAATACAACATACTAGTACTCTTCAATGCGTATGACAACCTAGAGCGAACTGCTGATCATATCCCAGCACCTGCAACACGACTGGAACGACTGCCGGAGAGAACCAACCCTTCGAGCTCCTCTCGCGGGAACAGCAGTCATGAAGGTCAAACGTAGACTACGAGAGCCAGACTTGCCTGTGCAGCGCTTCCAAAACTGGTCTCTTTTACGTCACAATGATCGCCTGCGAACACTTTTGGTATTGCTCCCCACCCCCTTTGTGTGGTGAAAATGACATCTTCAGTTGGTGTACAGTGACACGCACTGTCTGTGCATAAGACATTGTAGCATTTGTTGTTTGTTGTGTGTGTGTGTCGGGAGGGGGGATATTACGTAGTTGTCGCGTGTAAAAATACACGTTGTCGCAATCACCTGATAATGTGTTTTTCTTTCCCTCCTCCTGGTGGAGTAATGTGTCTCTCGTATGCCACATGACATGATTCGTTCATTCCTCGCGTGTAACTGGGGTATGCAACCGTGCTCAACTTTTCGGATTTTGTGTTCGGTGCTCATGTTTTGATGTTTGAGGTCGGGATGTGTTGTCTTTAACGCATTTCTCATTGTCACGGTCCTTCTTGCTGCGTTACATACCCTTTCCATGTATTGTTCTTGCTGGAAATCCCCAATTCCTTTGAGGACTCCATTGCGCATGCGTGCAGTGAACTTTTCATAGTGACTTCCGGACTGAGCACATACGATTCCTTTATGATTCCCTTGGAACCGCCTCTCTATCTGTGATAGTATTCGTCCCAGTTAGGTGTGACGTTCACTTTGTCACCTTTTGCGAGGCTCCTATCTCGGAAACGAAGCCTCAGTCGTAAAAATGGAACTTAGACTTTTTGCTTGTTTTCGTGTGAGGAATCACCTCCCAAGCGTTGTAAACGACCTTTAGAAACACCCTGTATATAACAGGATAAGCGGTGTCTGGTAAAGAACCCAAAAGTCAACCTTGCTTTCCCGTAGTGCACCCGGTAACTGCTTTTTGTACGCCAACGAGGCTCTGGCGCCTGGATCCACGGCCAGGATAATCCTCTGTTGAGTTGTGTTTGTCCTTGATGTGCTGAATACCCCTTTACATTCTCAGTTTTTAATAGGTAAGGATATATTATTCCTCGGAGAGAGAATAGTTCTACCTCTTTTTAAGTAATGAATGAATGAATAGTTTTAAGTTTGAGTTAGGAATATTTTAACAAGCCTTGTTTTATTTTCTTGTTAGGGGCCTGTCCACAATTTTGTTTTAGTTAAGGGGCTTATCCCCGTATTGTGTGGCGGGGGAAATAGCCGATGTGCTGAAATACTCATAATACAAAAAAACAACCAATCAAATAAATCAATATAGCAGGATAAGACTGAAAACGTTTTTCCCATACACATTTGCAATATTTTCTTATAGAAATAAAGCTACTATTGCTTCAGATAACCCAGAGCCGAAATATTAGGCGCATCCAGAAAGTAAGTTTCCCACTCGTCCACAGGTGGCAGGCCATGCGTATTGAAACCGGTTTTGCGCATGCGTGAGAAGCACATGCCCTGGCTAGTGAATGTGCTAGAAGACGCCTCCGGAAAGTTCTCAGTAGCGTCGCGGCAGCGATGAAACTTGGCGGCTCTTATTCCATCTCCCGCCGAAGGCGAGGTTCGTTCGGTGATCAAGTTCTTGAACGCACAAAACATACAGCCGATCAAAATTCATCGTCAACTGTGCCAGGTGTATGGGCCAGACGTCATGAGCAAGCAGGTGGTGCGTTGTTGGTGCAGGACATTTACTGAATAGCGGCAAAATGTGCATGACGACGAGCGCAGTGGGCGGCCATCGGCCGTTATGGACGAGCTTGTGGAGCAGGTGCAGAAGCGCATATTCGAGGATCGTCGCGTCACGATCACGGAACTCGGAAGCCATTTCCCGCAGATTTCTCGGTCGTTGTTGCACGACATTGTTACCAAACGCCTCTTGTGTGTCCGGTGGGTGCCGAAACAACTGACGCCCGAACACAAAGGAAAACGCATGGGCACAGCACTGACATATCTGCAGCGTTACAATGATGATGACTATTTTCTCAACCGGATCATCACAGGGGATGAAACGTGGGTTGCATACAGCACCCCAGAAAGCAAGCAGCAGTCCATGCATTGGCGTCACAGTGGATCTCCATGCAGGACGAAGTTCAAACAGACTGTGTCGGCGCGAAAAGTGATGTGCACGGTGTTCTGGGACAGACAAGGCATTCTGCTCATCGAGCAGTGATTACCACCTGTTCTTGCACCTGAAAAAGTTCCTGTCCGGTCAACATTTTCACAGCGACGAAGAGGTTCAGACGGCTGTCACACGGTGGTTCGGCGCCCAGGCGGCGGACTTCTACGACGCAGGTAGACAGAAGTTGGTCCCACGCTATGACAAGCGCCTGAATTCCGGCGGGAATTATGTTGACAAGTAACTGGACAAGTGCTGTATCTGTGGCAATAAATCATTGAATGAAATAATGTTTCCTTTTTATGCACGGTCCCAGTGAAACTTACTTTCTGGATGCTCCTAATACAACTTACTCGCCAGGTAAAGAACGTATCACGGAATACTTTTATCGACATTTTACCACAGTAGTTGTATTTACGGTGGGGACAGGACGAGAAAGTACGAACCCCTCTCCAGCAGCTTTGCTATACTTAAAACTTGCTCAACATGGTTACATGAGCTTTTTGTTCAAGCGTGGAGCTCTTATAATTCAAGATTTTTGTAAAAAATGCCCTCGGGAATTTTTCAGAAAGTACGAACCCCTCTCCAGCAGATTTGCTATACTTAAAACTTGCTCAACATGTTTATTTGTTTAAGTGTAGCACCTGCCTAACCCAAGAATTTTATAATTCGGAAAAATATCAAACCCCCTCAAGCATATTTACAAAAATTGCATCAGTTTGTCTATAAACTTGTATCCATACCTACCTATACATATTTACTTCAGGTTTAAGTTCAATTGGATACCATTCAATTTGCTTATTTAATATTAAAACAATGCAATATGCAGAGCCTACCTCTAGTCTAGCCATAACAAGGTTATGTATTGATTTTTGCTTCCCGAGTTGTGCGTAAATGGGAAAGAGCGAACAAAACATGTTTTCCATGTTCTTATAATCTTTTGATCAGTCCCATTAGTAAATGCCTGGAAGTTGTATGTCAATAGATATAATCTTTATTGTGTCTTTTCAGAGAGTTATTCATCATCAAAGAGACATTAGTAAATGCATGAGTGATTATATCTGTTGATATTACCTACACTGTGCCTTTTCCGAGGAAAATTACATGTCATTTGTCATGGAACTCAAAGAGAAATTCTTATCTATACTGTGCCTTTTCCGAGGAAAATTACATGTCATTTTGTCATGGAACTCAAAGAAAAATTCTTATCTACACTATGCACTCTTCCAGGGACCATCCATCATATTGAGGAAATTCCTTCTCGGATATTGTTACAAACTGAATTGCATTTAGGCTTGGTCTTGTTGCACACAAGTCTGTAACTTACAGAATTATAATATTTCTGTATTTCAGTTTTTGGCAAATGTATTGTATTTTGGGTAGGTATCCGCTACGAGCAGAGGTGGTAAAAAATGGGTAGGTAATATATTTTCTGACGGTAAAGTGTTGTTTTATATCCAAAGGGCCTTTGTGTTTGAATCGGGCCTCTAGAACTGCTCTGTGACCCGCTCATTTCTTACATCATAAACATATGATTTTTCACCTATGAGAATAACGCTACATATGGTGTCATCTGGTAAAGCCTCGTGGAATTCACAGATAATTTTAATGTTTGTCCTGTCATTTACCACAACTTGTTTTCTTTTTGAAGTGTTAATTACAAACATGGGTCTCCGTGTCTTGAATTCATCTGGTGTGTAATACATATCCGTTTTGCCTGTAGTGACGCGCTTGAAAGCCGAAAAAGCTTCATATAATTTAAGAAAATCATCCTTGGAAATGTCTAAATTGTAATTTTCTCTAGGAAAGACCTCATTTCTCCCATTTTTAAGATATATGTTCTTGATGTTGCAGTTATCAAATTTGCTTGAATTTTTTTCCTGATTGTTGTGTCTCCCAGTCTGAAACAGAACCACCACAAAATCAGGCATGTCAAATTGAATACTGGAGAATGAATTTGTTGCATCAAATTCATAATAAGTACCAGTGGCAACCTTCTGTACGCATTGATATGTGTAAAATTGCAGAGGAATTTGCGGATTTTTTATTATATCTGCTTTGTATTTAAGAGCGTAACTGGCTTCATACTCAACAACAGGGATTCTTAACTCCATAGTCTGAATAATGCATTTGCCTGCATCTGGTAAGGTATTAGGCAGAGCTTCTCCTGTAGGGTTTATTGCACTGTACCTCATCAAAGCATTGTTATCATTTGCAGCTCTTCTAAATGTAATTCTTAACCCACCCTTCCACATGATATCTTTGTAATCCGAGAAGAATCCTGGCAACAGGCGCATCGGGAACAGCACTGTGTGGCTCTTGGTTAATATCTTATCACCAGCTTCAAATCCACCGATTCTGTAGTATGAAGCCTCGGTTTTGGATAATTTTAGAGTAGCCAAAGCCGTGGAGGTAATGCCGGGATAATCTATTCTGTTTATAACAACGCCATGCTTTCTGATCTCAATTTCAGAAAACAGATGCGGCACAAAATTGTCTACCAATCTTATATTTGAATTTGCCGGATAATCTGTACCATCGAGCTTTACGACATCAAATTTGATGTATAGATCTGCTCTGTGAGGGTGTATAAAGCCATCCCCTACATCAAGATCCACCTCTATCTCTGTGTTGGGTTGATTTAAATTTGCAAATGTCCTCCTGTTTGGGGGGAATGATTGTAGCTCATAACTCTCAATATTTTCCATTGTATGTATTTTTATTTAAATGTTAATCTCTACGATTGCAGTTGTTGTGGCTCCAGCAAAATCAACTAATTCTTCTTTTTCATTAGTGACCATCAATTCAATGTAATCTATTCTATTATGGCACACAGGAAAATATAATGTTGGGGATGGATTGTAGATGATTGGCTCCATAAATTCGGAATTAGGTTTGAATGTTGCAATGATGCCGGTTTGTTTGTGAGTGCCTATGCCATTTGATTTGGTGATCATACCCTCGGCCACATTACAGTGAATATTCAGAGTCTCTATGGCTAAGAATTTAGGTATATTCATAGCAGTGTGTTTGATGGCCGCTTCAAGTTTTGTGTTGTTCTCAAAGCCTAACAGCTCTCCTATAGTACCCAGATCCACTGTCTCCGTAGCAGATACAATCTCTACTCTGTGAGTGACAGAATTTTGACTTAACACTACACCTCTGGGTAATTGTGCATTTAGAGTGGACAGATTATACTGCCCTGGAGTGATGACAATATTTTGATCCCCAACTGCAATTGTGTTGTTGTGGTGAGTAATATTAGGTATCAAGTACATGCCGTAAAATGCTCTGAGAGCTATTGTTTTGGGATACACTATGTCATCATGCAATTTGAGTTTCAATATTGAATTTTGGCTGGTGAGATGGAATATCCCCATGATGTTTTAAATACCACAAGGCTTTTTGAAAATTTTCAATTGATGGTTTATTTATTTGAGACATATATCTAAGAACAGATAAACACAAATGTCCGCAATTAACATCTTTGAAGTTTTGAACACGGGCATTATTGTAATAAAGATTAGGTGAATTTAGATATTTTATTAAATTTTCAGGTGGAACACCTCCAAATGAATCAAACACAAATGCGTCATCTTTTAAATATTTAAGATAACAGATCCAGTGAGTGCCCTGATTTTTGTACTCATCCAAATTAACAATGCCACACTCTTTGTTGAGTGGTTGTTCCGGTAAAGAATCAGACATGTACACACCTCTAAAATGTTTGATGCCCAATGGCTTGATTAAAGCTTCAATATCTTGGTTTGTAAGCGGCTCTTGTTTTTTTTAAACTTATTCATGACACCTTTGCCTTTTTTCTCCATTGCCAGGTTATGGCGCCTCTGCTCATCTAATTCTGCCCTATTCTTCTTGGCATCTATTACTGTTTTTGCTATGGCAGCTGATCCCCCGGCCAAGCTCCCAACAGCCCCGAGAGCAGCTAAGATGGCAGGGATGGTAAATATGAATCCCCCCACATGTGATTTTTTTCTTGATTGCTGTAATTTTTTTAATTGGGGGGTACTAAGCAACAATTTCATTCCATGGCCCTTGGCAATACAAGAGCTTTTTTTTTGCGCTGTTTTTTGGTCAAAAGACTGTCAATAGTTTTAAGAGATTTGAGACCTGCATAAGGTATTTGATACATAACACCCTTGGCTTTCATTGTAGGTTTATTATATACATATTCACAGCCCCCACCCCAGTTTTTGTTTGGTGTTCATAGCAATGGTGGTTCCCAATGCTGCTATTCTCTCACTCAAAGAAGCATCTTTGCTTACAAATCTACCAAATGCAGCCTCTTCTAATTTCTTGTCTGCAACATGTCTCTTGTCAAGGTCGGTATGTGTGTTGTATGCTATGTCATGGTCTCTGCAAGCAGCATCTAGGGGATTAACACCAGGATCACCTCTGTTTAATCTATGGTCCAATTTTGTACCGGGACCACAATACTGATAGCCTGGAATATGTAGTTCAAATGGCAGCTTGTTTATAATGTCATTAACAAGCCCCCGACCCTCAGAAATATTCCAAAATTTAGGTGGTAGAGTATTAATAATTTTTATGAGATATCCAATCCCCTTAGGGTCATTCACTATAAAATTAGACAATTTGGTGCTTATCATGTCCATAATTCCAACCTTTTCATTGTAAAAATTGTGGTTCCCAGCATTTTCCTCCCCAGCTATCACCAATAACCTATCCACAAGTTTCCTGACATCATCAACCCACACAAATTCTTTAGGCAGAGTGTTGTATTGTTTGATTCCACTGCCAGTCTTGATCTGTGACCATATGGGCTTGATTAAATTGTTGTATTTTGCCCCACTGCTAGACTTGACTCTTTTTTGTGTGGGATCATTGTTCTGGTATAGAGCATCTGATTTTATTAATATTTCTTTGTAATCCTCATAATCTTGATCTGTATAGCTGCCAGGCCTTTTCCTAGTTATCAGTTCCCACAATCCAGGTGTGCCGGGGTACTTAACAAAAGCACCTTTTTCTCCGAGACGAGATTCTGAATATACAATTATATCATCTCCCATAAAAGTTACTCTGAAATTACCGATTCTATGAATAATGCTGCCATCAAGCTCTGTGTCGGCATATAAGCCAAACACCTCATCTTTATTGTCCTTAGGTGTGGTTAAATATTTTTGAGCAAGAAGACCCAATTCAATAGGATCCTGAGTAGCTTCAATTCTTCTAGGAGCAACAGGACTAGGTGTATGAATACTGGAAAGTGGGGTGAATGGATAATCTAATATGTTCCTTGCAGCTACAGGCACAAGCTCTGTGATCAAATCTTGATTTTGCTCTGTAACAGTTTTGATATTCTTACCTAAATTATTAATAGCATCAATTACAGGCTGTTCTGTTTGTTTGTGTTTTTCATAAATTCCACGGTTCTCTGATTTCCATCCCTTAAATCTTTTTACAAGATAATCTCTTAACTTAAGATCATCAATGACTGGTCGTTTCATGGTTGTTTATTTATGTCTCAACGTCTAGAAAATCGTTGATTTTATTTCTGTATTTGCCAGTATTAGGTGTTCTTGTCATATCAATTGTAACAAACCCATAACTGTCCTGGCTCCAGCACTTGCTGCAAAACTTGGAAAAATCATTGTAGCTCAAGTCCCCACCTACATATTCATCATGTATGTGTTTGAGGTTGGTATGATCTTGATGAAACACACATATAAAATTGCTGTTGTCTCGGATCAGCTGCTTCGGTATTTTTGAAAAAGTCTGTGCCAGGTAGAAGCAATCGATGTTTTTGTGCCGCCCCTGTGTAAAGAAATTTCTAACCTTGTTTTGATTATCCAGTATAATGTCATCAAACACAACAACAGAATTATCGAGACATTCATCTAATGGCTTAACATCTGGTTCAAAAGTGGCAATATCCAATCCATCATATAGCTTCATTAGCTGCTGATATTTTAATTGTTCCAAGCTCTTAGAGAAAACATACAAGTGCCTGTTTTTCCAGTCTAACCAGTTGGGTGCCAATAAAAAATTATCAACCATTAGTGTAGTTTTACCACAAGCCGATGGCCCAACAATAAGACATCTAATATTATCAGGCAGCAAGTTGCCATTTCTCTTATTCTGTTGTTCAGGTTCCGGCAGCCTTTTTATAACATCCCAGGTGCTCATATTATCACTTTGTCTGCATCGATCCAGCTGTTTTCCGGATGACCTAGCCATTTGACAAATAACTTGTTGCCTTTTCTGCGGATGATTTTTTTTATGAGATATGTGTCAGGCTGTTTAGTTTTGCTGAGTTCTTGTTCATAGAACCTGCCTTTGAGAATTTCTCCTCGATGATCTTTTATTATATATGTGTTAAGGGTTCCGGGTTTAACTTGAACCACTGTAAATAATTCAGTGCTCCAGTTTCTCGTAAAGCCTCTCTTGAATAAGTGCTTATATTTGCTGATTCTTACTTGATCGCCCACCCTGTATTTGGCCCTTCTTGTTGTTGGCTGGTATCTAGGATAATAAACAGTCCTGATCAATTTTTGCTCATCAGATGGAGTTACTTCAGAGGGTTTCATGTTGATTGTGGAATGGACCGAGTTGTTATATTTATGTAGAAGTTCTGGAAGAATATTAAGCCATTTATAATTACCTTGAAGTGTAAATTGTTTATACATAAGATTTTTTAGGGTTCTGTTGAATCTCTCTACAATCGAGGCCTTGAGATCACTGTAACTCGAGTAATGTTGTATTGACTGGCTTTTAATAAATTGTTGGAACACAGAATTATAAAATTCTTTGCCATTATCTGTTTGTAAATAGCGCGGGGATCTTCCTGAATGATTGATGATTGTCCTGATGGCTTCTGTAACACATTTTCCAGTCTTGGATTTGAGTGGCACAGCCCAGGCAAATTTTGAAAATGTGTCTATGACAGTGAGTAGATACTTGTAGCCCTTGTTGATTTTGTCTAAGTTTTTCAACTGTCCAGTTGCCATTTCAATCAAGTCGCTCTGCCATAAATCATCTATGCCCTTTGTGACTACTGGGAGTCTCTTAAAATTATGTCTGGCTTGTCTGTGTAATTCATCAACAATAATTTGTCTAGACATAATATGAAAACAAGAATATTGCAACTATGGGGTGTTCAGCAGCTGAGACTACAGGATTTTCTAAATATAATTTGTCCCCTATTTGTATTTTAAATTCCAGAGAGCCGTCATCTTCAGTATAGGCTGTTTCTAATGTATTGGGGTCTGTAAAATCCTCTAACTCTACACTGCTGATTTTTACTTTGTTGTCAGCATTTGTTATTGATAAGGTAGGGTAGTGGTGTGCCTGTGGCTGATGCCAATATTTGATCTTGATTGGTCTCAATGTGCCCCCAACAAAAAACTGGTAATAAAATTGTGCAGGGGACAGCATATATATTTTGCCACCTGGTGTAAATGGTGAATCATATTCTTTGTTGGGGATGCTGTACAATTCAAGAATTACTGTATGTTTTGGATTCTCGATTATGCCTGTTATTTCTTTTTCTGCTGTGAGCAATCTGCTTGTTACAGATTCAAGGTGCTCATTGATGGTCCTAACAACATCATCATGGCCTGGCTTAATTTTTATGTCCACAACAAGTTTCTTGTATTGTTGCACAATCTCTTGAAGCTGGGTGGCAAAAACAGACAGAGCATTTGCTTGATTGGATTCCATGGTCCCTAGCTGTTGCTTGATATTAGCTACAATTTGTTGCAAATTTTCAACAACTGCCAATTTTGAATTTTGAGCAGTAAGATCATGGACTTGTCTTCTGATATCCTCAAACAGAGCATGCAGTTCATTAATATGTTGATTGGTTGGTAGAGTGGCCACTGTCTGAGTGAGTTGTTTGATCTCTGCTTGGATATTCTTGATATCTTCTGATTTCAATATCCTATTCACTGCCCTCTTAATATTTTTAAGTTCCTGTGATGTGGGAAGATTTGAAACAGTATTCTGCAAAAATTCAAGTGCCAATTTTACATTGTTTAATTCAGAAGCATCAGCCACATTTTGCATAGCATTTTGGAGCAGGGCTATATCTGCCTGAGTGGGTGTTGATTGTTGTAAAATTTCAAGCTTTGTTTGGATATCATCGATCAAGTGATGAAAGTGAGATAGTTCAGATTCAGTGTTGAGATTTTCAAGCTTTGTGATCTGTTGCTGGACACTGACAAGGGTATCTACAATACCGGGCAGGCGGGATTCTAGTACATTTGCCAAATCACTTTGCACTGCTGCTATTGTACCTTCAAGATGGGTTATGGAACTTTGAATTTTTCCAAAATCTTCATATGTTTCAAGTTGCAGCTTAATATTTGCAACACTCCGAGTTATTGCATTCAAAGCATCAGAAGATGGCAAATTGTTCATAAAATTTTCAAGTGTCTCAATTTTTTCTTTAACCTCGGCTATGGCATTGTGCAGAGGATCCAGATTAGGTATCTGGAGTGACTGAATCTGTTCTTTCAGAGTAGAAATCACTAGATCAAAATCTTCTTGTGATTTTATGCTTTTGACAATTGTTTGGAGCTGTGTCTGGACATTATTTATCTGCTCTTCCAATTGTTGTTTCAATTGCTCAGAGTTGTTAGCCTGGGTCTTAAATTTGGCTTGAAGAGCTGCTACAGCTTCTTCTAAACTTTGAAAATTATCTAATGTGGCCAAATCAGTATATTTCTGAAGCAGCAATTTGAGTTCAGAATCAATTTTAAGAAGAGGGTCCATGCATTGTGATTGCAAATTTGTAATTTCTAATTGAAGGCTGGCATTGAGTGTGGTCTGTAAAGCTTGTAAATCACTTCTCAATTTCTTGACTCTGACATCAAGCATCAGAATCTCATCACTGTGATCTTCATGTCTTGTATGGCCAAATATATCATTAGGCATTTTCTTTTATTGGTTATTTATTATAGAGTATCTGATTCTTAATTCTATAAAAAAGGGTATAAGCTTGTCATAAGATCCAGGGACCTCAATATATAAGCAGTCACCAGCAGAAACAGTATATACAGTGCCAGAAACCATGTTTGAGTGCTTAATTCTATAAATATTTCTCCCTACTGAAATTTTGACATCACCCTCAGGGGTTGTAATAAATTGCAATTGCCCACCTACAGGTAATTGGTAATGATTTAAATTATTGTTAAATATGTACAATATTTTGCCTGTTTCTTCATCAACATCTGTAAGTATGCTGTTCAGATGAATAATTAACAAGCCACTCAGTTTAGACAGCATATCAGAAGAGGGTTGTGGTGTTGGTAGCTCCATAATACCTTGTTTCTTGAACCCAAATAAGTTCATAGGCATGTTTATTTATTTCAAATCATGCTCTGTAATTGGGCATTGTTTCCCATTTTTCAAATCACAATGCCCCCAAGGTAGAGTATGTATGCAACATGATAAAATGCATCTCTTATCATCATGTGGGTCCAGGGCCACTTTTCTTACAACATTTGAAGTCAACAAGTGATCCTCACTCTGAATTCTATTTTCTGATGTTCTGATTGTGCTACATGATTTGAGGCAATTTTTGTAATCTTCAAATTCAAGCTCTTTGTCAACAGTTACTCTGCCAATGCCCTTGGCCTTTTTGGCAACAACACCACTACATGTTTCAAAGCTGTACATCTTGGCCCTTAACCCAGCAAATGCCACAATAACATCACCACATGTCTCATCTTTTAACTTGCCAGGCACCTTTTTGTTGTGGGGTTGAATTCTTGTATGTTCACTGGTATCAAAGTATTGAAACAATTCAGACTGTGCAATATCTTGATAAACATCTTCTGTTTTAATATCAAGAATAAAACTATCCGTGTCCATGTACAATAATTTTACACGATCACCATAAAAAGGTTTCAACACATCATAATATAATATTAACATATGTAATTTGGACAATTCCAATATCGCAGCCCCTACGTAAATAGGTTTATCAAACTTGATCTTTGTTTTCTTCATGTTGAAAAGTGCCATGTGCTCATCATAAATTCTTCTGTAATTGAAGTTGGGCTTTGCAACCAATTTTTTGCTCCGGCTGGGGTCAGTAATTATTTTAACATCGGTATGTTTTCTGACATTTTCAATTGTTTTGCCATACACTGAATTCACCATCAATTTAAACAAGCCCTTATCAAATTGGCTCTTTGCAGATGTTCGAAGCTCCGTGTTTGTATCAATGTATGGTTTCAACCATCTTGAGTGCCTGAACCTCAAAACTTTTCCAATTTTGGTCACTTGGACACCATGTTTCATCAGGAACTGGAGGTTTTTGTAATATATGACATAATCCTGTTTTGGCTCCAGGGTCATCATGAGCTTCTTCTGTTTAGAGCCAGGTGAGCACTGAACCTCGGGAATTGGGGGCAGATCAGAAAATTTGTTGTGCAAATGATCTGGAATTATCAGATCAACCTCTAAGAAGAGGCCATATTCACTGTCATCAAAATCCTGAAGATCCTCAATATTGAAATCTTCGACCCATTCAAGCCCTGCATATGGCAATTTATCCATCATAGCATGACCATAGAGGTTGTTGGCATCTACATACAGTATATAATTTGATGGCCGTGCTGGATCATAATCAGGCATATACTTGTTATTTGCTCTGGCATATCTCTGGGAACATTGCACCATCCCTCCTCTTATACATTTCTCCATAAACAGATACATATCTTGATCGTGGATCAGATCCAATTGCATTTTGGTGTTCAAAAACGTTGCGGCCCATGCTAGGCCTGGGGCACTGTAAAAATACACTGGGTCCAGTCCATAATTTTGCATGGAAGATTTTCTGAATGCTTGCAGTATATCAGCTAAGAGGGTGACATCAAGTTTTAAATATGCCATGTGATAATCACCAAATGTCTGGCAATTTAAATTGTTCCACATCAACTGAGCATGGTGATAATCTTCATCAGTGATTCCAGATCCTCTGATTTTGCTGTAAAACTCTTGTTGTGGTGGCAGAGCACACTCATCAAATTTAGAAAAACCTGTAACATAGTCATATGGATATACACCCTTCCGCCTAATTAATTTCAGGTCCTGATTTGGAAACAATGCACGTGTGATTTTTAATTTATCATCAGGTAATTGAGTGGCCAGTGTATCCAGGCTAGCAGATAAAAATCTGTAAGAATCAAGAAATCTTATGTGAATAGGAACACCATCAACTTTAATTATCTTGCTAATAGATATATATTTTTCATCATTTTCAGCTAAAATATTTAAATTCTGCTTCTCAAACCCCTCGTACCTAATCAGATGATGGAAATCATAATTGGATGCTCCATGGCAAAATATGGGGACAAATCTTGGTCTCTTGATCTGAATATTACAGCTATTACACAGGGCCTGTTTATATCGACCATCTGTATGAGAATGGTGATGAACCTTGATATTTGTATCTGAAAATTCACAATCACATACCGGGCATTTTTCTGCATTGTTGAAATCTTCAATCTGTTCCTCTGTTAAAGGCAACATAGGCTTTGATTTTAATAAGATGTTATATGCTATGTCACGGCACTCATTTTCTATTCTATGTGCAAATATTTTGATGGCATCTGGTCCCTTGTATGAATATTCTTTAGTAACAATACCATCCTGTACAACCACATAACAAAAGCTGGAAGGTTCATGTTGCTGGTATGGTGTAGCTGAAGATTCTTCGGGATCTGGATTGCAGAATGCAAGAGATTTGAGATTCGATTCGGAATCCCAGACAATATATACAGGGTGTTCCAACAAGGCTTCATACTTTTTGAATTTGCAATTTTCACTTGGATTGGGCATCACCATATGAACAGGTTTATGGTTGCCACAGTATTTCAGATGCTCAATTAACTTATTTTTTGCAATTTCTGCACTCTCTTCCCGAACCCCTTTCACCATTTTTTGACCATCAAATACAGTTAAACATCTTCTGCACAACTTAAATATTTTTTTATATTTGTCTAGTTGTGTTCTCACTAAAGCTTGAAGATTATGTATCAGAGTGTAATGGTATGTATCATCTCCTTCAATTAAGAGCAGATCAATCGGAATAGCAGATTCATCATCAAGTGTACTGATTCTGAGAGGTGCTATCGGGCAATTGCCAGTGGAACAAGTAAATACATTAATAGATAATTGTTTGCCATTGATGTGCCTGGCCCTTTTTTCAAATTTGTCAATATTCTGAACAGACATTGGATATTCCAAACCCTCTATTACATCGTCAAAATCGTGCTCATGTTGTTTATAATAAGTTATTCTCTCAGGATGGCTTGAAACTGGATACAAAGCAGCTAATATACACCACAAAAAGCATTTCTGGTCGGTGTTTTTTATATTGACCACGGCTCTTTTGTTTTTGATATTGGCAGGTAATGGCAAATATGTAGAACCTTTTAATGGGCTGAATTCAGAAATATTAACATATAACTTGTGCGAAGAGCCACATAGGCTCCATCCGGACTCTTTTGCCGCAAATTCAGAGTGTTTAATATTCAGTTGATTTATCAAGCTACTTATTATTGTGTCTAAATTTGCATTTGAATATACCGATACAGTTTCTGTTACATGGGGGTGTGTAAATTTTGTATCATTTGGTTTCTTATATTGTACAAACAATTTGAGGAAGAGCTTATAAGAGCCATTTTGTGCATTTAGAATTGCCTGCAGATTAGGATTTATACTGTTCAAGAAATTCTCAATGCCGCATCTTGGCTCCGATACAAACCGATAATCCCTAAGTTGGGTATTAAAACTGCTACGGATGGGTGCATGGCATGGTTGCTTTGCTGCTCTGGCATTAACAGGTACTTCGTGCCTTCTTTTCAGGCCAGATGTGGATGGTTGAGGGGGCAATGTTGATGACTGTACAGAGCAAGTATCTTTATGTTTATATGTGAAATATTCCATGTTATATTTTCTATTGCATTTGGGGCAAATTTTTGTGGGAGTTTTGTATTTGTCTGGATTACAAATTTTTTGATGCTTGGCCCAATTAGAGCTGGATATATTCTTATTGCACTGATTACAATATTTTTGATTCGGCATTTTTGTTGTTGTTTATTATATACAATTTCCTGGGATTCAATTCAAAACTTTATACTGAATAAAAAATATCAGTTGGGTTCAGCACTGTGATTTGTATGTGTGTATATGTGTGTATGTGTATATACACTTAATATTTTTGGATTTGGTATTTATATAAAATTTCCTGGGTTTTAAATCTAATCTCTATGGATTAATATTATTAATATTAATCTTATGACAGGTTGTAAAGCCAATAGCCCACAAGTATAAAATCATTCACATTGACCCAGCGCAAATGCCTGCACGGACATGCATGTCTTGAATAGCAATAACCTTGTTATGTATAACAGGCTGGGACAAATATAAGCTTGACTCTAAATATGAGTGGATTACAACAAATAACAGATTTTATATTGTTCAATATGAATTTAAACTTGTAAGTATGAGAAGTACTGTATCAACACATCTATTCTCCTCAGTCAGTCTCACAATACTGAATGACGCAATACTCGGGAATTTCTGTAAATACTGGCGCTGAGGTCAAGGCAAAAATCAATACTACCGTCTCGGGAATTCCACACACTGACACAGAGGAGAAACATGCAAACACGAAGCGATTCTAGAGGTAGGCTCTGCATATTGCATTGTTTTAATATTAAATAAGCAAATTGAATGGTATCCAATTGAACTTAAACCTGAAGTAAATATGTATAGGTAGGTATGGATACAAGTTTATAGACAAACTGATGCAATTTTTGTAAATATGCTTGAGGGGGTTTGATATTTTTCCGAATTATAAAATTCTTGGGTTAGGCAGGTGCTACACTTAAACAAATAAACATGTTGAGCAAGTTTTAAGTATAGCAAATCTGCTGGAGAGGGGTTCGTACTTTCTGAAAAATTCCCGAGGGCATTTTTTACAAAAATCTTGAATTATAAGAGCTCCACGCTTGAACAAAAAGCTCATGTAACCATGTTGAGCAAGTTTTAAGTATAGCAAAGCTGCTGGAGAGGGGTTCGTACTTTCTCGTCCTGTCCCCACCGTAAATACAACTACTTACCACGATACTTGAAAAGTGAACGACTTTATATTCGAATATTCTTAAATAAAAAAAACGTAAAAATTAAATATATTTTTTAAACATTTTGAATTGTGCAAAGAAAACTCTTCTTAACATTAACTTAACATACAGTTACCGGCGATAAAAATGGCACACCTAGATCCTGAATGCGTTATGTGTGTTGCCCAACACTACGAGAGAAATTTCTATTGAAAAGTTGTTATTGAAGTCGGTTCATCGCCCATTTCGTTCGCCATGAGTTATTGGTCAGGCATTGGAGGCCTACGGAAGTGAGAAGAGCGTCATTGCCCAATTTCAAACAAAAGAAGATAGGTTACGCCAACGGAAGCCATTTGCTTGATGATATTTCCAAAGTATATGCATGATGATTTGTGTTTGTGTAAAGGGGGTGTTTGGAGGTATTCATAATCGTAATGTGTCTGTATTACACAGGCATCAATGCATATTATGTGTACTTACCGTAGATTTTGATTATCGGCGTTTTATTTTGTACTATTTCCCGTGAGCCGCCCTGTACATTGAATTCTGCTTCATTTTATTAAGTATGGCTGGTTGGTTATTTTCTTGCTTGCTTGAAACTCAATGTTTTGATTTGATCGTTCTTAGCTTAGTCTGAGTCAAATACAAATGTGCTGTAAGTAAAAATGTACCAACACGCGATATTTCTGGTTGACTTACCTGTATGTGAGCGCCTTGGATATGATTACGCCAACGGAAGCATGATTGCAGAGATGTTGACAGCGTATCGTACTATATTTTTTTACGAAATCTTAATTATTTACACACCACGATACAATGCGTCGATATATACAATGGTAGAGTGAGACGCATATGTATTACCAAGCAAATTGCCCAAGGACATGTTTATTCTCTTTGTTTACGCAAGGAGAACTTCAAAAATTGAAACAAACGACTGACTGCCTCTGCACTAGCATACGTAAAGACCAGTTCTTTAAAAACACGTAGGATGCAAGAGAAAAATTAATGAAGATAGTCAGGGACAATTTGTCGAGCAGTACTTGTTCATCCCACTGTACAAGGTTAAATAAATTACCCTTCGTGAATGTCAGAGACCCTCACGAATTTCATTGAAGTTTATCGTGCGTTTCAAACGTTTTCTGCAAACCTGCCAACTTCCATACTCCCATTGGAAGTTGAACAAAAGCGTATCGAATGTCGTATTCGAAGAGCTTGGCTTTTGTCGGACGTCCAATCTGTGTCAAGCGAGCCGGCCAGAGCTAATTAAGTTAGCAACAGCGGGGCAGAACTGCATAAAACATTCCCTGTGTTCAAAGTTCTGCGATGAGGGTTGCGTTCGACCACGGTGGCATCATTTCTTTTGTCTGCATGGCGCTCTTTTTTCCTGTTACGACCCAGTAATCTGAAACCAGGGTGGCTACAGACAAGCAGAAATGAAATTGCCCGACTTCTCAGGTTTTCCAGGACAAATTTTGCATTTTTTCCCCTGACAATTTTGAACTAAATCTATGTATTTGTAAATGGAAAATAAACTCATACAGCTTTCAGGTATGGACTGTATTAAGTATCTATATTAGCTTACAAGAAATTGACTTAATTTCTCTGTGATTTATATTTGTTCTGAAAAATAGTCAATTTGAAAATTTATTATCACAAGCTAGGGAGGGACTTTTACATGGCTTTTCTCATTTGCAACCAGGCTTAAATAAAATATTTGATTATTTTTAAAGTTATGACTAAATGAGATTAGAGTAAATTAGTTGTTTTTAATGAAGAAATTTTATAATTTCTCATTCTTCTAAGCAGTGGCGGCGATTAGGGGGCCGAGGGGGGGGGGGCAGTTGCCTCTCCACTTTTCGCCACTTTTGCCCCCGTACTATGCTAGAACGTATCTACAAAGGGAAATAAACTATATTTGACCCCATTTTTGGCACCTTGCCCCCCGTTTTGGAACCCAATCGCCGCCACTGCTTCTAAGCCTTTCTCGTTATTAAATGTTGATATTTCGCCTGCCGCTTGCAAGAACCATGACTGCAAACTTACTTTCGAAGCATTAACGCTTGTATCCTATGTCTTTAATCTATGCACACATGATTGAGATATTGGTATGGTGAATTCGCGGCTTGTTTGATGTGAACATGGCAACACACGGTGTCCGCTTGGCACCCAAAACCCTGTTTCTCGGGACTAAACCTTCTGAAAGTGAAGCAATGGAATTGTACAAAATAAAGTGTCATATTGCCTTACCTTATCAATGTGACTTTCAGTATGCTACGCACCTGGGGGTACGTACTTCTTAAATGTTATTTACCACGGCTATAGAAATATCTTAATCTCAGGGGATAGGTTCTTTATTCGAGAATTCCAAATAAGAAAGCGTTTTATAGCAAAGAGGATATAGTTAAATGCGGGTTTATATTCTGAAAACTGTACACAATACAGAGAAAATATGTAGCGAAGCTTGTATATACATTGAAATATATATATATATATATATAATATATATATATATATATATGCTGATTCCAAATTTACGTCGGTTATATTCTTCTTATACATATATGAATAATTGAAAGGAAATCTTCTTCTTCTCTCTTCTCGTAATTTCTGGGAAAAGGCTTCTTCTTCTTTTCTATCGTTGATTTTGGAAAAGGCTTCTTCTTCTTTTCTTCCTTCTATTTTTGGAAAAGACTTATTCTTCTTTTCTTTCTTCTAATTTATTGTCTTTCCTTTTAAAGCGTAATCTTATTTATTACAAATATGCGCTTGTTTTCCCCGCTAAGATACAAGCTATAGTTATAGAAAGAGTAGGGTCGACTAAACTGACAGTAGCGCCACCTCCAATGTAACGACCAAAAGGGGAATAGCCCAGGATCGCTAACAGCAAGCGCTGCCTATGGCCCAGTGCGTCTAATAAGAAGCGCAACCGTAAGTGCTTTGGGGCGCCTAATTTGACACAGCACCACCGAGGGATGGACAAAAACAAAAGCTCCGCGTCAGAGGTATTAAATCAAATTCTGATCACTAAGATCAGAAAGGAGATACATTTCTCAATTCATTTGCTCACTTATTAACTACTAACTACCTCTCTAGCCTTCTTAAACCCGAAGGTTCATGGCTGCAGCAACACAGGCCTTCCATCTTTCCCTATCTTGAGCAAGATCTATATACTCTTTTCCATCTCTACCAATTTCCTTTAGGTCCAACTCAACGTTGTCCCTCCATCTTCGTCTTGGCCTTCCTATAGATCTCTTACCATCAGGTTTCCCAACAAGAATCCTGTGAACTCCTCTTTCCTCTCCCATTCGTGCCACATGGCCTGCCCACCTAAGTCTTCTTGATTTAATTATTCTAATAATATCTGGACATGAATACAAATTATGTAGTTCTAAATTATGTAACCTTCTCCACTCACCTGTCTCCTCATCCCTTTTAGGTCCAAATATTTTCCTAAGGATCTTATTTTCAAATACTCTCAATTTGTGTTCCTCTTTCAATGTAAGGGACCAAGTTTCACATCCATATAATACTATAGGCAAAATTACTGTTTTGTATATTTTAACTTTTAGTTTCTTAGATATTAAATGAGAAGACAAAAGTTTATGAAGAGAGAAGTAACATGCATTTCCTGAATTAAGCCTACTTTTTATGTCCTCTTTAATATAATTTTCATTTGTTAATATTACTCCTAAGTATTTGAATTTGGAAACTGGTTCAAACGAGTTGTTATCAATAATTAGATTTCGATTATTACCTAACACTTGGTTTCGGCCTGTAAGCATATATTTAGTTTTCTCTGTGTTAACTTCCAAACCTATCTCTTTAGCAGTTTTGAAAAATATTTTAGCATTATTCTTAATTATATTTATATCATCCTGTAATAAGTACACATCATCTGCATATGCTAACAACTGAGTCACACCATTTAATTTTAGTCCTTCTTTAGTTTCTTTTACCTTCCTAACAGCATATTCTAAGGCAAAATTAAAGAGCAATGGAGATAATGCATCTCCTTGTTTTAACCCATCATGAATTGTGAATTTGTCAGACACATTAATACCCACACGAATTTTACTTTCGGTTTCACTGGTGCATATTTTTATCATACTAACAAGCTTCTTAGGTATTCCAAACTCTACTAATATATTATATAATTTATCTCTTTTGACCGAATCATATGCTTTTTTGAAATCAATGAATAGCTGATGGACATTTTGATTATATTCCCACTTTTTCTCAAGTGTCTGTCTGATGTGAAAATTTTGATCTGTAGTTGATCTGTTACGTTTAAATCCACATTGATAATCACCTATAATTTCATTAGCATATGGGGTTAGTCTTGTTAAAAGAATGTTAGATTATATTTTATATGTTGTTGAGAGTAGAGAAATTCCACGGTAATTATTGCAGTTCATTTTATCACCTTTTTTAAACACAGGAACAATTATGGATTCTTTCCACTGTTGAGGGATTTCTTCTTTATTCCATATTAAACAAATTAATTTATGAATTTGACATATTAACGAATTTCTACCATATTTAATTAACTCAGCTGGTATTAAATCAATGCCAGGTGCTTTGTTATTCTTTAGCCTTTTAATAGCATCTTTAACTTCAGTCAAGTTAGGTTCTGGAACTAAAGGTTCTGCTGTGTGTACTTCATTTACTTCTGATTTATCTCCTACATGAACATTTAAAAGGTCATTAAAGTAGTTCTTCCATCTATTTAGAATATCACTTGGGTCAGCTAGAAAATCACCGTCTTTATCAAGTTTACTTTAGGTTGCCACCCCTTTCTAAATTCATTTGCACCTTTATATAAATCTCCGATATTTTTGCTCACTTATTAACTTTCCTAATTGTTTCATATACGAGCATATTCTTAATTATCTTAATTGGCTATATACAACATTTTATTCACTCCTTCTATAATTTTTATACTCTTCCTTTATATATTTTGCATTTACTGTAATATATATATAATCGCTCTTCTCCGCTCCTAGTTTCTACAATGAGCTCTGCTCTTCTCTATATGGCGTGCTGCCATCTATCGTCTCTTTCTGGAAACATTTCTTCCTTGTGTTTTTCATTGTGTCGTCGGAACTGGCACGTGACAAGTACAAACATTCACAGTATATCCAAGTACCGTAAAACTGATAACACACTGTTACCTATATTGCCGGCAAAAAGTAAGTGTGTGTGTGTGTGTGTGTGGGTGTGTGTATGTGTGTAATATTAAAAACCTAACGCAAAGAATTTATATTAGGGGAATCTACTGCACTGCATAGGCCTCTGATCTTGCTAATCGGACAGGATAAGATAGGAACATGCTGTTAATAACAGCGTCCATAAGTATATATGAGTCACGTCCAGAAAGTAAGTTCCGATATCGTTGGACGCGCACATACATATGGGAAGAGGTGGTATGTGTCTGTACCCCAGTGTTATGCCAGGGTCAAGCCATGCTGTATTCACAGCACAGAACGGTTATTTTGGCAAAATCCTGTTTCCCTACTGGCCGCTGCAGGGAGGAGGGATTCTAAGGTTGCCGGTTGTTGCTCAAAGAGCGTGGGCAGCAGTAGGCCTAATTGGCTGTTTGACCGCAAGTTTCTTCGTAGATAAAGTGACAACAGGGGGTCACTGCCATAAAGACGGGGCCCGCGCCAGGAGTTAGCTTGGTTGATTGATTGATTATTTTGCTTTATTTTACTTCGCTGTAAGCCGGACCTTGTGGCCGAGTGGTTAGCACATCGCGCTGTGACGCCAAGGGTCCCGGGTTCGAATTCCGCTCGGGCTTGGTTGTTTGTGAATGTCCGTTCATCAATTTCATCTCTCATCCCCATCTTCGCAAATTAGCCAAGAGGCACAAAACGCGAAGTAAAATATACTAAATCAATCAATCAATTTACTTCGCTGTTTGTGCAACTTTTGGCTAATTTGCGAAGATGGGAATGAGTGATCACATGATGAAATTGATGAATAGATAATCACAAATACCCATTCCGGGATTCGAACCCGGGACCCCTGGTGTTGTAGCGCGTTGTGCTCACCATTCCGCCAGGGGGCCAGCAAGAGTTATACGGCGCACGCTTTTAGAAGGAACATGAGTTCGGCCAATACCCAGCAAGTGCTACTGCGCTGTTGCCAAACTAACTGCTAGCGCAAGGGAAGGACAAAAAAATCGCCGTGTCCATTATTTTTGATAATGCATGCACGGTATATATGAGTACAGTGAAATAATATAGTGAATATTTCTACACAGGATTATAATATCACTGTAGCATATACGAGAAACTCATACCTGAAAGAAGCTTGAAGGTATTTATTTATTCATCACCGCTCTCGTCGTCTTCCTCGGTCTCCGCATGGACGTCCGCAGGATTTTTTCCAGGGAGGGGCAAGGAGGGTGTTTCTTTCCAGGGGGGGACAAATAAGGCACATTTTCCTCCATAATAGTGTTGTTCCCTCAAAAACATTGCTTAAATTTGAATATCATATTCATGTAATAATTAACACATGTTATTGTGGCTGTAATGAAATTATATGTGAAAAATATATAATTTTTGGTTGACTTTAATTTTCCAGGGGGGCCACGGCCCCCTCTTGCCCCCCTTCCGGACGCACATGGGTCTCCGTGTCACTGATTTCACTCATTTCCGAATCACTCTCCTGGAGGTTAATGATTAGATTTTGCACCCTTGGTGCCTGTTCTACTGGTGCTAGGTTTCGAGAGTGATATTATTGAAAATGAAAATAACACACGGGACACACACTATCGCACGAAAGGGCTGTATTTAATCTTTTCACAAACTGTTCTTTGTGGCGCACGAGTGAAAGATGAGCGAATAATGTTACACCGGCCTTACTACGAAAACGCTGAACTCAAACTGACCCAGGCTTTCGATGTTCGAGAACGCCCAGAACAATGAAGGGTCATTGTTTATATCGAGGCGAGTTTAACACCCACAGTTTTCCCTAGACACAACAACTCAGCTGCGTCAGCACGGTGGCTACGAAAAAGACAGGCGGAAGGAAATGAAAAGTTAGGTTTCCCTTGTTTCTTCAAGGAACGATAACTTCGGCTGTAGGCGACGGAAATTCATGGGACTTGGACAGTGAGGTTCAAAATGTCTTTCCCCATCTTATGATGAACCTTAAAGTGGTGAGTTTTATGAAAACTTCTTGCGCGCAAGAAAAATACAGAACACTGTTTTTAACTTCCGCGCCGCAGTCTCCTAACTGTACAACGTTGCACTCCTGCCATTGGCTGATCGCCACGCACACCCGATATCGCTTCTAAAAGCTTGCGTCGTATAGCTTGGCTCAACCCTATGAGAAAGATGGCAGTTCTCATACACCGACTGCGTGCTGTAATCAGATTTTTGCACGCTCAGAAGCGGATGCCGGCAGAGATCCACCGGAACTTGTGAGAGGTGTAAGGACTGGGTGCCATAAGTGACAGTATGGTCAGATGATGGTGCAGACAATTCATGGACGGCAGATCCATCATGCACGACCCCACACATGACCGTAAGTGGGCTCTTTTGCATCACTTTAAGTGGGAGCCCCGACCTCACGCGCAACGACTTTCATCTCTTCCTTCAGCTGAAGCAGTTTGGTAGGACATACGTTTTGACAGTAACGCTGCTGTACAGACTGTTCCGCTTTTTGGAGGCAGACACATGACATGGGCATACAAAATTTAGTGCCACACTACAACAAATACCTGAAGAACGGCGGTGAATAGGTCGAAAAGTAAGTTATGGGTCATTGTAATTAAGACAATAAAATGTCAAGTATTACCGAAGTTTGTGTTTTAATTTATGGCTAATTGGATTGTACTTTCTGGACCGCCCTCGTATAAAGCTTCAGCCTGTTAAATTCAATAACAGTAGACGAAAAGTGAAATTTCAGTATAGCTGGCAGAGGAACATTGATTACTGACGAAAGTGATATATTTTTAGGATTGAAAGCCTGAAAGTTTGTCCGACGAAATGTCGTAGTACATCAGACCAAAAAAAAATTGGATGCATGAGAGTGCCATGCATGCGTTTTTATGCCGTAGTGAGACATTTTGTCGTAATTCGACATTAGTCAGATATAAGTAAGTCTTAAAGCTTTCCTGGCGACGAATGATGAAATGATTCTCTCAGGCTATCGACCAGGTGAGTTGTAGAAAAGATTCCAAGCTTTCGAAAGCTTGGAATCTTTTGCACAACTCACCTGGTCAATTGCCCGAGAGAATCTTTTCATTAGTCAGATTTATCCGACAAAAATCACATGCATCAATGGAGCGTAAATATTTGGATGATCAAATGTCGTTCCACGGCATACGACAAAAAATTCAGGTTGGATAAAAGCCCTCATTCATTTCAATGTTCCTTCAGAATGTCCACATAATGCCGTACTACGGTGTTGGACATCTGTCGGACGGTGCCAGAGTGGGTGCACTCTTCTGGCCGACAGGTCAGACTCCTTATAGCTCCCATAGACAAGAAAAAAATATGTCAATACATTTTAAATCTGACTAGGTTCATAAAATATATCTGCCTCACTGGAAATTTCTCCTCGCCTTCCATCACTTGTTTCTGGCACAGTGGTTGTGTCCAATGCATAATAGAGACCTAAACGTTTACGCCAAAGGCTGGCAAGATGATTTCCCGTTTAAGTGCAGCGCTTATTACGACTTCTTCAAAATCAAATGTCTGGCAGGTTCATTGCATCTACAAAGAAACATTTGTCCATCAAGACGAAATTCCATGACTTTTTTTTGGACCTCTCAAATTCCCTGACTTTCCAGGTCTGTCGCCATTCTGGAAACGTAGCCATATTACTTGCTTAACGAAGTCTCATTTGCTGAGGTGTCCAGATATAGCCATGTAATATACGAGCGTATAAGTGTTTGATAATATCTGAGCATTCTTTAGGTTTAATCCACAAGTTCTAATTCACTCCCTCCACTAGATGGCTCGATATTATTTCGTATCTTGCTGGCTGTGACTGTGCTCAAGAGTTGCATTAAATATTATATATGTTAGGCATATTCGTGTAGTATTTGACCGGAAAACCCTATCCTTTCACTTGAAAACTTTGTCACAAAATACCTGGTTGATCCTGACATCTATTGGTTTATTTGCTTAACTTTTTAACTCTCAAAATTGAAAGTTCAAAAACTGTCGGAACCAGAGAGGCTAAGCAATATTTTCGTACTTGTGAACCTTTGTTGTGTAAATACAAACTTTAAATGCAGAAATTTCAGCGAAAAATTCAGGCTCTACCAGGACTCGATCCAGGGTTTCTGGCATGCCGTCCCATTGCTCTACCAATTGAGCTACCGAACCAATCCAATTTTTCTTAAGGCAACAGTTTTTAAAGTTCAAACAAAGCCGCAAATTCCTTCTGTCGCTTGTACTTTGTGGCCTAACCTATGGATAGAAATCTGACTGTAAGTAACTTCCATGTCTTTCATTTGAAATATTTTGCAAGTGCTAGTGAAAGTAAATGTGTCTTGGCACTGTCTCGCTCCGACCCCCTTCATTTGATTTACAGTGCTAAAGAAAGATTAGTAGAATACAGGTAACATTCTATAGTTCTTACCACTTGATCCGTTGATCAGAATTGATTCATGATATGTAACTTTCTCGTTTTGACATTGTTCCACGCCATTATCTTTTGTAAGCTTTAACATATGTTATCATTCTCTGCAATGTGTTAGCGAGATTCGTGTAGTGTAGACTATGTGTCTGTTCCTATTCCATTCTTCTTCTTTGAAACTCTGATGTCAGTTTGTGACTGACCCAAAGATGTTCATTTATTTCATTTATTATGTTTTGTTTAATTTTGTGCTTAATACGCACGATGATATATCTATGTTATCAATTTCTGTTTTGTTATATTTTGGAAAACGTTGTTGCATTAATATTGATGTATAATTAATTATAATCACATTCTTCATAATGTAAAATTACGATGTATACATTTCTATATACATTTTTGACCATAGCAACGAAAAAGAAAAAAAACACAGTAGATCACTAAGTGATAAAATATATGGAAATTTTAAATAGTGACTTCCGAGTTTCATTGAAGTTATCAAAATCCTAATTGCTATTTCGTAAAGTGAATACTAGGATGCTTCGTTGAAGTTCAAGTAAAAGGCTTGCTTCAGGTTCAACAATTCATTTGACTTCACAATTGTGCAAGGACAATATGTTACATCCGAAGCTGAAATTTTATCGAAGCACGTGAGGATATTACAGTGTTGCAGGCATGGGGATGATTGCAGCCGTTCACGGTGTATGAAAAAGAGGAGCGACTCCCCCCAGTCTCTTTCGCAGCGTTTAATAAGAATTTCTCTTAAAGTGACGTCTGCGAGGAGCAACTCGATTAGACTTCACGCGTTTCAAGAGCCCAATCCAATGCATCCAGAATGGGAGTCTGGAGTCATCAGCTCTGATAGGGAATACGAAACGAAGCACAGATTCCATGGGAGCCTTCTTTTCCCAAACAAGAGGGAAGAAAGTCCGAAGGAACTCATGCGAGATAACGCTGGCCAAATAGGAACGAAACGGCGAAGCCAAACGCCACGGAAGAAGAAGAGGAAGACTGTCGCGTAACGAGTAAACTGTGATAAGAAGCAAACTGCGCGTGACCAATTAAATGGATAAGGGTAGCTGGCCAATTTGTTTCATAAATTGAGATTCAGGTAATTATTTTTCTTCAGCTTCTTTTACGTTTCCTTGCCCTTAGGAAAGGCAGGACGTGTCATCCAGGCAAAAAAGGAGATAGCATAGATCGTAAATCAAGGATAATAGCCAGGATTAACGTCATGCGAAGCACGACCCGAGGAGAAACTTTTTTAGAAATGTTCTTAGGAGACATGTCATGGGATTTTCTTGTCACTAGAGAGGCGCATGCAGCGAAGCTATTTATTCTTAAACTGTCTTTTTGAGACTTGGTCCAGTATCGATTCTTATGAAAGAAGAAGGAAATTTTTAGACTAAAATGAATCACAGTTTCACGTCTTTGAATATACAGGGTCATCCGTTTCAGATGTCAGAAAAGTAAACCGTTATCTACAAGAGGGTAATATAGATATCTGTGAGCAGCTTGTTGTAATATAAGAAGAAAGGATGTAAGTTTCGAGTGAGTGCAGGTTTACATACTTCAGCCACATGGCGGCGCTAATGTGCATGGTAACAAAGGTGGTGGTCACGTCACAACAACGCACACAGTATGTCGTATGGGATGCGAAATTTTCGAGTATTACATGCATGCTACTGCCGCCACGCAGCTGAAGACTGTAAACCTCCACTCACTCGAAACTTACATCCTTTCTGCTTCTATTACAACAAACTGCTCACAGATATCTACATTACCCTCTTGTAGATAACGGTTTACTTTTGACATCTCAAACGGATGACCCTGTACATTCTCTTAATTTATGAACAATGAAAAAGTAATTGTCAGATGGTTCAGTAAAAAGTCTTCCCGGGGCGTAAAGGTTTCTGATTTTAAATCTTATGATTATGATTATGAAAAGCTTAAATCAAGCGTCTCACAGATAATCACCACCAAGATTAAGCATAAGGGTTAATGTAATGTTGAAATTAAGCATACCATTGCATTTCCCGTGAAATTCTAGTTCATTTTGGATCTGTAACATGCCTGCTATTCATTCTAAAAAAAAAAATACTCGAAGATGGCGGACTTCAAGTTGACCGTCATGTTTATAAGGATGTTTGATTCTTATTTCCTATCTGTATTTGCTTTTGATGGATGCCTTCACATTTATGAGCCACCCTGTACGTTATGAATCTTCGCCCGAAAAGTAATCCATTACAACTGAAATTAATGTTCACATTATTGCCAGTGGCCGCGGTGGCTCAGTCGGTAACGCGTCTGACTACCATGCTCAATGTTCGATCCCCGGCCGGTTCAAATCCGGGAACTTTTCTAACGGTGGAAGCGGCCCCGGCGCCTACCCAGCGTCGAATAACATGGGTACCTGTGGGAAACCCTGGGGGCTAAAGGCGGTCAGGGGCGTGATGCTGATCACATCACCCCCACTCACGACCGGATCAAGAAAGTGCGGGGCGTTACCCCCACACCCCCTATACGCCTTCATGGCGTGGTGCTATGCACAGGGGAATACTTTACCTTTACCATTATTGCCAGGCCATAACAAGAAATTAACTTCATGTTTTGATTCATTGATTGCTTTGGTGTTTTAAGTCCACCTACAGTTTAAAGTGGAATCCCAACCACTATGTGCCTCCACCAGGTATCGAACCCAGGACCCCTTCATTACAAGGCGACGATGCTACCACTGCGCCATCGGGGAGGCCAAATTCATTCCATGTGACGATACGACAGAAAAGAGAGATATCATCGGTTTCCTCTCGACTTGTAAATGCCTGTTTCGTTCTGGTTACGTCTTGAGTCTCGAAATATATAAACAACATATTGAACGTGTCACAGCAGGAACTTTCACAGCATATTGGCCTACTACATAGATCATCAAAGCAAACAACTTTTTAATTATTTTTTTCCCTAACGTATCATTTCGACGCTACGAGTTCTCGAAAAGCGGGGTTTTAACCTGAATATATATGCAACCACGCAGCGCAATCTCGCGATTGCCCACTATGGGTTGGATTTGTATTCACACAAACAAAATATATAATTTATCTGTAAACAATCAGGTAGATATCCGCTTCGTATGTCTGAAGGACTTCCACGAAAAATAAAATTGGTTTAAGTAAAATTTTCAATATCATATCAAAGTCTCGAAAGGGACCGAGAGTCTCTGACACTAAGTCTCGTTCTCGACTTTTTACAAGATCGTCTGTTTCTCGGTACAATCCTTTACATAAAATATGCACAAATACCGCAGACGAACAATAATAATTATAGACCAGTGTGTGTGTGTGTGTGTGCGTGTGTCGAGATACGGTGTGACGTCATTTCCTATTAGAAACGGAAGTGACGTCTGATGTTTACACTAATTTACGAACAAAAGTTACGACCTGATGTAAAAATGTCCCCTTTCCAGATTTATATAACTCTGCTACAAAAAATAGGGTAGGGATGATGTTCTGGCGTTTCAAATCCGCTCGGCGTCACAATGCCAGTTGTAATGGCATTATATATGATTTGCATGGACACGTGTTGTTCTCATTTGTATATGTTTTGTGTGCAAGGCCTGGTTTATCGAAGTGGGAATATGAAATATGTAATAGAGATGCAGATTCCTGTGCTCGTCATTTTCAGAGAAGGGCTACATTAAAGGGACAGGATCCATTCCCTCAGAAAACAACAAAACCTTGAAGAGTTGCTCAGTATACAAATAGTACTTTTTATCAATAGTGGCTACCAGTGGAGGCTGCTGCTTAGGTGGTAAAGTTGGGCAGCCACTATATATTTCTGGTCTTATATACATAATCATTAATGTTAAGTTATTAATTAATAATCGTTTATTTTAAGTGTTGAGCACAGTATGTATGTGAGTATAATAGTTGCATAATGTTAACTTGTGTTCTTGTCTACTGGTGGGAGCGGATAACTTCTTTCTGCGGGGTGGTGCTCTCGGCTTCTGCAGTCTCAAGATGGCACCAGAAGCCCATGTATGCTTTTACACGTATTTCTAGTGCTATACATGCTCCACCTCCTATCCCAGTTTATGGGCGACAAGCATGGGCGTCGCCAGAAATTTTCCTTGGGGGGGGGGGACGAATCGAAGATGTCGAAGACACCCCCCTCCCCTCAAAAATATTGATACAGACCAGTGGCATATGCAGATGTTTGTTAAAGATGGGTTCATTTTTAAAATTTTTGCATTATCGGTAGTTTAAATTATTATTATTATATTAGTATTATTACTACTAGTAGTAGTAGTAGCAGTAGCAGTTTTTTTTAGTTTATTTTAGCATCCAATAAGTTTATTATATGAATAACATAGTACTTGTTACAACCAAGATTACATAATAGTTACTTCTAACAGTAGCAGCAGCAGCAAACGCAGTAGTATAAGAAGATTCGGAACGTGTGAAAGTTACAAATTAACCGAGTTTCAGTGTTGCAAATTATGAAAGTTTCGTACCAAATTCGATATCTCAAGACAATTTTTAAACAATGACGCAAAATGAGGTGAAATAAAGTACTTCGTTTATGGGGATTATTCCTGAGTAAACAAAAAATAATCGATCAGGCAATTCGACTATCAATGGCGGGGAAAGAACTTCCGGTTTGACCAGATTCTCAATGTAAACAAGTGGGATACAGTTTATCTTCGAGCTTATTTTGTTACAAAAGATCGCATACCGACTGGATCACTTGAAATTTGAAAGCGATAGAGATAAACGAAAGTATGTGGAGAAAATTGGGAAATTCCCGGATCCATTAGATGCAGATATAAGGGACAAAATGATAATATTTTCCAAGACAGTGTTGATCTTCTACCAACAGTTTCGTGCTAAGATTTCTCCAGGTTGAAATAAACCTTACATAACTTATGCAAAAGTATAATTTTCAACATTGTGTATTCAACCACAGCAACTTTAATTTTATCATATGGCTTAGAGAGAGCGTCGTCAGAAATTTTTGTAGGAGGTAAAGACCTTTAATAAAAGTAGAATAGTAGTTACCTGTATAATAATTACGACGGTTATTAATGTTATTGTACAATAGCTAATTACTAAACTAATTATATACACAAATTTTATTCGATATTTATTATTATTATTTATTCTTTCATGCTGTTCGATCCACAAGCCGAGTGAATATCCAGCGCAATTATTTTCCATTAATTCTTTTACATTTTATAGTTACAATACTGAAACGCACAGTTATTGTATTTTATTATTAACTTTTTGCAAGTGTCGTTCAAGAAATGACTTTAGATGTTAGTAAAAATTTTAATAATAAACTTTACATTATGTGACCTCACATTTTTTGAATTCTGAATGATTATAAACAGTTCCAATTTTTAAATTTAGTCAACACATGTGCGTTAGACAATTATAATATTCGAAACACGTAAAATATTTTCATTTGATTTACTCCGGTGATATAGTGTCGACTATAGAGCTTATTGCCTCGCGTTTGTGTCCAGTCTTTCGCTCTACTGCCTGAATCCTCTGATTTTTCCGTATCGGATCTGTCTGTAAACTGTGCACAGATGCCAGAGAAAAAAATATTTGTCCTCGTGTTGTAACTAAAAGCCACACAATGACTGTCATCTTTTCTTAAGACACTGCCTTTGCTCCATGTTATTCATATCGAAACCGGAAGTGAAGTTCCCGAACGCGACAAGGAAGCACAGAAATGTAAACATCTGGTGAATAATCCTCATAAATTGCCATATATTGAAAAAAGTAGATGGAAATTTCCAGGAGGGTCGACCGACCGGTTCGACCCCCCCCCTGCCGACGCCCATGGCGACAAGTTATTGCAGTCCGATTGCCACCCCTCCCCGTCGGGGGCGGATTGCATCAAGAAATTGTCAAAGTGAGCTAAAACGTACCAACGTCGTTCTCAAACGCAAAAGGGGAGGTTGCAGGTGGAAAACATGTGCGAAACACGCTGTATGTTTCATATTAGTATCTCGTCTTTATGCGTTTGGTTGTTTATTATCGCTGTGCTTCTTTTAATACGATGACGTTACTACCTATGAAACTTCAATGTTTTGTCAGCAGCAGATGATGTTCACCGACGCTCCTTCCAGGTCTGCGTTCCTCTTGCACCCATTACCCTTATTTTGCCAGTGGACTCGTCCCAGTTTGCGCATGCGAACTTTCATCAATGTTCGCAATAATGCAGGCCAGGTCGACTGTAAGACGTTTAGCCAAAGAAATGTGTATATCAATGCCATCCTTTTGGATTGGAATCAACGGTATGGGGTTTAGTAACTCTTTCAGTCGAAAGTCACGTCAAGCATGTTTATTAAATACTGTATAATGTACATGTAATATTCAATTTTGTGTTTTATCTATATGAATAGACGCATATATGCATATGTAGCAATTATAACGGTTTGGATTGGAATCAACGGTATGGGGTTTAGTAACTCTTTCAGTCGAAAGTCACGTCAACATGTTTATTAAATACTGTATAATGTACATGTAATATTCAATTTTGTGTTTTATCTATATGAATAGACGCATGTATGCATATGTAGCAATTTTAATTTCTTATTATTGCGAACACCAACCTTCCGAATCGCTAGCACTGAACCATGTTGCCCCGAAATTATCGTTTCCTATGGCGACCACAAAGCCAATTATGCTGATCGTTCCACCTGTACAGTCGGATATATATTAATTGAAAGGTCTCATTCATGGAGTCAAGTTACCAGAGCAAAGTTAGATAGTTCTGTGTACCGACCGAGAACAGAATTTTGACATCCAGTTAATCGTGATTAATATTTAGCAAAAATTACATCAAAATTGTCTCAAGTAAACGCGCTCCTATACAACAAAAATTACTTGTCTCTTAATTGTGGCAAGGTTAAATTACCAAAATAAAATTGAACTGCAACAAAAAGTTCGAAATGGACATTTTGCATTACTTATTTCTCAGTATTTTGTAATTTTAATTTGCTGCTCTGTATTACATGTCACGTGCCAGTTCCGACGACACAATGAGAAATGCAAGGAAGAAATGTTTCCCGAGAGCGACGACAGATGGCAGCACGCCATATGAAGAAGAGCAGAGTTCATTGTAGAAACTTGGAACGGAGAAGAGCGATTATATATATTATAGTAAATGAAAAATACATAAAGGAAGAGTATAAAAATTATAGAAGGAGTGAATGAAATGTTGTATATAGCAAATTAAGATAATTAAGAATATGCTCATATATGAAATAATTAGGAAAGTTAATAAGTGAGCAAATGAATTCAGAAATGTATCTCTCTCTCCTTTTTGAAACTCTGACAAGGAGAACATCGTCAGCGTTTGTATTTGTCCGTCCCTCGGTGGCGCTGTGGTCAAATTAGACGCCCCGAAGCACTTACGGTTGCGCTTCTTATTAGACGCACTGGGCCATAGGCAGCGCTTGCTGTTAGCGATCCTGGGCTATTCCCCTTTGGTCGTTACATAGGAGGTGGCGCTATTGTCAGTTTAGTCCACCATAATCTTTCCATAAATATAGCTTGTGTCTTTTGTATAATGCCAAAGAAGCGGGGAAAGCGAGCGCATATATATATGTAATAAATAAGATTACGCTTTAAAAGGAAAGACAATAAATTAGAAGAAAGAAAAGAAGAAGAAGCCTTTTCCTAAATAAAAAGAAGAATAAGTCTTTTCCAAAATAGAAGGAAGAAAATAACAAGTCTTTTCCAAAAAATAGAAAGAAGAAAAGAAGTCTTTTTCAAAAGGAGAAAGAAGAAAATAAGAAGAAACCTTTTCCCAAATTAGAAGAAAGAAAAGAAGAATAAACCTTCTCCAAAAATAGAAAGAAGAAAAGGAGAAGAAGAATTTTCCAAAAATCCAAAGAAGAAAAGAAGAAGAAGAAACCTTTTCCAAAAATAGAAGAAGAAAAGAAGAAGTCTTCTTTCCAAAATAGAAGGAAGAAAAGAAGAAGAAGCCTTTTCCTAAATAAAAAGAAGAAGAAGTCTTTTTTCCAAATCAAAGAGAAGAAAAAGAAGAAGTCCTTTCCAAAAATAGAAAGAAGAAAAGAAGAAGAAGTAGTATTTTCTAAAATAGAAGGAAGAAAAGAAGAAGAAGCCTTTTCCCAAATCAAAGATAGGAAGGAAGAAGAAGCCTTTTCCAGAAATTACGAGAAGAAAGAAGAAGATTTCCTTTCAAGAAGAATATAACCGACGTAAAATTTGGAATCAGCATATATGTATATTTCAATGTATATACAAATATTCGCTATATATTTTCTCTGTATTGTGTATAGTTTTCAGAATATAGATCCGCATTTAACTATATCCTCTTGGCTATAAAACATTTTCTTATTTGGAATTCTCGAATAAAGAACCTAACCCCCTGAGATTAAGATATCTGTAGCCGTGGTATAAATAACATTTAAGTACGTACCCCAGGGGCGTAGCATACAGAATGATTATTTTGCTCCAGTACTCGATGTGAACCCCCTCCTCGTCCTCTTGTTACGACCCTTTAAGGCGCTTAGTGCTTTGCACTTATGTCACCAGACACGTGCCCAGCCGCGGATATTTAAAATAAGGAATGTTTCTGACGCTCTGAGCTATGTCAATTGGAAACCTCAACTCGTTTCTTCTTTATTATGACTTAGTTCAAGACGTACAAATTTACGTAGGTCAATTAGATGTGAATAAATAATATCCGTGACATTCAAGTTGATGTAGTTTGAAAACATTTTCACAATTAAGCATTCTTCAGTACCTTTCTAATTAACTCTTTTCAAGTAATAAAAACTTCTGTACCGTGTTTCATGGGTGCTTTCTCTTGTACCTATTAGCTTCTTTGACGTCATTTCCCTTCAACCAATGCCGGTTCATTACTCGTTATTGACACACCTGAATTTATATACGACTTGAATGCAATAGAGATTATTAAAGGATTTTTTTTAAGACAATCGCCATCATTTTTATTGTGCATATAACAGGAATGGACACAGGAAAATGAAGGTATTTACGTAACTTTCCGGACATTTTCCTAGTGGACAAGAGACAAAAATTACCCTGGCCTTTTCTGCAGATAGAGAGGATCCTTTCTATTATGTTCCCTCGCCGCAAACATTCCCTCGGAGACAAGAGCAGAGTTTCATTATTGAGATGAGTCCGGACTCGTGTGGTTTCGTATTATGACCGCCAGGAGGCACGCAGGACGATCTCGTCAAGGCGGGCTTGGAGCAGTGTGGCAGTCTCCTTTTGTGTAACCCTTGACTTTTGTTTTCGAAGTCGGTTTTGCAGGAAATTTGAAATCGCGGGTGAAAGTTCTGGCGCTTCGTCAGTTGTTCGTGACTCTGTTAAACGTTTTAATGTTTTCGCTATTTGAATTTCCCATCTTATGAACGCTCAAACTTTTCCCTTAACGATATAATACGGCTCCATTCTAATTTCCGAGTTGTACAATTTTCCTTGTAACAAGACGAACTGGTAATTTCACGACGAAATTAATTTTAAAAAAAAACTTTATCTCCATTTTGCACGTGTTGTTGAGAGTTGGTTTGTAATTTGATAACTTTGCTGGATTTTTTCAGCTGAATTTAGTTTTATATCTGGATTATTTCGTCTACCAAGAGGAGACCGAGAACAGACACTTCGAGACTTCTCCAGACAAAACCTAAAACGAGTAAGGCTTTGTGGAATGGAGAGGAGACCTAATATTAGAATTATATCCACATGTAACTTTTGGTTTAATGAAAATTGCTTTACTGTTCAACGTATTCAGTACGATAGGGTGGTATTTGTAGCAGGGGGATGAAGGCGAATTCCTTAACCTGGCTACTGCCACACTGCATAAGTTGTATGTGTTATGTAAAGCAGGGACGTCGGAACTTCCTTTTCCGTTGGAACAGGGTTTAAAATTCATCAACCGTTTTACAATTCTACTATTGATATTATATTATATATGTATGTAAAACCTGTCAAATAGAAGTAAGACTTGCGGCTTTCCTGGCTACGAATGATAAAAAGATTCTCTCGATCTATCGACCAGGTGAGTTGTGCTGGGATGGTGCTCGTTCAATTTCCTTGTTGCAGTCCTTCCTCCTGTCATTTTCCTTGTCGTGGTTACTGGATGGTGCGGACAACTAGCCATAAATAAATCGACCAATCAACGGAAGCTCTGTTGACATATTTCACGTCTATTATTTTCGTTGTTATTTAAACTGGAACGATGGAGACTATAAAACGTTTATTTTGGCAGGTGCTATAATTGCCTCTAGAAAGTTTATCTGCTGTTCATATCTTTCCAGGGTGAACTATATGGGAGAGAGTGTAGAGGAGGCAATCACCCACCACTAGGACATCTTATAGGTTTCAATATACTGAAAATATTTGGCACATTTCTTCGAGAGAATTTACAATCTTTTGAATCTTAAACTGTTGCTGGATGATGTGTAAAATGATAGAGAAGTATCGGTTTCGTACAAAGATACTAAAGGTTTATTTTTTTAAACTCGTATATCGCTATTAATATTGTGTCAATGCAATAGATTCCTCCTTAATAGTTCTGCAATGACAAGAGAGGAATGGTGATCCATGAAACCATATAGACCAAGAGGATGATCGCCTTCCTTGTAGGTGAACATATATGTATATGGACACTTCAGATATTTTGAGATGAGAACGTGGCATATATCCATCCTCGTTAGCTAGATTAATTGACGTACTGTTCCTTTCACTCCTCTTGGAAGCACAGAAGCTTCGTGAATACACTTCAAGGGATTCTGTGTTTTTGCCATGTGGTTTATCTCCATCCACCTGTCTGCCATGTTTGCACCGTATTTTTCTAGGTTTTTCATCTTCGCCTTGTAACAGTCTAAAGTCATTTTTCGCTGTCGTGTCTCAATGTATGTTCTATCCATTTTCTGTATCTGAATTATTTCTGAATTTCTTTTCGATTTGTTCTCTGTAGCTCCTGGTTAGTTATTAACATTACTTTTGGTCTATTAAATTCTAAGATGAATCTTAAGCACCTACTTATGTATACTTGGAGTTTATTTCTTATAACTTGACTTTTTTGTCATGTTTTGTGTCCACAGATTTCAGATTTGTTGGATAATGTGATTTTTGTTTCGATAGTTATATGTTTTGGATATCCATATCGATGAAATCATAAGTAACGCTGTTCTTTCTCTCGTTATTTCAGCCACTATATCCTCTTCTGGCCCTCCTGATATGAAAACAATGCTACATAGCTAGACAATTGTTTTAACTTATTGGAGGTCCACGTTTCCAATTTTTATTTTGAACAATTTCTACAAAGTAAGATCACTTCTCCTTAAGATCTCAGCTATTCCCTAACTTATTCTCAAAATGTTCCCATTTCCATATTCCTTTAAACCGGCCGTGGGAAAACCTGAACTTCTCACACTTGCTGCATCATTCTTTTGTGTTGAGGTACATGCAGACGCTAATCTAAATAGGTACTAACAGTCGAAATAGGCACAGTCTCATTTACATATAGTGAATGTTGTTCGCTGAATCTTACTTCTGTACGAAAAGCCTACGAATCCGTTCACAAGGAACAAATTCAGAAAAAAATCTGGATTCTAATGAACAGACACCCCTTTTCGCGTCTGAAATAAGGCGCACAGCAAATAAATTTGAAATAGACCAAATTTATACATAAATTACAGTCTCGACTAACTCTCGGACAGTAAATCTCAATCTCGGATCGATTTTACAGAGACTCCTTTCTCTTTTCCGTATTGTTCTTGTCCTGATATTGAAATAGTGCTCTTGTCTCTGTAGCGTCCCTAAATCTAACTTATATCGATATCATAGGGATTGAAGGTATAGAGTCCTGCTTAGGTAAACCCAAGGTGTGTTTACTCTGGGGGGAGTTAGTTTAGTCCAGTTTAACGTATGTACACATTACATTTTATTTTTAAAATTTTAAATTTAACAAGCATTGGCATTCAAGAAAATTAATAGTCCCTTTATATGTTACGAGAGTATAAAGTTTTTATTAAGTTTTTACAAAACTTCTTTCAGATATATGAAAATATCGCGTTGTTTCTTGTTTCAACAAGGAAAACACACAAGCCTTTTCTTTTATGATATGTAAGTGTACAAGAAATGGGTAATATAAATTCTCTCACTTCAAAAGAAAGAATAAAACGCTTGTTTGAAGTTTCGTGCGAATATTTTTCTTCATTCTTTTCGTAGCTGCAGAAGAGGCCAATTGAGCGCGGTTCGGTCTCTAGAGTAAGCTGGCGCTGTAACCCTTGTTCCTCAAGGAATATTAATCCACCGTATAGCCTTTGGACTCAGAAACCTTCCACTTACGCGATATAGTTCCTTCCAACCCAATCTCGTCTCTCTAATAACCACACAGGTCCGGATCCAGGGGCTTATATTACGCCATTCCCCATACATTAAGGCTTGCTTGAAATTAAGACCGGGTTGGTCGTAAAAATGCTGCAGAGCGTAAAGAAGAAGAAGAAGAAGAAGGACAGGATTGCGATACTGTGAGGAAAGGCTGGCTGGAAAGAAACCGTGCCTTTTCCCCTTGCACATAAACTTCGGGAATAACGTCGCGTCAAAATGGTATCAAAGAGGAAAGAAATGAAAGGCTTGAGTTAGAAGGACGCTTGGGGGATAGTGTGATTTCATTTTCGTGCTGAATTAGCTGCTATTGTGGGACGGAGAATTGCCCCAATTAGAATCGCTGCTTGAGTTATCAGAGAACACGGTTGAGTTGGATGTTTTACTTCTTCTTGTGTTCCATGTCGGATCCAATGTATACGTATACATGTGTGGAAGTTCTAGAGATGCTGGAGTGGTTTCCCGGCTGAAACCGATAGAGTGCGAATTTGCCTAACCATTACATCATCGAGACGGTCAAGTTTTACATATTAGGAGGACCAGCAGAGCGAGTCCAGATGGGCAGATAGAGCCGTAGCTACGGAATGCTGAGGGAGCGACTGCCCCGGGCAACGAGGCAGATATTTAAGTTAGTTTATTTCACGCCGTTTTCTTTCACTTTCGGGTAATTGCGACGACGTGGATGAATGGTGCTAAGGTGAGATGGATGACGAGACGATCACAAACACACATGGACGACCCACAGAGGGTTATACTGACAGTGGCTGCAACTGTCACAACCTCGTCAGCCTAGAGAACTCCAGTCCAAGGAGGACTACGTGGAAGAGAAGTTGACATTTGAGTGGCTTCAGAGAAGGTCATCTTTTACACCCGGCCAAAGCGAAGAAAGCACCTGAACACTGAGTATAAAAGTGTATTGTTTCATAGGTAACACAAAATTAAAACAAAACAAAGCATAAAACTATTTGGAGTTCGGCATGAGGCTACTCAGAGAATTCACTAAGAAGTCCAAGCTTTAAAAAAGTATTTGTGCGTCTGACGCATGCGCTTTAAAGCCTCCACCTTGTGGATGTAGCATATTGTGCAAAACAAAGTGAATAAACCCAATTTTACCATGGACAATTTGCCTGATAATACTGTTCTGTTTTTCTCATTTTAGTAGCAGTGCCAGAGCTAATTACTTAAAGTTACTCTTGTGCCTCAAGCCCAGAACTTACCACTCCCAACTTAAGATATTTTATATCCCAAAGGAAGTATTCAAGAGACATTTAGATCAGGAAACTGGTTTGCTCCTAAATAATTTAGAATAGAAGAGAAAATATATTCTTATTTTCCCTCGAGTATATGTTAACGAGGTTGTAATGATAGTAAATTGTTCCCCTGATTGTCTTTTGTCTTCACTAACAGAGAAAGCTAAATGTTCCTCACCTTGGTTCCCTTTCCCATTAGCCTCGTTGGTGCGTGAGATTATGAGAAATAAATGAAGAGGTTACTGACAACTGTTAAGCAGGCGTAATCCATTTGCCACGTAACACACCCTGAAGGGTTTATCTGCGTTAGGCTTCCAAATCGAAAGCTGTTCGACCAAATCCCAAGTTCGATACACAAATGTGAATCGATCACTGGCACCGGCCGCTCATTAGCTGATGACGAATTACGTCGAGAATGTAGGAAACTGAAGTGGAACGCAGTTGAAGTACACTCAAAATGACCAGCTAGATATATTTAATTAAACGAGCACAGAATTTGAAGTATTTTACTTATAATTATGCTCTTCATATAAAAAAGTGCGTTAAATACTTATTATTTACAGTAAGCCACCTAGGTGGTACTCTCTCTGTATTATGAAAATCCTTACATCATCATACAGAAACCCTGATATAAACGCAACGATCGGTACAGTACCATCTAGCATACTCGTGCACTCCAGTGCAGCCAATGCTGGCCCACAGCATTACATTTACAAAATTACTTATTTAACTTTTAGTTGTTCATTATTTCTTCCCTGTTACCTCAACAGAATCAACCCGCCGTAGGCCTGCAATGTTCGTCCTTTTCCGATATGGGACCATCCACACCCTCTTCGTGGCATGTTGACAAAACATCTGCCCTGCGACACATCACAGCGCCAGCAAGAATTCCCAAGAGAAGCAGGCGACCTTGAATCAGCCAATGGGAGACAGTTTTATGTGGCGGCAAACTTTGTATTTAAATCGGTAAGGGATGAAAAATAGTCGGGTGCCATCGGTGAAGTCCACTGATGTCCTCAGTGTTGAGAACTGCACGTTTAAGTGTCCACGCCAGCGTTGTAGCATGTTAACCTAGCTAGTTACAATTTTTAATTTTTAAATAAACCATAAAGCACACGAGAAACACAAAAATATGATTGCTGACATGCGTATGATATATTATATGTGAATATGAACGTTTCAGAGCGTTCCGTCTATTAAAACATCACGTCCATAGACACATCCGCCAAATAGAGTTGTAACACTCGCTGGCCGCGGTCACGTATTTTTCCAACCTCCTTGCGATGTTAAAAGTTTCTCGGGCGTATGAATTTCTATTTGTTTTGTTTGTTTTTGCGGGAAGTTCGAGTGCTTGTGTGGAAACCGAGAGCTTCAAAATCTTTAGTACTATCATTGTTTACTGTTTTCTATGGAAGGAACTACGTGGTGCCAAAGAGGGTTTGTGAATATTGCAATATGTGAAAAAAATTAAAACTGTTTCAATAATCTGCGTTCGTCTGTTGCATTAAATATGTTTGACAACAGATCAAATGAGGTTCGAATAAATAAACAACTGCGCCAGGACATTCGTTCACCTTTCCCTTTCAAATACTCGGTGATTGAAGACCGTCTTGAAATACCAGAGACGTTAAGGACAACGTTTCAGGTAGAATGTTCATATTTCAGTACAACGTACCATGTAGAAGCAATGCATTCTTGGTTTTCTTAAGTTTTTGGGATCTGCACGCCACTGCATCTAGGTATCGAAAAATAGTGTACAAATCTCTAGGACTATTTCTAGATTTTGGTACCAAATGGATATCTACCTAATTATTTACATATGGATCACGTATTTTGTTTATTGAAATTTCACATTTATTCCACTAGAAATGTAAACTCTTATATTCAGGTTGAAATTCCGTTTTCTGGGGTTCGTGGCGTCGAAACGAGGCGTCAGACAGGAAAAAGTGTTTACTCTGTAAATGATTGTGCAATGACATGTATAACTTGCTTATGCTATGTAATAGAACGAGACTTGTGTTTATAAATCGACACGAGATCTTTGACTTAACATGACAAAAGCAGGTTACAACATTGCCAAAACTTAAACTTGCTTTCGAGATAAGAGACTTGGTGCTTCTTGCGCACCAAGGAAGATCGTTGGAACTCAGGAATTCAAGTCCTAACCTTGCCTCTCCACCAGGAATTCCAAAATCTGGAACCTCTCGGAACACAAGCAGGGAATGACAAAGGGTGGACTCTTGGCTGCTTCCTTAATCTCTGGTCTCAAGATTGTAATATAAGGGAAGTTAAATGACCACGTCCACAATTTGGAACTGGTTCTTCAAGAATTACGAAAGCAGAGACATCTGTGCAAGCTCATGAACGACTCCTAGATTCCACGGAAGTCTCCTGGAATTACAAGTTCGAACGTTGTTATTGGTAGGGACCCCCACCGCGTTCTCCGCTGGAAGCCAAATAACTTTGTGTAACGTTCTTACACTGTACGCCGCCACGACCTCGTTACCCTCAATGCAAAAGTTTACCAATGTTTCGGAAAACATGAAATATATAAATTAATTGTTAATTGCAATAATGTATATATTTTGATTACATAGGACACCTGTACTTCAGCAAAAAATTCTGAATTTTTCTGCCCTCTGAAAACTTTTGATTTAGGCCCCGTGTATATTGTATGCCCCAGACCCTGCCCCCACAGAAGGCCGGCCCTGCTTTGGAGATCCAAAGAACGTGCTTCCATTGTTGAACTGTAAAGTTTGAACAAAGTATTGTTCTAGCCCTTCGAGCATACAGGCGACAATTTAATAATGTTCGCATTGCTCCCTCAAAAAGTGTAATCAAATGATATGTTATCAGTTCCGTGCAATGTTGCTGGCAAACCCCAAATTGCTTCGTAATCCACTGAACGTCGAGACAGCCAGTCAGTGAGTGGCAAACTGCCTTCAGAAGTCTCTCCGCCGTCGTTCTCATGAGCTTGGTATTACAAGATCGTCGTTGAACAGAATCTTTAAAGGCTGACTTACACACATATCCCTGTAAAATCCAAGAATTAATGCCCAACGACCTAACTAAACGACTTCAGTTTACAAATGAGTCTCTCGTGTTAGCCGATGATGAGGTCTATTTCAAACTAAGTGGGTCGCTAACAAACAAAATCCGCATTTTGGCAAGAGAATAACCGGAACAATATTCGCAAACCAATTCTCGATATCTCATAAGGTTATGGAAAGTGTAGTTTCTCGAAATCGTCATTGTCAGGATATGATCAGTGGAAATATTCGCAATGTTAAGTTTCGCAAATAATCTCCAATTTGTATGTTTCCAATACCTATAATTTGGTTTGAGTTTGTTTCAAGTCTACCTTATTCACAGATAGGGAAATAGGGACAAGACCTACAGTTTAAAGTGGGATCCGAAGATCCTATGCACCTCCACCGGGAATGGAACCCGGGATCCCTTGATTACAAGGTCCAATACAAGTAACAATTTCTGTCGTAACACATAAAGTGATTTAGTAATAAACAAAACAAATTGGTTCACTACTTTTGTGACACCATGTATTATTGCTAATCTCATTGCTATCACGCGAGTTGTTACAAATTCTTGATCCCTTGTAGAGTAAAGCTGGAACATGTTTCAGCAGTCTGGCTCCCAAGCTGGCGAATGCTGTCAGGATGCTGGACGCGCTGCTAGTGGTTCCCGGTTCGACATTTTCCTTTCGGGTTTGGGAATGCCGAATTGTTTCCCTTGCGGCTGACACTGGCTGTTCTCTGGCCGACAGCTGATAAATTTCGAATTTGAGACAGGTTTAAGGTAAAGGTAATGTTAGCGTAGATTTAAGATAGGGTAATTTTTCCGGGAAAGGATTATTTTGATCCAATCTTTTTGGTACAACACTCAAGAATAATATTTTGCCACTCATGATTTAAAAATGCCATTATCAATTGAAATATACTTAAACTAGTAATAAACTCTTATATTATACCCATTAAAATAAATATGACAAACGCTAATTCCTAGTGGAAAAATATAAAAAGAAATATGATGAGAATAGCTTCGTGAAAGCTACCACGGTTATTCCAGAATCTAGAAAGAAAATAGGATAGAGCCCATAAAGCAATCGGAATTTTAAATAATTTTTGTCCCCGTAAAGTACCAATGATATATGTCGTGATTCGATAATTTGAGTTTAATTCATTATTGCTTGTTATGAGTTACTATTTGAGGTGTGAGTTACTATTTGACAATGTTCTAACAATCTGGCAACCTGCTACAGTCTAAAGAATTTAGCCGTCATCATTTCTGCTTACGATAATTTTCCTGCTTCAAGTCTACATGTCTCCCGCGACCGGGGTTTTGCTGGCTGGCTACCTGATTCCCATAACGGGAGAGGTGCGGAGGGGAAATTCTTACGTTAGCAAAATTCTTCGTCCGGTCGTAGATTCGAGCGCGCAAGATATGTAAAGCCGTGTAACTGAACTCTGGCCGCTGCTGTGTTTCTCGGATGCCGTTGAAATGTATCCTTTGCGTCAATAATGTATTGCATGCATCTACATCAATGCCTAAGTCCTTAACATGCTTCTGCGTTTAACTGTACAATGACAATGAGGAAATAGATTCGTTTGCGTATGTACGCCCAGTTTGTTTATCGATTACTTCTAAAATACATGATAAAACTGATAAAACCTTGATTCTGATAATTTTTAGGTGTGGTTTCACTTTTCATGCTCTAAAATTGAAATTTTTATAAGTGAAATCCTGCGTCTATCACCACATAATCACCAATTTTCATCTCATTTCCGTAAAAATGGATGAAAGCCCTAAGCACCTCCATCCACGTCTCATACCCTTAGGTATGTGGGATCTTTTGGGAATGTAGCTCACTAATCATCATTCATCCATGATGGTAAAGCACTCTCTGCTCGTGGTGAGCTTGATGGTAAGGCGCTAGAGGTACTAAATTTACACACTTGAATGGCAACACATGACACTTGAGTTTCACACCCCTAAAGATTGGATCAGCATGGGTAATGTAAGGATATACCTGTCTCTGTACTGCAACTGAAGATCTGCCGTGAGAGGTTATGCCTGTGACTGAACGTAGAGTCTGACTTGCGACTAGCGTTAACACGCTCTCCCTAGAACCTCCTCCTCTCTCTCTACTCAATCCCCAAAGTCAGTCACCTCCCAGCTTGTCTCACCTCTATATTCCCTGGCCATCGAGCTCTTCCTCGATGCCGAATCGACGAATCGTGTGATTATAATAATTGCTACCATGCAAACCGCTGACACCATAACCAGAAGTATACCTGTTTCCTGAATGCTCAGGAGGTTTGCATGGCACAACACAATGCATTGTAAACATGCCTAAGAGGCTTGAGACAAGCTGAGAAAAACAAGTGAATGCCCTGGTCAACATGAAGCGTTCAGAGAGACTTAATAAAATAAACATACAATCTTAGGGATTGATACGATAATAATTAAACTTCAATGCAAATCAAAATCTGGAAAATCTATTACAATTGGAAGCATTAATTACTGTTTTAGTAAGAATTAAAATGTTGCTTCTTTTCGAATTGTACGAAAACCGAGAAATGACCCATGTAAAGCTTATTGAGTAAATGTATAAAATATTGGAATACTTTTTCATAGTTCCTTTGCACAATCCAAGATACGACGCAACATTTTCATAATTACCATTTTCATTTATTTACATTATTTTTAAAAAGTCTATTTACTTTTTAAGTATAGAGTTTAAGTATCGATATTCGCAGTAATCGATAGTTCCTTATTCTTCGAGTGAAATGTCTTCACCCACCAGATGGATTTGTTAGTACAGTGGGTTCCATGAGTATTACCGTGCAAATTGTCCATCACCATGTTCGTGCACTTTATTTAACCCAACAAGAGCTTCAAGAATTAAAAGAAAACTGAAAACAGGCTGTTCACAACTTCTGCACCAGCAAACAATCCATCGCTTAATACACATAGGATGTAAGAGAAAAAATAATGAAATTAGTCATGGACAATTTTTGCACGGTAATACTCATGTATCCCACTGTACTGAGGTATAGTAATCTGTGGTTTATAAAGCAGAAAAAGTGTTCACACAATTAAATGAGATAAACGCTAAGTAACTCATCCTATATACGTATATTATACTTGGTTCTGTCTCAATGTCAATCGAAATGACCATGGTTCGTTATGGGCAGTTTGACTGATAATATTTAAACATTCTACTGTACATGTACAACTATAAAAAGAAAACCAACTAATAACGGCTCTCTTGTTTCCTAGCTAAGAATTTTCTCAAGTAATATGATAAGAAAGAACACAGTTTTTTCATTTCTTGAAATTTTTTAGATAGGATTGTCAGAATGACGCAATTGCGTTGATTTTCCTCTTCTTTTTATTCTCGGGAGGCAAAAAAAGCAGCGCAATCTCACATTGCATTATTCCGACTTCGACGAAAGGAAGCCCGGGAGATCTAATCCGACGTTTTTACTTCGGATGATAAGGTCAATTTACCAGGATGGCGTGCGTGTAATAAAGTCAGCGGTGACATCTAGCGGAGGGACGTAAAGTGCTGCTTCGGAAAGAATGCGTCAGAAACACTTCTGCAGGGACTGGGAGTAAAAAGGTAGATTTCTTGAGCCGAGAAACTGGCTAGAGTGGAATGGATTTCTTGTGATCCTTTGGTGTTCGTTTTGTTTCTTTGCTCTAGGCAGCGACACTCTGCCATGTACAGTGGGTTTACAAAATTACCAGGCAAATTGTCCATCTCTAATTTCATATTCTCTTACTTTGTACAGTGGGATCCATAAGTATTACCGTGCAAATTGTCCATGACTATTTTCATATTTTTTTCCCATCCATCCTATGTGGTTTTAAGCGATAATTTTTATGTATGCTGGTGCAGAAGTTGTCAGCAGCTTGTTTTGAGTTTTAATTTAATTCTTGAAGCTCTTATTGGGTCAATTAAAGTGCACGAACATGGTGATGGACAATTTGCACAGTAATACTCATGGATCCCACTGTAAGTATTTGAATTTTGTAATTGTGGGTGCGTCAGCACTTAGGCTATTTTAAAATTTTCACATTATACGGGGTCCAGCCCCTTACCATAACTAATAACAATTGTAATGTCGTGTAACTAAAATATTAAAACATTCGGACTTTGGTTAAAAGCTGAGGCTCCAAAGAGGCACTCAGCACACATAAGAACAAAAACCAGGACAACACACAGAATGATACTGACCATAGGGCCAGTCGCCAGAGCCTCGTTAGTCTGCAAATTGCAGTCCACGGTGTACCGTATTTATAAGCAATATAATTGTACTGATGTTATCAATTACTCCATTAGCGTATAATTCCTGATTTTCGTATTGCGTGAAACAAAGTGAATGAATATTAGTAGTAGTGTTTGTGGTGGGATAAACCCGAGAAAGTATGAACTCTCCTCTAGCAGGTTTGGCTATACTTAAAACTTGCTCAACATGGCCATATGAGTTTTTTGTTCAAGTGTGGAACCCCCGTTTAATCCAAGATTTTTGTAAAAATGCCCTCATGGATTCCATGAGAAAGTATGACCCCCTCAGATTGATGAGGCTACACTTACAAAAGGCACTTCTGAGAGATTGTTGTCCATAAATTTGTTAAAAATATGCCCCTCTTGTAGCCATACTTAAAACTAGGCCATACACATACACATACACACACACACACACACATACACACACGCACACACACACACACACACACACACACACACATACACATATTTACTTCCTAATAGGGCAAGCATACAATGATATGGGGATATGTGAATTGCTGGTTTCTTCGATTCAGATAAATGGATTGAATTGAAACTGGGATATTTTGCATCCAGTTTGTTTGTTCTAATCTATTCATATTTAGAGTCAGGCATATATCAATACACATGGCATTAGGTCAGTGCCTTCTGGGACATGCATGTCTGTACAGGTATTTGTGCTAGGCCAGTTTCTCAGATTCCCGCGCCACGGAGTTGTGGGATCAATATTCGGGGCAATTTCTCGGCGCGGCAGGCAACAGGTGGGATCGGATCGATATTTCGAGCAGAACAAGTTCTATTGCCTGCATGTACTCTTATTGACAAAGCTCGTGCAGTTCTATTGACTGATTGGAGTAGTTCCAGACAATTCCGCTCCCCTAAGCGTGGAGGCGCTGCGGTCTCGATTGCATGTACGCTCAGCAGAAAAATGGGATGTACGCTCAGGAGACAAAAATATAAGAAAAGGTCTCATGTTTCTGAATGCACCCCCAACCCACCCCCACACACCCCCAACCCACCCCCACACACCCCCAACTCACCCCTACACACCCATATACACACCTACCCACCCCTAACCCACCTGTACCCGCACCTACCCACATCTATACATATTTACTCCCCAGTCACTTCTATTGCATCATGTTGTAACTATTTAATCAATTAATATTGTACGACATAATGCGATGTGTGGTGTTTTCTGATTGGCTCTGCAAATCTATAAAAGCCAGGGCACAGTGCAGATTCTTCACCATTGCTGGATCGGCAGTGGAACCCACAAGTGGGGGATAGAACCTGAACAGGCTCCACCAAAGTATAGGAGACTTGAAGCATATAATTTGGCGGAATAGCCCAAGTAAGGTCATAGAGACAATATACACTGATACAATAAAAGCCAATTTTTGGCAGGGGGGCCAAAGTGGTTCCTAAATACAAAACTCAAGAACTAATTGACATAGAGCTATGCAGTTTTTTTTGTCTGCACTGGAATAGCCCAAGTAAGGTCATAGAGACAATATACACTGATACAATAAAAGCCAATTTTTGGCAGGGGGGCCAAAGTGGTTCCTAAATACAAAACTCAAGAACTAATTGACATAGAGCTATGCAGTTTTTTTTGTCTGCACTGGAATAGCCCAAGTAAGGTCATAGAGACAATATACACTGATACAATAAAAGCCAATTTTTGGCAGGGGGGCCAAAGTGGTTCCTAAATACAAAACTCAAGAACTAATTGACATAGAGCTATGCAGTTTTTTTTGTCTGCACTGGAATAGCCCAAGTAAGGTCATAGAGACAATATACACTGATACAATAAAAGCCAATTTTTGGCAGGGGGGCCAAAGTGGTTCCTAAATACAAAACTCAAGAACTAATTGACATAGAGCTATGCAGTTTTTTTTGTCTGCACTGAACTCAACTGATCCAGCATAGAGCTTTGATTTGAACCCCAGGAAATTGTATATAAATACCAAAGCCAAAAATATTAATACACATACACACATATATACACACACAAAGCACAGTGCTGAACTCAACTGATCCAGCATAGAGCTTTGATTTGAACCCCAGGAAATTGTATATAAATACCAAAGCCAAAAATATTAAGTGTATACACACATACATACATACACACACACACAAAGCACAGTGCTGAACCCAACTGATATTTTTTATTCAGTATAAAGTTTTGAATTGAATCCCAGGAAATTGTATATAATAAACAACAGCAAAAATGCCAAATCAAAAATATTGTAATCAGTGCAATAAAAATATATCCAGCCCCAATTGGGCCAAGCACCAAAAAATTTGTAACTCGGACAAATACAGAACTCCTACAAAAATTTGCCCCAAATGCAATAGAAAATATAACATGGAATATTTCACATATAAACATAAAGATACTTGCTCTGCACAACCATCCACATCTGGTCTGAAAAGGAAGCATGAAGCACCTGTTAATGCTGGACCTGCAAAGCAGCCACGCTATGAACCCATCCGTAGCAGTTTTAACGGCCAATTAAGGGATCACCGGTTTGTATCAGAGCCAAGATGCGGCATTGAGAATTTCTTGAACAGTATAAATTCTGATCTGCAGGCAATTCTAAATGCACAAAATGGGTCTTATAAGCTCTCCCTCAAATTGTTTGTACAATATAAGAAACCAAATGACACAAAATTTACACACCCCCACGTAACAGAAACTGTACCTGTATATTCAAATTCAAATTCAGACAAAATAATAAGCAGATTGATAAATCAATTGAATATCAAACACTCTGAATTTGCAGCAAAAGAGTCTGGATGGACCCTATGTGGCTCTCCACACAAGTTATATGTTAATATTTCTGAATTCAGCCCATTAAAAGGATCTACATATCTGCCATTACCTGCCAATATTAAAAACAGAAGAGCCGTGGTTAATATAGAAAATACCGACCAGAAATGCTTTTTGTGGTGTATATTAGCTGCTTTGTTTCTAGTTTCAAGGCATCCTCAGAGAATAAGTTATTACAAACAGCATGAACATCTTTTTGACGAGGCAATGGAGGGTTTGGAATATCCAATGTCAGTTCAGAATATTGATAAATTTGAAAAAAGGGCCAGGCACATCAATGGCAAGCAATTATCTATTAATGTATTTACTTGTTCCACTGGCAATTGCTTGATAGCACCTCTCAGAATCAGTACACTTGATGATGAATCTGCTATTCCGATTGATCTGCTCTTAATTGAAAAGGATGGCACATATCATTACACTCTGATACATAATCTTGAAGCTTTAGTGAGAACACAACTAGACAAATATAAAAAAATATTCAAGTTGTGCAGAAGATGTTTAACTGAATTTGATGGTAGAAAAATGGTGAATGGTGTTTGTGAAGAGAATGCAGAAATTGCTAAAAACAAGTTAATTGAGCATCTGAAATACTGTGGCAACCATAAACCTGTTCATATGGTGATGCCCAATCCAAGTGAAAATTGCAAATTCAAAAAGTATGAAGCCTTGTTGGAACACCCAGCATATATTGTCTGGGATTCTGAATCAAATCTCAAATCTCTTGCATTCTGCAATCCAGATCCCGAAGAATCTTCAAGTACACCATACCAGCAACATGAACCTTCCAGCTTTTGTTATGTGGTTATACGGGATGGTGTTGTTATTAAAGAATATTCATACAAGGGACCAAATGCCATCAAAATATTTGCACATAGAATAGAAAATGAGTGCCGTGACATAGCATCTAACATCTTATTAATATCAAAGCCCATGTTGCCTTTAACAGAGGATCAGATTGAAGATTTCAACAAAGCAGAAAAATGCCCGGTATGTGATTCTGAATTTTCAGATACAAATATCAAGGTACATCACCATTCTCATACAGATGGTCGATATAAACAGGCCCTGTGTAATAGCTGTAATATTAAGATCCAGAGACCAAAATTTGTCCCCATATTTTGCCATGGAGCATCCAATTATGATTTTCATCATCTGATCAGGTACGAGGGGTTTGACAAGCAGAATTTAAATATTTTAGCTGAAAATGATGAAAAATATATATCTATTAGCAAGATAATTAAAGTTGATGGTGTTCCTATTCGCATAAGATTTCTTGATTCTTACAGATTTTTATCTGCTAGCCTGGCTACACTGGCCACTCAATTATCTGATGAACAATTCAAAATCACACGTGCTTCGTTTCCAAATCAGGACCTGAAATTAATTAGGCGGAAGGGTGTATATCCATATGACTATGTTACAGATTTTTCTAAATTTGATGAGTGTTCTCTGCCACCACAAGAAGCGTTTTACAGCAGAATCAGAGGATCTGGAATCACTGATGATGATTATCACCATGCTCAGTTGATGTGGAACAATTTAAAATGCAAGACATTTGGTGATTATCACATGGCATATTTGAAACTTGATGTCACCCTCTTAGCTGATATATTGCAGGCATTCAGAAAATCTTCCATGCAAAATTATGGACTGGACCCAGTGTATTTTTACAGTGCCCCGGGCCTAGCATGGGCCGCAACATTTTTCAACACCAAAAAGCAATTGGATCTGATCCACGATCAAGATACGTATCTGTTTATGGAGAAATGTATAAGAGGAGGGATGGTGCAATGTTCCCAGAGATATGCCAGAGCAAATAACAAGCATATGCCTGATTATGATCCAGCACGGCCATCAAATTATATACTGTATGTAGATGCAAACAACCTCTATGGTCACGCTATGATGCAAAAACTGCCATATGCAGGGCTTGAATGGGTTGAAAATTTCAATATTGAGGATCTTAAGGATTTTGATGACAGTGAATATGGCCTATTCTTAGAGGTTGATCTGACAATTCCTGATGATTTGCACAATAAATTTTCTGATCTGCCCCCAATTCCCGAGGTTCAGTGCTCACCTGGCTCTAAACAGAAGAAGCTCATGATGACTCTGGAGCCGAAACAGAATTATGTCATATATTACAAAAACCTCCAGTTCCTGATGAAACATGGTGTCCAAGTGACCAAAATTGGAAAAGTCTTAAGGTTCAGGCACTCAAGATGGTTGAAACCATACATTGATACAAACACGGAGCTTCGAACATCTGCAAAGAGCCAATTTGATAAGGGCTTGTTTAAATTGATGGTTAATTCAGTGTATGGCAAAACTATTGAAAATGTCAGAAAACATACCGATGTTAAAATAATTACTGACCCCAGCCGGAGCAAAAAATTGGTTGCAAAGCCCAACTTCAATTATAGAAGAATTTATGATGAGCACATGGCTCTTTTCAACATGATGAAAACAAAGATTAAGTTTGATAAACCTATTTATGTAGGGGCTGCGATATTGGAATTGTCCAAATTACATATGTTAATATTATATTATGATGTGTTGAAACCTTTTTATGGTGATAATATAAAATTATTGTACATGGACACGGATAGTTTTATTCTTGATATTAAAACAGAAGATGTTTATCAAGATATTGCACAGCCTGAATTGTTTCCATACTTTGATACCAGTGAACATACAATAATTCAACCCCACAACAAAAAGGTGCCTGGCAAGTTAAAAGATGAGACACTTGGTGATGTTATTGTGAAATTTGCTGGGTTAAGTGCCAAGATGTACAGTTTTGAAACATGTAGTGGCGCTGTTGCCAAAAAGGCCAAGGGCATTGGCAGAGTGACTGTTGAAAAAGATCTTGAATTTGAAGATTATAAAAATTGCATCAAATCACAGAGTTCAATCAGAACATCAGAAAATAGAATTCAGAGTGATGATCACTTGTTGACTTCAAATATTGTAAGAAAAGTGGCCCTGGACCCACATGATGATAAGAGATGCATTTTATCATGTTGCATACATACTCTACCTTGGGGGCATTGTGATTTGAAAAATGGGGATCAATGCCCAATTACAGAGCATGATTTGAAATAAATAAACATGCCTATGAACTTATTTGGGTTCAAAAAACAGGCTATTATGGAGCTGCCGACACCACAACCCTCTTCTGATATGATATCTAAACTGAGTGGCTTGTTAATTATTCATCTGAACAGCATACTTACAGATGTTGATGATGAAACAGGCAAAATATTGTACATATTTAACAATAATTTAAATCATTACCAATTACCTGTAGGTGGGCAATTGCAATTTATTACAACCCCTGAGGGTGATGTTAAAATTTCAGTAGGGAGAAATATTTATAGAATCAAGCACTCAAACATGATTTCTGGCACTGTATATACTGTTTCTGCTGGTGACTGCTTATATATTGAGGTCCCGGGATCATATGACAAGCTTATACCCTTTTTTATAGAATTAAGAATCAGATACTCTATAATAAATAACCATTAAAACAAAAATGCCTAATGATATATTTGGCCATACAAGACATGAAGATCACAGTGATGAGATTCTTATGCTTGATGTCAGAGTCAAGAAATTAAGAAGTGATTTACAAGCTTTACAAACCACACTCAATGCCAGTCTTCAATTAGAAATTACAAATTTGCAATCACAATGCATGGACCCTCTTCTTAAAATTGATTCTGAACTCAAAGTGCTGCTTCAGAAATATACTGATCTGGCAACATTAGATAATTTTCAAAGTTTAGAAGAAGCTGTAGCAGCTCTTCAAGCAAAATTTAAGACCCAGGCCACCAACTCTGAGCAATTGAAACAGCAATTGGAAGAGCAGATAAATAATGTCCAGACACAGCTCCAAACAATTGTCAAAAGCATAAAATCACAGGAAGATTTTGATCTAGTCATTTCCACTCTAAAAGAACAGATTCAGTCACTCCAGATACCTAATCTGGACCCTCTGCACAATGCCATAGCCGAGGTTAAAGAAAAAATTGAGACACTTGAAAATTTTATGAACAACTTGCCATCTTCTGATGCTTTGAATGCAATAACTCGGAGTGTTGCAAACATCAAGCTGCAACTTGAAACATATGAAGATTTTGGAAAAATTCAAAGTACCATAACCCATCTTGAAGGTATCATAGCAGCAGTGCAAAGTGATTTGGCGAATGTACTAGAATCCAGATTGCCTGGGATTGTAGACACACTTGTCAGTGTCCAGCAACAAATCACAAAGCTTGAAAACCTCAACACTGAATCTGAACTATCTCATTTTCATCACTTGATAGATGATATCCAAACAAAACTTGAAATTTTACAACAATCCACACCCTCTCAGGCAGATATAGCCCTGCTCCAAAATGCCATGCAAAATGTGGCTGATGCTTCTGAATTAAACAATGTAAAATTGGCACTTGAATCTTTGCAGAATACAGTATCAAATCTCCCGACATCACAGGAACTTAAAAATATAAAAAGGGCTGTGAATAGGATATTGAAATCAGAAGATATCAAGAATATCCAAGCAGAGATCAAACAACTCACTCAGACAGTGGCCACTCTACCAACGAATCAACATATTAATGAACTGCATGCCCTGTTTGAGGATATCAGAAGACAGGTCCATGATCTTACTGCTCAAAATTCAAAATTGGCAGTTGTTGAAAATTTGCAACAAATTGTAGCTAATATCAAGCAACAGCTAGGGGCCATGGAATCCAATCAAGCAAATGCTCTGTCTGTTTTTGCCACCCAGCTACAAGAAATTGTGCAACAATACAAGAGACTTGCTGTGGACATAAAAATCAAGCCAGGCCACGATGATGTTGTTAGGACCATCAATGAGCACCTAGAATCTGTAACAAGCAGATTGCTTACAGCAGAAAAAGAAATAACAGGCATAATCGAGAATCCAAAACATACAGTAATTCTTGAATTGTACAGCATCCCCAACAAAGAATATGATTCACCATTTACACCAGGCGGCAAAATATATATGCTGTCCCCTGCACAATTTTATTACCAGTTTTTTGTTGGGGGCACATTGAGACCAATCAAGATCAAATATTGGCATCAGCCACAGGCACACCACTACCCCACCTTATCAATAACAAATGCCGATAACAAAGTGAAAATCACCAGTGTAGAATTGGAGGATTTTACAGATCCCAATACATTAGAAACAGCCTATGTTGAAGATGACGGCTCTTTGGAATTTAAAATACAAATAGGGGACAAATTATATTTAGAAAATCCTGCAGTCTCAGCTGCTGAATACCCTATAGTTGCAATATTCTTGTTTTCATATTATGTCTAGACAAATTATTGTTGATGAATTACACAGACAAGCCAGACATAATTTTAAGAGACTCCCAGTAGTCACAAAGGGCATAGATGATTTATGGCAGAGCGACCTGATTGAGTTGTCAAGTGGGCAGTTGAAAAACTTAGACAAAATCAACAAGGGCTACAAGTATCTACTCACTGTCATAGATACATTTTCAAAATTTGCCTGGGCTGTGCCACTCAAATCCAAGACTGGAACATGTGTTACAGAAGCCATCAGGACAATCATCAATCATTCAGGAAGATCACCGCGCTATTTGCAAACAGATAATGGCAAAGAATTTTATAATTCTGTGTTCCAACAATTTATTAAAAGCCAGGCAATAAAACATTATTCGAGTTACAGTGATCTCAAAGCCTCAATTGTAGAGAGATTCAACAAAACCCTAAAAAATCTTATGTATAAACAATTTACACTTCAAGGTAATTATAAATGGATTAATATTCTTCCAGAACTTCTACATAAATATAACAATTCTGTCCATTCCACAATCAACATGAAACCCTCTGAAGTAACTCCATCTGATGAGCAAAAATTGATCAGGACTGTTTATTATCCTAGATACCAGCCAACAACAAGAAGGGCCAAATACAAGGTGGGTGATCAAGTAAGAATCAGCAAATATAAGCACTTATTCAAAAGAGGCTTTACAAGAAACTGGAGCACCGAATTATTTACAGTGGTTCAAGTTAAACCTGGGACCCTTAACACATATATAATAAAAGATCACCGAGGAGAAATTCTCAAAGGCAGATTCTATGAACAAGAGCTCAGCAAAACTAAACAGCCTGACACATATCTCATAGAAAAAATCATCCGCAGAAAAGGCAACAAGTTATTTGTCAAATGGCTGGGTCATCCGGAAAACAGCTGGATCGATGCAGACAAAGTGATAATATGAGCACCTGGGATGTTATAAAAAGGCTGCCAGAACCTGAACAGCAGATTAAGAGAAATGGCAAGTTGCTGCCTGAAAATATTAGATGTCTTATTGTTGGGCCATCTGCTTGTGGTAAAACTACACTAATGGTTGATAATTTTTTATTGGCACCCAACTGGTTAGACTGGAAGAACAGGCACTTGTATGTCTTTTCTAAGAGCTTGGAACAATTAAAATATCAGCAGCTGATGAAGCTATATGATGGATTGGATATTGCCACTTTTGAATCAGATGTTAAGCCACTTCATGAATGTCTCGATAATTCTGTTGTTGTGTTTGATGACGTTATACTGGATAATCAAAACAAGGTTAGAAATTTCTTTACACAGGGCCGACACAAAAACATTGATTGCTTCTACCTTGCACAGACTTTTTCTAAAATACCGAAGCAACTGATCCGAGACAACAGCAATTTTATATGTGTGTTTCATCAAGATCATACCAACCTCAAACACATACATGATGAATATGTAGGTGGGGACTTGAGCTACAATGATTTTTCCAAGTTTTGCAGCAAGTGCTGGAACCAGGACAGTTATGGGTTTGTCACAATTGATATGACAAGAACACCTAATACTGGCAAATACAGAAATAAAATCAACGATTTTCTAGACGTTGAGACATAAATAAACAACCATGAAACGACCAATCATTGATGATCTTAAGTTAAGAGATTATCTTGTAAAAAGATTTAAGGGATGGAAATCAGAGAACCGTGGAATTTATGAAAAACACAAACAAACAGAACAGCCTGTAATTGATGCTATTAATAATTTAGGTAAGAATATCAAAACTGTTACAGAGCAAAATCAAGATTTGATCACAGAGCTTGTGCCTGTAGCTGCAAGGAACATATTAGATTATCCATTCACCCCACTTTCCAGTATTCATACACCTAGTCCTGTTGCTCCTAGAAGAATTGAGGCTAGTCAGGATCCTATTGAATTGGGTCTTCTTGCTCAAAAATATTTAACCACACCTAAAGACAACAAAGATGAGGTTTTTGGCTTATATGCCGACACAGAGCTTGATGGCAGCATTATTCATAGAATCGGTAATTTCAGAGTAACTTTTATGGGGGATGATATCATTGTTTATTCAGAATCTCGTCTCGGAGAAAAAGGTGCTTTTGTTAAGTACCCCGGCACACCTGGATTGTGGGAACTGATGACTAGGAAAAGGCCTGGCAGCTATACAGATCAAGATTATGAACATTACAAAGAAATATTAATAAAATCAGATGCTCTATACCAGAACAATGATCCCACACAAAAAAGAGTCAAGTCGAGCAGTGGGGCAAAATACAATAATTTAATCAAGCCCATATGGTCACAGATCAAGACTGGCAGTGGAATCAAACAATACAACACCCTGCCTAAAGAATTTGTCTGGGTTGATGATGTCAGGAAACTTGTAGACAGGTTATTGGTGATAGCTGGGGAGGAAAATGCTGGCAACCACAATTTTTACAATGAAAAGGTTGGAATTATGGACATGATAAGCACCAAATTGTCTAATTTTATAGTGAATGACCCTAAGGGGATTGGATATCTCATAAAAATTATTAATACTCTACCACCTAAATTTTGGAATATTTCTGAGGGTCGGGGGTTGGTTAATGACATTATAAACAAGCTGCCATTTGAACTACACATTCCAGGCTATCAGTATTGTGGTCCCGGTACAAAATTGGATCATAGATTAAACAGAGGTGATCCTGGTGTAAATCCCCTAGATGCTGCTTGTAGAGACCATGACATAGCATACAACACACATACTGATCTTGACAAAAGACATGTTGCAGACAAGAAATTAGAAGAGGCTGCATTTGGTAGATTTGTAAGCAAAGATGCTTCTTTAAGTGAAAAAATAGCAGCATTGGGAACCACCATAGCTATGAGCACCAAACAAAAACTGGGGTGGGGGTTGTGAATATGTATATAATAAACCTACAATGAAGGCCAAGGGTGTTATGTATCAAATACCTTATGCAGGTCTCAAATCTCTTAAAACTATTGACAGTCTCTTGACCAAAAAGCAGCGCAAGAAAAAAAGCTCTTGTCTTGCAAAGGGACATGGTATGAAATTGTTGCTTCGTACCCCCCAATTAAAAAAATTACAGCAATCCAGGAAAAAATCACATGTGGGGGGATTCATATTTACCATCCCTGCCATCTTAGCTGCTCTCGGGGCTGTGGGGAGCTTGGCTGGGGGATCAGCCGCCATAGCAAAAACGGTAATAGATGCCAAGAAGAATAGGGCTGAATTAGATGAGCAGAAGCGACATAACCTGGCCATGGAGAAAAAAGGCAAAGGTGTTAAGAGAGCCATGAATAAGTTTAAAAAAAACAAGAGCCGCTTACAAACCAAGATATTGAAGCTTTAATCAAGCCATTGGGCATCAAAAATTTTAGAGGTGTGTACATGTCTGATTCTTTACCGGAACAACCACTCAACAAAGAGTGTGGCATTGTTAATTTGGATGAGTACAAAAATCAGGGCACTCACTGGATTTGTTATCTTAAATATTTAAACGATGAGGCATTTGTATTTGATTCATTTGGAGGTGTTCCACCTGAAAATTTAATAAAATATCTAAATTCAGCTAATCTTTATTACAATAATGCCCGTATTCAAAACTTCAAAGATGTTAATTGTGGACATTTGTGTTTATCTGTTCTCAGATATATGTCTCAAATAAATAAACCATCAATTGAAAATTTTCAAAAAGCCTTGTGGTATTTGAAACATCATGGGGGTATTCCATCTCACCAGCCAAAATTCAATATTGAAACTCAGATTACATGATGACATAGTGTATCCCAAAACAATAGCTCTCAGAGCATTTTATGGCATGTACTTGATCCCTAATATTACACACCACAACAATACAATTGCAGTAGGGGATCAAAAAATTGTCATCACTCCAGGGCAATATAATCTATCCACTCTAAATGCTCAATTACCCAGAGGTATAGTTTTAAGTCAAAATTCTGTCACTCACAGAGTAGAGATTGTATCTGCTACAGAAACAGTACATCTGGGTACTATAGGAGAGCTGTTGGGATTTGAGAACAACACAAAACTTGAACCGGCCATCAAACACACTGCTATGAATATACCTAAATTCTTAGCCATAGAGACTCTGAATATTCACTGTAATGTGGCCGAGGGTATGATCACCAAATCAAATGGCATAGGCACTCACAAACAAACCGGCATCATTGCAACATTCAAACCTAATTCCGAATTCATGGAGCCAATCATCTACAATCCATCCCCAACATTATATTTTCCTGTATGCCATAACAGAATAGATAACATTGAATTGATGGTCACTAATGAAAAAGAAGAATTAGTTGATTTTGCTGGAGCCACAACAACTGCAATCATAGAGATTAACATTTAAATAAAAATACATACAATGGAAAATATTGAGAGTTATGAGCTACAATCATTCCCCCCAAACAGGAGGACATTTGCAAATTTAAATCAACCCAACACAGAAATAGAGGTTGATCTTGATGTAGGGGATGGCTTTATACACCCCCACAGAGCAGATCTATACATCAAATTTGATGTTGTAAAGCTCGATGGAACAGATTATCCGGCAAATACAAATATAAGACTGGTGGACAATTTTGTGCCGCATCTGTTCTCTGAAATTGAGATCAGAAAGCATGGCGTTGTTATAAACAGAGTGGATTATCCCGGCATTACCTCCACGGCTTTGGCTACATTAAAATTATCCAAAACCGAGGCTTCATACTACAGAATCGGTGGATTTGAAGCTGGTGATAAGATATTAACCAAGAGCCACACAGTGCTGTTCCCCATGCGCCTGTTGCCAGGATTCTTCTCGGATTACAAAGAAATTATGTGGAAGGGTGGGTTAAGAATTACATTTAGAAGAGCTGCAAATGATAATAATGCTTTGATGAGGTACAGTGCAATAAACCCTACAGGGGAAGCTCTGCCCAATACCCTACCTGATGAGGGCAAATGCATTATTCAGACTATGGAGTTAAGAATCCCTGTTGTTGAGTATGAAGCCAGTTACGCTCTTAAATACAAAGCAGATATCCTAAAAAATCCACAGGTTCCTCTGCAATTTTACACATATCAATGCGTACAGAAGCCCGCAACTGGTACCTATTATGAGTTTGATGCTACAAATTCATTCTCCAGCATACAATATGACATGCCGGATTTTGTAGTGGTATTGTTTCAGACTGGAAGACACAATAATCAGGAAAAAAATTCAAGCAAATTTGATAACTGCAACATCAAGAACATATATCTTAAAAATGGCAGAAATGAGGTATTCCCTAGAGAAAATTACAATTTAGACATGTCCAAGAATGATTTCCTCAAATTATATGAGGCTTTTTCGGCTTTCAAACGTGTCACTACAGGCAATACTGACATGTATTACTCACCAGATGAATTCAAGACACAGAGACCCATGTTTGTAATCAACACTTCAAAAAGGAAACAAGTTGTGGTGAATGACAGGACAAACATTAAAATTATCTGTGAATTCCATGAGCCATTACCCGATGACACCATTTGTAGTGTCATTCTCATAGGAGAAAAATCATATGTTTATGATGTAAGAAATGAGAGAGTCACGGAGCAATTCTAGAAGAATTACATTGTTTTAATATTAGATAAACAAATTGAAGCTGGTATCCAATTGAACTTAAACCAGAAATAAATATGTGTGTGTGTGTATGTGTATGTGTATGGCCTAGTTTTAAGTATGGCTACAAGAGGGGCATATTTTTAACAAATTTATGGACAACAATCTCTCAGAAGTGCCTTTTATAAGTGTAGCCTCATCAATCTGAGGGGGTCATACTTTCTCATGGAATCCATGAGGGCATTTTTACAAAAATCTTGGATTAAACGGGGGTTCCACACTTGAACAAAAAACTCATATGGCCATGTTGAGCAAGTTTTAAGTATAGCCAAACCTGCTAGAGGAGAGTTCATACTTTCTCGGGTTTATCCCACCACAAACACTACTACTAATATTGTTATGTACAACATATCTAGGAACATTTATGCTTCCCTCTGTACCTTCTCCGTATATTGACACTAACATGTAATTCGTATGGGGGCCTCCCCATGACGCAGTGGTAGCGTCATTGCCTTGTAATCAAGGGGTCCCGGGTTCGATACCCGGTGGAGGCACAAGTGGTTCGGATCCCACTTTAAACTGTAGGTCCAGTCCCGATTAGCCTTACTGCGCATAAAGTGGACTTAAAACACCAAATCAAACCAAACCAATGTAATTCGTATGTTGTTTACTCTGCTGTATGTATTTTGAGAGTACATGCTTGAACTTTCATCCATCTTTACTGATATTTTATCATCTTTTCCATAATATACCATTTCTTTGGGTGTCAAGGAACACATCTACGCATGAAGTGTAGTAAAAGCAAAACTCAAACATTTCGTAATACATCTTCCATTTAGTGTTTTCCAATTGTTGATATTTTCAAAACCCTGTATGCACTACGGTCTCCGTGGTGGGTTAGGACACCAGCTACGACGCCAGGACCTCGGGTTCGAATCGCGGCTTGGGTAAGGGTGTCCATTGTGAGTGTCCCTTCAATTTCATAATCACATCACTCATCCTAATCGTCGCGATTAGCCAAAAGAGACAGACAATCGACGCTAAATAACAAATTAAACAAAGAAACCATTCCTTACAAACATGTAAGATGTAAGAGATACGAATGAAAGCAGCGATTGACAATTTGCTTAATAGTTGCAATAATAAAGACAATCATGAAGTAAAAGCTAAAGATGCAAGTTAAAAATAGGAAACTAACATTTAGTTGACTATTCTGTCGAAAAAGAAGTAATGAAACTCCCGAAGTATGAGCAAGAGCAAATACAATCTGATCACGTCCGGCACTGTAACAGTATATACTCTTTTATCCTCTGATGGTCTAAACTACACGGCCTATTCGGCACACCACACCTGCGACATCTACACTTAAGATTCCGGAAACGCAACGTCATGCCCTGAACTAAGGGAACTTGTTGTTTCTTCCCAGAATGCAACTCTTCGCGTCACGTACACCCGTTCAGAAATATTGACTTGACTTGGGCTGTCGAAATGGGCCATGGTAAAGTTCCCACCACCTGCGCGAGGTGTCGTTGTCAAAATTACAGACGTGGAGCCGAACTTGTAAACTCCATGCGTTCGAGCTCCCATCAGCAAATGCAAGGATGTTCTCAATCGCGTGTTTTTCCATTTACGAGCTCAGAGTTGGGCCAACTTCGTGTCTTGGTGTTATCTTTATTCAAGTGGCGAACCAACGAACCCCTATTTGATCAAATGGAAACAGGAAGCAATATCGACACAGCTAACAAGGTATTTTGTGCCCTGCACTCTGAAGTTGCTAGATTCTAGTGAAATTCACAACACGAACGTCTTCGAACACCAAATGCTAGTACAGTACCCCCCCGGGAGTTACGTAAGTAATGCGTTCCGTAAACCTTTGCGTAACTTGAATTTTACGTAAGTCGAATTTGTAAATTGCTTAAGTGTAACTTCGTAAGAAACTGGAATATTTATTATTATATGTGTAATATATATTATTTACACAGTATTATTTTATTAATGAAACATCATGCAGCAGTATTTAATCTTTATTGTAAATATTTTTAATAAGATTCTTTGTAATTGGAACTATTGGTTCTGTTAAGGATCTTTTGCTAAATAAATAAATAAATAAACTATAAAAGTATGAAAAATATACAAAAGAATATAAAAACAAACTGAATCACACTTTTCAAATAAAAAAAATGTCTTGCGACAGCTACGTACAGTTATTACGTATCTGCGAATTTACATAAGTCGCGTATTACGTAAGTCGGGGGTTACTGTAGTGTTTGAAGATGTTTTCACAGATCAAGCTGATGGAACGCTTTGTTTCGTTAACTTTTACGTGCACGCCTCCAAGTGAGAAGTGCCGAAAAGAAGCTCGTAATCATCACGTCAATGCAAATTAATATATTCTCAAGAAACATGTTTGTTACAGTGGGATGTAAATATTACAAGGCGAATTGTGTATCACTCTTTTAATTTTTATTTCTCTTACATCTTTTGTGGTGTTTAATAATGTTTTGTACCGATGCTCTTGTAGAGAGTTTTGCTTCAATTCTTGTTTTAAAGCCTTTCACTGTATTTATAAAAACAAAAAAAAAACATCGTTTATGTCGATTGCTATATTTATTCCCCCAAAAAATGTATACACATTTTGAATAGTTATGAGGCCAGTGTTTATTAAGATAAGAGTTTACTTTCAAAATTTAACAGAATCTACAGACATGAATAATTTTCTTTGCTAACTTCTGGTTTCAAACTGATAGCCGTTCTGGTTCAGGCACTGCTGGAAACGCGACACAATGGAATCGCAATCAATCAATCATTTCGTTCGGTATTTGTGTGCATTTTCGTTCAATTTCTGCCTTCAATTCGTCGACTCTTACCGGTTTTGTACCGTAAACTTTATATTTTATGCATATATATACAAAAGTCTAGTACCGTGAGATCTGGTGAACGCGGAGCCAGGAGAGTATTCTTCTGTACCCCTTCGTACAATCATCTGTTCGTTACAATTTGTCAAGTACCACTCACAATACTGCACTCTCCGGTCCGGATCATCTTCATCTGCATTGAGAGCATGAACTCTTCTTGGAATATAACTCTTCCACCTCCACTGCTTCGAAATGCGATAGACCCTTAATTTTGAACTTCCTGTTAACATGTGTAGATATTTTCTGGAACACCCTGTATAGCAGCTTACATGACTTACTGCAATAACGAAATGAAATTTTAAACTGAATTTCTACATTTCGTAACATTTTTTCTTGGTGGTTGCTGACCCGAAATAACAGAATTAGCCATAAATTATGTAAATATTGAAAATGTACAATAAAGTGAGCCGACACTTGATATTTTTACCACGACCACTTGAACGGTCAAACATTTGTTAGAGAGTATTCCACGAATATAAATAAGGTCGTCAATAATCTTAGATGCAAAGTTTCGTGTCAGTTTTCAGACCTGTTGATGAATTTTATTTTTCAAGGATAGAAATAAGTGACATATTCATTATGTAAAATCAGGATTATGTGGAAGGTGAACAGTTTCGCATTAAACCTGCTTTAATTTTGTCTATCATGAGTAGAGTCTATGGAGTGGTATTTTCAAGATATTTTACTCAAATGGGCAAGTCTTCGATGTATTTCTTGCTATGTTTGGCATTCTCAGTGCTTCCAGAAAACAAACGTAGACAGTTGTACCAAGAACTCTTCTACTGTTCAGTGTGATTCAAGGAACCAAGTTAATTTGTACCACTCGCGGTATCCAAATCGTCTCGACTGTCGACTGTAACAATTTGGGTTGAATATTAGAAAGCGTAGCATAGCTGCACTGACTTGGATGAAGAGAAGGGAAGTAGTACAGTGGGATCCATGATTGGTTGGTTGATTTGGTGTTTTAACTCCACTTTATGCACAGTAAGGCTAATCGGGACTGGGCCTACAGTTTAAAGTGGGATCCGAGCCATTATGTGCCTCCTCCGGGTATCGAACCCGGGATCCCTTGATTACAAGGCGACGACGCTACCACTGCGCCATCAAAGAGGCCCTAGTGGGATCCATGAGTATTACTGTGCAAATTGTCCATCACCATGTTCGTGCACTTTATTTGACCAAGCAAGAGCTTCTGTGCATAGTACCACGCCATGAAGGCGTATAGGGGGTGTGGGGGTAACGTCCCACACTTTCTTGATCCGGTCGTGAGTGGGGGTGATGTAATCAGCATCACGCCCCTGACCGCCTTTACCCCCCAGGGTTTCCCCCAGGTACCCAAGTTATTCGACGCTGGGTGGGCGCCGGGGCCGCTTCCACCGTTAGAAAAGTTCCCGGATTTGAACCGGCCGGGGATCGAACCCGGGACCTTGAGCATGGTAGTCAGACGCGTTACCGACTGAGCCACCGGGGCCACTAGAGCTTCTAGAATTAAAAGTAAACTCAAAACAAGCTGTTTACAACTTCTGCATCAGCATACATTAAATTCCATCGCTTAAAAGCACACAGGATGTAAGAGAAAAATTAATGAAAATAGTCATGGACAATTTGCCAAGCAATATTAGTGGATCCCACTGTACAAACCGATGGGCGTAACAGTTGAAGAACGCATCAAGAGTATTGCGCCCGTGGCATCTAATTTCCAACAGTATATTGTTGCTAGAAACAACTCTTATCAGGCAGAATAACTGAGAAAAGTACTGACGCGATGGCGAATTCTAATATTAAAATTTAAAGACCACGTGTTGAATTTCCATGAATGAAAGAGGAAAGAAACTTCATCGAAAGAAGCGAAAAAGTTGGATAGGTCATACTCATACGTAAGTGGAGAAATACCGGTGTGTGTATATATATAAAAACTCGAAATAGCTTTTGAATTAACGTTAAATTTGAGTTTTTTGTAACGATTATGTTTGGCATATACGAAGCAGCCGGCACGATAGAGAGGAACTCGAACGCTCATTTGCTGACCTAACAAGAATTGCAGAAAAGTGAGTAGAATGAGACTTGAATAGATCGTAGAACAAAATTCTTGTCCAAGTGTTGGACGGTCTGGATGCAGTCCATCTTTCTCTCTGGTTGGAATTTCTACCGATTGGATTTCTTTAATCACAATTTTCCCAGATCGTTTTTCCTTACTGCGCGTGAGTTGAAATAACAGAAATGCTTCTCTCGAGAGTTCAGCGAGAAGCGATAATGAATCCACGAGCTGACGTCAGGTGCAAATTTCCGTTCCTGAGAGTTCAATCCTTCCCTAGAATAACATGAAAAATCAGGAACTGCTATCGCTCACTTTCCATCCCGGAAGAAATGGTCCTTCGTCTTCCTCCTTTCTGAAGGCATCCTGGGAAATTTGGAACAGTTTTATCTGTTCAATCTCCCCCCGAGGACCAGCGGATCGATGTCCACGCAGGGCAGTACCTGTTGAATTAGTGTCTGCCCTGAGACCGGCAGGAAATACGACTGAACCTGTTTACAAGATGCTGGAACTTGAGGGATTGGGCGGGAAGGAACTCCAAGCAGTGTTGCAAGCCTGTGAAAATTGGAGCTAACTTCAGTAATTTTATCAAAAATGGTACAAAATATTCTTACGTAAATTTTATGCTCATCTCGACTAGATATAATATTATAATGCTTTGGAGTATGTCTAAGTATGGAGACTAAAAGTTTTCAAGATCGAGACAACATTGAGTTTTCTTTCATAGAACAGGCAATCCAGTGGGATTGTCAAACTTCTCACGGGCTAGCAATAGCCAAGGAGGCTATATACAGGTAAATCGATCAGGTACTTCGTTCGATTCGGAAAGTTTATAATTTGGATCAATGCCTCATGTGTTAGAGCCAGCTTAGTTGGCAAGATTCATTCCGTCGTAATTTTTCGCAGATTAGGTTAATGTTTTTTTTTAAAAAAAAATCATTGAATTCCGTGAACTTACAGTCCTGTCTCACGTATCGTATGGCACCCGTTCCAACTTTAATGATTGGAATTAAAGAGACACGAAAAAATTGTTGCTTCTAGTTACATAATATTTCTATCGTGCCCAATCTTCTCTGGCACAATCTACTTCGATTTTGTAAGAGTGAGTATTAAGCAACTTTTCCCTCACCCTGTACTTCGTCAACCCTTGAACTAACCCAAACGTAATTCTCTAACGATACCACTGTTTCTGAAACTAAGTATAAATTAAGAAAAAAACATGGATCAAACTTACGTATTATGCGTCCAGTTAGCGTTGTAGAAGCAGGACTGGCAACACTGTAGTCATTTTCACCCAAATACCAAAGCACAGAGAAATGAGAATAGAATATATGTTGGACAGCAACTGTAGATGAAAAGAACGACTTTTCCGTAGTTTTAAACTAAGTGAAACTTTTTGCAAACTTTCTAGTTTCGATTCGAGATGAATAATGGGCTGTTTTCATGGACATTTTAAGCTGTTCTAAATCTCTTGACTATATTTTTTTCAACTTTTTCTTTTCTGAAAACTGGCTCTGCGAATTTTTTAACGGGGGAGAAGCGTGATAAATGTGGATATTCTGCATCTCTTGGTGTTTTATCGTGCTTTTTATCAAACGTCCAACTGGCGACACTGAAATCTTTGTTCAATACCAGGAGAGTGAGTTAATAGTAATTTTTCAGGTTATGGCGGGTTCATTTTCTTGTTCTATACAGCCCGGGTCCACATCCATAACGGTTGAAGTTCTTGCGTGCGATGACGTGTAACCAGTCAAATGAATGTGAAGTCACGTGAAGTGCAGAACGACAGTGTTTTAATATGCAGATATTAAACACCTGAACAAGAATAATGTCTATATTAGGATGCGTACTGTAGGCTGTGGAAAAGCTAATGTGTAAGTCACTAGAGTCATCAAACAGTTGGACTGCAACTGTAAGTTACAAGACTATGGGCAAGTAACAGGCGATTAGTCCGCGACAAACATGAAACTTATAAAGTGATTTACTAAACTTCACAAAATTAAATGTAGAATATTACATTTTGTGTTTATATTATAAAATATTGAAACAAAAAAATCTTATTGCTAGTTTTTAACATCGGGAAATTAGTCTTTATTTCATGTTATGTATAATATATACCCGTCGGTGTATACCCGTCGGTGTATTCAATTTATCTGAAGCCAAAAACTGGGAATGAGTTTCCGAAATATTACGAGCTTCAAATCAGCTTGTGACGTCACAGGATTAGTCCAGTATAATCAACATTTAACACAGCGCATTGTAAAAGCGTAATATTTAGTTTTCTGACCTAATACTCCTTTTTCTCATTGAAAATACGTAAATGACATTGATAAACGTTAAATCCAAACTTTACAGTTCTAGCCTGGTGCAAATTCTCAGAAATGTGGCTGTAAAAAGTGTAGGAAGCATTTTTGAGGAAAAGCGGGCAAACAATGTATTTGAATGTAATTGATGTGCTGATTCCGAATATTTTGTCTGCCACTCTCGATTTTGATGTTATGTGCTTCAAATCGCTAAAAAAACAAAATGGCGGCCATATGAAATGATCTCCAAATAACTTTTGAAGGAACAGAAACAAAATAGTGATCCTGGTGTCAAACATTATGTTTTTGGGTATGCTGAATCCAAATATTATGTTTCCTAATCTGAAATTTGAAGCTATTTGCTCCAAATCGCTAAAAAGCAAAATGGCGGCAATACGAAATGCAGGCCCGTAGCTAGAGGGGGCAGGGGGGGCAACTGCCCCCCCTGAGAGCCTGCTCTGCCCCCCCTGTGAAAAATACAGAACACATTCCTACCTGTAATTCTCACTAATCTTTACAATTATATCATGTGTTACTCTAGCAACATTGCAAAGACACTTATTGATTTTGTGATTTATTAGGGTGTATGGGATTCCGTATAATGTCGTATCAGGATTGGGGGGGGGGGGAAATTCCTTTCCAGATTAGACTTCGGGAAATGATTTCACAATTTTCAGTATCTAGAACAGTTGTGACATTTTGAGTAGTATTGTATTAAAGGTGCCTAATATGTTTGGATGTTTATCTTGGATGTGTTGCTATGAACTTTGAATTGCTTAAATTTTTGTTTCCCAAGTCCTATCTTTTGGTAATAGTGTGGTAGAGAGAGGGAGTGGATATTTAATTTTTGTTATTTTGCGTTGCTTTTCTGCTACTTCTAGCTAATCGCAACAATGAAGGATGACGTGAAATTGATGAAGAGACACTCATAAACAGTGCCGCAACTACAGGGGGCAGACAGAAGTCCATTCTAGGCGAAGCAAACATTGAAGTAAAACGAACAAGACTAGGAGAAACTAAGAATAGCAGGACAATTGGATACTCATGTTGGAATTAGTTTTTACATGTTCCTTGCACTTTTCTATAAGACTGCCAAGGGCACTTGCAAGGGGCACAGAGGGGCAATTGACCCCCTCGATTCCAAATTTTATACAAATAAAGAAACATTTCGTAAAATTTTCTTGCTCGCTTCGCTCGCAATCTCTGGTGTTCTTATAGTACAAGTTCAGAGCCAGCTATGGGTCGGCAGGGGTCGGACCTGGGAGCCAAAGATCTATATGAAAAAAAAAATGTCAAAGAGAATGCCATGGCGCCCCGTGAAATTATTGCACCCTATTAAAACAATTTGCCCTCCTCTGTAGCCGAGCGGGTTAAGGCGTTCACTCGTCTTGAGATCGTTCGCTGCGGGACGGCGTAGGTTCGAATCCGGCTCTGGTCGGAATTTATTCGGCCTACGTATAGGGCCGGTGGCAACCCACCATCGTGAGGAAATTGGGGAGCTCCGAATGAGTGAGCGTAATCCGGTCGCGAAGTCCTACAACGGCTGGGGGTCGGTCGGGCTGACCACCCTTCCCCCTAGTCTGGCTGCAGATCTCCACGCCCCTTTGGTGGCTCGCGTGGGAGGGAGGCCAGCAGTCGGTAGGTAAGCCTTGGCCCGATATTGGGCTGTTGCGCTATTGGATTATTATTATTATATTATTAAAACAATTTATTTCTATGACACTTAATATGAAATATTAATGATGATACTGTAATCCGAGAAGTCATTGATCAATCAAGGGATTCCTATTGGTTTGTCAGGTTTCAAAAAATGTATTTCAACTATAATATAATACAATTCACACAATATTTTGCAAAATGGTTAACGTAACCAGTAGGCAAACGTTGTCTGTAGTGATGCAAGTCTCTCCCCTTTGAAAGAAATAGAGTCCGTGGTGGACTAAGGGACCCCTATTTTAATGTTTTAGCAAGTACAAAAAAAATGTATTAGCTACAAATTTTTACACAATTCATCAAAGTGTAGGTAATATGTAACCATTATTATTTAATTAATTCTATTTTTCTTGCATAACACAACACAATGGTGTTGTTGGATTCTCGTTAGATTCCTTTGTGCGTAAAAATCTTGCATACTGGAAACTAGAGCGAATCATTATGAAGCATGATTTATAAAGGGCTCCCTTAATCAGTTCTGCAGAGAGGCCCAAAGTTGTTGGTGCATCTTAATCATCTATTAACATTATCGACCTGTAAATATCAAGCAGATACAGTCCCTATTAGCCTATTTATGTTAAACTTTATATTCTTTGGCAATCTGGAAAGGTCATTATCGAAATATTGTAATTTCATGTTGCTCGAAGTTCTTTTGTTCGTTGCAGTTTCAAGATATCATCCCTTTTCTGTTACTTATCTCTTTTTGGGGGAAGGGGCAAGTGCCTCTGTGTACCCTGTTATATGTGCCAATCCGACATAATATATTAAAAAATTGCCCCCTCTAGGATTGACTTCGCCCCCCCTACAAAGAATTCCTGGCTACGGGCCTGACGAAATGAGGTCCTAATAACTTTTGAAGGAGCAGAATCAAAATAGTGATCTTGGTGTCAAACATTATGTTTTGGGAATGCTGAATCCAAATATTATGTTTTCTAATCTGAAATTTTAAGCTATGTGCTCCAAATCGCTAAAAAAACAAAATGGCGGCAATACGAAATGAGGTCCTAATAACTTTTGAAGGAGCAGAATGAAAATAGTGATCTTGGTGTCAAACATTATGTTTTGGGAATGCTGAATCCAAATATTATGTTTTCCAATCTGAAATTTTAAGCTATGTGCTCCAAATCGCTAAAAAACAAAATGGAGGCTATACGAAATGAGCTCCAAATAACTTTTGAAGGAGCAGAAAGAAAATAGTGATCTTGGTGTCAAACATTATGTTTTTGGGTATGCTGAATCCGAATATTATGTTTTCTAATCTGACATGTTTGAAAATTGTTGTAGTTTTTCCCCTCTTTTTTAAACAAAAGAACCACAAAAATGACTAAACCTATGATATATTTTTTTTTCTTTTTTTACTTTATTTCAAAATGATAGAAACGTAGAACCATGGATCCACTTATAAATTTGAAAAGACCTGCACCTGTGAGCCATCATCTTAAGATGTTTCTTATCAGTTCCTCCGGAACATTGCCACAAACAATGGATTTAGCTACTTCAGATATTCAAGATACTCTCCTCAAAGCTGAAACACTGGGCCAGGTAAAGCTAGACACCTTCGTGAAGGAAAGGATGATGATGGCCCCTGGTAAAAGTCACACACAAGTCAAGTTAAGTGATCCTCTACATAAGTCAAATGCAAAGACCTTCAAGTCCCTCCATGAAGTTAAATTGTTAGTAAGTGGCAAGGAAACCATTTTGAAGACTGACAGGAATATTCTCCAGCGCCTCGTAACTGCCTATGAGGCAGGTCGTAATGTGGATCTAAATCGCATTTTGTGTCATGAACTAATGCCAATTCCAATCTCCCTTGCCAACACAAACGGAAGTCTGAGAACAGGAAACAAAGCCATTCTAGCCGATGTGATGACCAAGGATGTAATTTGTCCACCTGATATATCAATTCCGTCTACGTCATGCCTTATAATATATGGTCAAGCATTAGTTGTTGCACTTGGAAAGCCTGCAGGAGTTTCAAACTTTGGTCAACTGGCAGATGCATTTCTTAACCTTGTTGTTTCTATGGGAAGAAGCTTTAAGAGGATTGATGTCAAGTTTGATTGGTATTGAAACATGCTTATTTAGTAAGGAGAGTAATAGAAAATGGATCCATGCCAATCCCCAACAAATTCAGTGACTTTCTTGCTAACTCGGAGAATAAAAAAGATTTGGCCTGTTTTCTCTCTAATCATTTGATCAACAATGCTCCTGAAGACAAAATATTTGTGGTTTCCGATGGATTTCACAAGGAGGATGACGTACGAACAAACAATCGTGATTTGTCTATTGAAGGATTGCAAGCAAACCACGAAGTGTATAGTGCAGGAGGCCTTAGAAAGATCGCTTCGCGGGCTTACAGCAGACGACAATATGGGTGTGTGTGTGCGAGAACCAATCAGGTCTGCGAATGAGCGAGCCCGGTTGCCACAGCTAGCTCGCTGCACCCTTCTGGAAGGGTGAGTGACCTCTGCCTCTTGCTACCTCGGCCTGTTTGTTCGGCTGAGGAGCAGACGACACGAGAGTATCGGCAATAGTGTGCGAGCGACGTCTGCTGTTAGCCCGCGAAACGCTCTTTCTAAGGCCTCCTGCACTATAGTTCACTGTCTTAATTCTGGTGCTGATAACATTGTTGTTTCAGCACATGATGCAGATGTATTAGTGCAATTGGTAGCATTATTTCACAAGATTAGATGTACGAAATTGTGGTTGCGAGCAGGAACATAAGAAAAAAAATACATTCCAGTAAATGAAGTCAGGCAGAAGCTTTCATTTACGGATCCTGTCTTCGAAACTCTCATCCCATTCCACGCCATAACAGGATGCGACACAGTATCCTACATTGCTGGGATCAGTAAGAAGACAGCATGGAAAATATTTAACACTAATAATAATGATCTACTAAATCTTGGTGTTGACGAATTGAAACAAGAAACAACACACAAGGCAGAGAAGTTCATATGCAAGTTGTATGGTGTACCGAATGCAAGCAGCTGTGATGAAGCCAGAGTAAATCTGTTCAGCAAAGGAAAAACACCACAAGCACTGCCCCCACCCCACCCCACTACCGATGCTCTACGGTTACATGTACACTCAAAATCGAATGAAACGTCCCCCCTTACGGTTATGCAACCCGGAATTTTATATCATCTAGTTTCGCCAGGAATATCAGCTCGCGAGAAGCGTAGTGTTTCCAACTCTTGAATCTAGCCACAGATTCACGCGACCGGGTGGAGATCTTGCTTTCCTCTTGATTTGATTTTAACGGACAAGAAGTTTATTTTGAGAATGTCTCTGGTAATAATAACAAGTATTATTAACATTTATGCTTGAGTTTTTTATTATTCTTTTACCACTTCCGAACGAATATGTGAAGATTTTTTTTTCATTTTGCAATAACGCTTTCGGCATTTTTCCTTCAGAGTTATTCTTTTTGTTTTTAAATTTTTGGTGACATCTGATTTGGAAAAAGTTCCACGCAGTTTGTTTTAAGTGTAAATGCATCTGGACATACAGTGTAGAGTGGGATTCGAACAAAAAATATGAGCTTCCGTCGCGAATCGAACCAGCGCTCTTTTCATGGTTTTCTTTCCACTTTTATTAAAATTTGCTTCCTTCAGCCTACTTCCGATTGTCGCATATTTCAATTCGTATTCCCGTTTTTTTTTCCATTTGCATTGTTCGAGCAGTGATAACTTTCTCTCTTAATCTGGTTATTCGAATACTTTTATACTTATTTTTTTTTCCTTTTCTCGATTTTCCCTTCGCACTCATTACAGATTTTGGTATCGCGCTTTTCCATATTTTCAGTAATTTAATTCTTTGACTATTTTTAATTTGCCCTTAGTCCGAATCAAGAAAATATGTTGGGAAATGTTTCCCGTGTAAATCTTATTGTATGGTGGTGTAAAATTGATGCCAGCTTTTTCTTGCGATAAGGGTTTTGAAAGTGCAAGGGTCTCATTTATTAACCATGGTGGGAAGGGGAGGGGGCGGAGGGGTGCCAGAAACCTTCCAGTCGGAATATGCCTGAAACGAAAAGTATAGATCGACCAAAACGAAAAAAATCCTTGCGACGAAAAGTACCCGCGCAGATCTCCCTTCTTCCTTTCAGTTCGGGCCATAAGGAAGCATGGTCCACTCTCCCCCGCCCCTCCTCGCGGGAGTACGGTGCACAGGAGTCGTGGGTCTGCGCAGGTTGTTTTGCTTGTGGTTCCACTCTTCCATCAGCAGGTGCGTGCTGAAAAGGCTATGCTATCTGCGAGTGAGGGGGAGGGGGTGACGAGCAACACTGCCACAGCGAGTCGCTGTAAATGATTTCATTGTCTGTGTTGGGTGAAACCGGTTCTTGGTGCTCCTACACTTTTCCGATACATTTATGCCAGCCTTTCTAGCGAAGCGAGGTCATATGTTCCAGATTCGAACTCTGGTCAGGCATGAATGTATCACTGAGTTTGTCCCGTCACAATTTTATAAATTGATAATTCATTCGTATTGTCGCGATTAACTCAAGAGGCAGAAGAGTGATGTAAAATAACCGAAATAGAAATTGATGCATTTGTGCCTGGTGCTAGTGTAACGACGAAGTTAACTCTTTATAAATGATGCAATAGGTAGCCCTTGCGCTCAAATACACTTATACCTTGCCACAAAAAAATCTAACTTATCGCTGATCTCTTACTACATTTGGAATACAGCCAAGAGCGATGTAAAGCAATGCAATTACATTGTGAATGTTTCACATCCTATAGTCTTTCTTTTTCTCGTAGCGGGGGCGGGGGTTCATTCATTACAAATATCTAGGAATGGATTTAGCAGCAATCCGTGATATATTTAAATATCATAACATGCTGCGTAGCCAGGGTTCTTGGGTCCTAGCCTCTGATAATGAGTTTTTCTTTTTCGTTGTTTCTTCAATCTTCATCAATTTCCCTGAAGCATCATTCATCCTCTGTCGCCATTGGCTATATGTAAAAATTGACATAAAATTAGTAAATTTTGAAAAGAAAACACAAGGATCTGCTTTTCTCATAGCTCGCCAAACATGCACATTTCTGTATTTTATGCTTTCAGCGCTATCATTATTCTTGGCAGGCAATGGAATTGAAGCAACTCTCACAACTAACGTAAACTACATATCACTCAGGCATGACAATTCTCGCGAGCAAAGTGGATTTCTTTGGCACATGGTAGCGCAATAACTATCTTCTGGCCTAGATTTAAATCCGTACTTTTTATTCCAGTTGAGTGATTGACTCACAATTTTGCCATTGAAGGTTTGGGTTGTATTTGGGTTATACGTATTGTGTTTTTGGTGCGCTAGGAAAAAGCAATCCCAAAGGTTCGCACTGAACAGAAAATTGTGTGCTTTTCCTCTCTCTCTCTCTCTCTCTCTCTCTCTCTCTCTCTTCCAACTCCGTCCCTCTCTCTCACCCCAAGTCCCCACTATTTAGGTAAACTGTTGTTAGAAACATATTTTCCGAAGAATATCCACATTGAAAATAATATTCCCCAATTGTTTTGATAGGGCATTTCTATTGCTCCGAACGAATTATCTCCGTAAGAGGACTAGGGCCTCCCCTATGGCGCAATCGTAGAGTCGTCACCTTTAATCAAGGGGTCCCGGGTTCGATACCCGGTGGAGGAACATAGTGGTTCGGAACCCACTATAAACTGTAGGTCCAGTCCCAATTAGCCTTTCTGTGCATAAAGTGGACTTAAAAAAACATCAATTCAATTCAATTCAATTGAATTATCTTATCAATATTTTTAAATCTGCATGCACCTGCTTAATTTAATAGATTATACATTTATATTCATTGCGGGCAGAAATGTGCGAGAAAACAATGCATTTTTTTCAGGGAATGCATGAGTGAATAATAATGTATATTTTACGGTATATACTTTTTTATATTGCATTGATTCAATAGTATCCTTATTTCCTAAAGCAAGCGTGAGTTTCTTTGCACACACCACGCAGGCCCTGCTTGACGTAAATCTCAGATGCAGTAACTTCACGGTTGCCTTTTGCCACCACGCTTTGGCTTTAATTCGAGCCGCGGTGGGTGCTTCGTTCGAGATCCTGCAGCAGTTTTACTCGTATCTATGCCTTGAGCATGCCACTTGCAACGGAACCAATAAAATGAAACTTTCTGCACCGGAATGGGCGTGAAACTCTACATGCACCAATGACGTGATGTTTTCAAGAGGCATGTGCCACGTGCAGCATGTCCCTTCGGTCCGAATGTTCCTTCACGATATAATTTCATCATGCCTTACTTTCGGAATTTACAAGAGAGAAGATAGTCCGCATGTTCTTGTGCGGCGGATCTGCTGCACTACAGATTGCTACGACCCTTGGTGTGGACGATTCATGCGTCAGGCGTTGGATTCGGTGTTACGAGGAAGAAGGCAACCAGGGAAGAAGATGCAGGCATCATTGAGATGAGCGAGGGCAATCCCTTCATGGCTACAACGAAGATTCGCCAAGAGTTGAAACTGGAGTGCCATGCTGCAACAGTTCGGCACCGTCGAGCGGCAAAGAATGAAGCAATGACGCATTTCCATCACGAAGCACGGATCAGTTTTCTTTACAATATTTACCAGCCCCTCAAGAATTTTGGCAGAACGTAATTTTGAGCGACAAAAAAGTATTTTCGTCTGACGAAAATGGTCAGGTTTATGTTTGGAGGCGCGACAACACTCGCTACGGCCCCGAGAACATTTCTACCCATGCTAGGAGTGGCAGGATATCCGTGGCGGTGTGGGGATGGATCAGTTCGTCTGGAGTAGGTGGATTGGTGGAAGTGTCCTCGAGAATGAATTCGCAGGAATACATCGCAGTGCTGGAAAACCACACGCTTCCCAGCGTGCGAGAGACACACCTTGAAGATGAGATTTCGCACGTGACTTTCGATCAAGACAACAGCAGCGTCCATACATCGAAAGCGAACACCACCTGGTTTAATCAGCACCCAGGAATTTCAAGAGTAGATTGGCCAGCGAAGTCTCCCAATCGAAAACATTTTCACGTGTTTGATGTTTGGGAGAGTTTAAGGAGAAGACCAAACATCTGCTCGTGGAATCCTTGCCTCGTCGACTAGATGCAGTGCTTGAATCCAACGGCGGGTGGACACAGTATTGAAACCCCGCACGGTTTAACCGATGTTCTTTGCTACATCCCAGAACAAAACTAATTACACACATCTCCATATGCAACTTATGTTTCCAATTCTTTTTTATTGATACCTTGGTGCTCATGGTTACTTTTTCACACACCTGCACCATTATATTATATTCTATAATATTAATATTCACATTATTGACAGATATGATTCACATAAAATTCAAATGCGCAGCACACATGCACCCATCCCTAACACTTAACTATTAGTTACATTACACCTCTCACGTTGTCACAGTTCTAAATAAGTGGTGCCCAGGGGGAGGGGCATTATGGCACAGACTGTGATGGAAATTTGACTGAGTAAACAGGGAACAAGTTTAATTACGTTATCAATTAGCCATTGCTGTTATACAAATAGTAATTTGTAGATTGTCAGGGGAATTGTTACGGGTAATAAGTAATATTGGTGGGGGGGGGCGATATCCAACTCTTACATATTAGGCCTTAGATTGATAGGGAAATTATGGTGGGCGATTAATGAAGTTAGTGGGATTTTCAGGTAGCTGGATTGATAATTATTTTGGGGGCAGGGAATCCCAACTCTTGTGTATTACTATTACGTCTTAGATTGCTTTTTTGGAGGGAGCAATATCAACAGGAAGTCTAAAATTGGCTTGGAAATTTGGTTGGGAAGATTGAGTATTAAATTTGAGGTGGAGGAGAGGTGAATAAAGTTTTGATAAAGTGTTATGTCTTAGATTGTGAAGGGACTCGAACCCGGAACATTCGGTGTCTGGATCGTTAGTCCATCACTAACTGCGCTTGGCCGCAGAGAAGGTTCTCTTTGGTGGCCAAGCGCGTTAAATGGTCCACTTCCGATACCACGAAATTTCCGGGTTCGAGTCACGGCTTCAGTATTGGTATCATGGTGTCAATTTAATCTAATCGTCACTCATCCTCATTAGCCGAAAGTGGCAGAAGAGCCACTTAAAATAACAAAGAGGTACAAAAACAACTTTAACCCTCTAGTAATTTCTGATCAATAGATGCGTATTAGCTTTGATTGTTGACACTTTAATGATAAGCTTACGATTATTATTGTTAATATGGATTGCCATCCATCAACAGATGGACGGACCAATCGATCATTTAATTCATGACGTTTTTTTGGTATTTGTTGTCCCTTCGGATCAGCTTCGAAACCTAAGGAAATGATTAGATGTCTGTCTGAAGTTAGTGACAATGGTTCTTTAATTTTCCGTCGCTCTTTCAGCCGGCGCGGGAACCACCTTTATGGCAGTGATCCTCTGTTGCCGCGTTTACCTACGAAGGAACTCGTGGCCAAACAACGAATTAGGTCTACCGCTTGGGCAAGAAGCGGCAACTTCACAAAGCCCTCTTCTCCGAAGCAGCCAGCCGGGAAACAGAATTTTGTCAAAATAACCCTTCTGCTCTGTGAATGAACACCGGTTCTAACAGCGTTTCTATACTTAATTGGACATTATCCATTGTTTTTCTTTTTGATTGACTATATATTCTATCTATATATTTCGAGACATATCAAGAGATCACCTCTTCTCTCATCTTCAGGCGATCAATTTTTGCTATGTCTGTAGTGTGATTGGAACAATGACAGTCCGTGATTTTTTCCAAATCCGGTCCGCTAAGCAACCAGTCTTGGATGCCCATTCGAAATCGACAGCTATAGAGCAAAATATGTTTGAAGTGAAGAGTCTTATTGAATGAAACATAGCTCGACTCACCCTCACATTTGAATTTTTTTAGATAACTTGCTTGCACTTCGTATAGAAAGCACCACGAGACTGAAAATTCACACTATTTGTCATGGCAAATAGACCTTATTCCAGCTTCGCTGAAAGTTCGATGTAGTTGTCAGTCCTTAAGTTCAACGCTCTCTGCGCGTGTGTTGTGATGGGTTACCGTGTTCCAATTTTGTTTTAATTCCATTTCATGCTCAAAAAGGCTACCCGAAGTGGGACCTACAGTTGAAAGTGGGATCCGAACCACTAGGCAGTTGTGTCTCCACCAGGAATCGAACCTGGGACTCCGTGATTATAGGGGGTTAACGCGTTCATGGCTTTACAGTTTCGTGAATTCAAGGAAGCCAAGGTGAGAAAAATGTGAAGAACTATCTTCTACACGGAGCTAACTGTGTGTATGTATGTAAAACTTTCTAGCACATCCATTTTCCTACCTTCATTTTATCATCATTACGTTGAATTTTGCACCAGTGATTTTTCACTACGTTCTAGGTCACGTCACTTTGAGTCGTAAAGTATTGTCTGTAATTCAGTTTTAGTATAGTTTGTAGCCTCTCACCCAAAAATTTTTAAGGTGGGAGAAGGGAGGGGGGAAAATAGTGCGAGTTCAATTGAGAATACGAAAATAGAGCGGAATGATTATATTGCTACAATATCTTCAGGAAAGTAAAGCGTAAAATTGAATTCTGCCTCTGAGTGAGTCCTTGATATTGTTTATGTTTGAAGGTAATATATTAAACATGACTATCAGCATAACCGGACGCATATAATGAGATGATTTATTAGTGTTACCAGACTAAAGGTGTGGAGTGCGGCCTGTTGCCTCGTTCATTACGGAATTCGACATGTAAAAATTGATCAGCTCTTATTGCTAGTAACCATTATAGGCTTAGACCAAATTCTGGCGTTTATATTTCAATTCACTTCCTCAACAAATCCTTTCTCGATTGACTAGATTTTAAGCGGAGCGTCATTCACTTGTTTGTGAGTGTTCTTTTTGCAGAAGCAACAGCAGCTCGCTCGCACACACAGTGCCCCGCCCACTCGACGAGACGCGTGGTCTGTGCAGTGCAGAACAATGACAGTGTTGCCTCTCTATTCGATCTTTGTATTCTCTTTTGCCTGCCACTACACACACATTTCAGACAATTCTTCCCATACAACAAATGGAAAAGCAATCAGGCAACTGTTAAATGGCTCTTTTCTAGATTTTCTATTAACACTTTCCACGGCCAAGATATGTTAACTTGGTTCTGTTTCGTATTCCCACAATTTAGCTTCGTGCAGTAGGGCTTTATATTGCAAGCTAAAAAAAACAACGTAGGCAGGTATTTTAACATTTTAATTTTCATCCTTTTCATGATTGTGTGAAAGAATATGGTGGAAAAATACACTACTTGGGACAATATCACTAATAATAATTGGCCGCCGCTGTGCCCGAGCGTGGTAAGCCGTCGGCTTTTGATCTCGCTGCCGAAATTCCCGGGTTCGAGTCCCGGCCTGGGTATGATTGTTTATGAGTGTTCCTTCATGAATTTTATCATACACTAATCCTCATCGTTGCGACTAGCCAAAAGTAAAGTAAAAAAAGATAAATATATTAGTAATAATAAAAATATGAATCTAGCTCCCCATGGTTCCTTTATGACTGTCCTTTTATCAATTCCATCGAGTCATCATTCATCCTCATTGTTGCGATTAGCCAATAAATGGTAGAGAAGCTGCGAAAAATAAGATGTAAAATAATAACAGAATTTTCTCCACAGAAGGAAAAATAAATGCTCCAGAAAACATGCAATACAGGAAAAGAGTGTCCTGTAATGTGAGTCTGTAAACCAAATGTAAATCACGAATGAAGAAGTTACGTGAAGGTTTCGTCTTCTACGAAGCAATACAGGCTTGGATGGCGTAGTGGTAGCGTCGACGCCTTGTAATCAAGGGGTCCCGGTGGAGGCACAAAGTGGTTCGGATCCCACTTTAAACTGTAGGTCCAGTCTCGATTAGTCATACTGTTCATTGTGGACTTAAAACACCAAATCAACAGCCAACCAACCAATACGGGGTTGGAAACACTACGGTTATAGGTTTGGAAACACTGCTCCTCTCCGGAACTACTCTACCAGGCGAAACTAGACGATATAAAATACCGGGTTGCATAACCGTAAGGGAGGCTTTTCTTTCGAATTCCTCTGTACAACGGGTCCACTATCAAGCCATGGTGTGGAGGCAGTCGGTCATACCAAAACCTGTGTTACCCCCACCTACTATCTTGGGATGAAAAATGGTTGATGGACAGCTCGTTCCAAAACTTCAATCGCTGCCACCAATTCCACAACCCTGCTACGACATTGTCACCTGTGGATGTTTGGGTGGTTGTATATCCGCTACATCTTCCTGCAAGAAAGGCCAGCTTGTATGTACTGCAGCTTGCAAATGTGCAGATACTGGCACTAAGGAGTGAATGAATATCCGTGAATAGAAAAATGTTATTCTATTTTTGTAGGCAAAATAAGGTTGAATAAGGATAACGTGCGGATTTATCATACACTGGTACTGTTAATATTTCAATATGGTCTTATGTTTTGAATAATATTATTATTTTGCATCTTTACTTCAAAAATGCTCTATACTTTTTTTCTGTATTAAAAACTTACTGTTACACTGTTTAATTCCTAGTTCAAAAGTATGGATACGAAACATTGCATGGATGCACGTATCCGCCATTTTGTTTTTTAGCGATTTGGAGCACATAGCTTAAAATTTCAGATTGGAAAACATAATATTTGGATTCAGCATGCCCAAAAACATAATGTTTGACACCAAGATCACTATTTTGATTCTGCTCCTTCAAAAGTTAATAGGAACTCATTTCGTATAGCCGCCATTTTGTTTTTTAGCGATTTGGAGTACATAGCTTAAAATTTCAGATTGGAAAACATAATATTTGAATTCAGCATGCCCAAAAACATAATGTTTGACACCAAGATCACTATTTTGATTCTGCTCCTTCAAAAGTTAATAGGAACTCATATCGTATGGCCGCCATTTTGTTTTTTAGCGATTTGGAGTACATAGCTTAAAATTTCAGATTGGAAAACATAATATTTGGATTCAGCATGCCCAAAAACATAATGTTTGACACCAAGATCACTATTTTGATTCTGCTCCTTCAAAAGTTAATAGGAACTCATTTCGTATGGCAGCCATTTTGTTTTTTAGCGATTTGGAGCACATAGCTTAAAATTTCAGATTGGAAAACATAATATTTGGATTCAGCATGCCCAAAAACATAATGTTTGACACCAAGATCACTATTTTGATTCTGCTCCTTCAAAAGTTAATAGGAACTCATATCGTATGGCCGCCATTTTGTTTTTTAGCGATTTGAAGCATATAACACCAAAATCGAGAGTGGCAAACAAAATATTCGTAATCAGCACATCAAATACATTCAGAAAATGTTGTTTGCCCGCTTTTCCTCAAAAATGCTTCCTACAGTCCGAATTTTCGAAAATTGTCCCAGTCTATTCTACATAATCTAACTTTAGTTTTCAAATTAGTTAAAACTGAATCAAACATTTGAATCTTTGAAAAATTCTCAGCGTTCATATATAGTTAATTGCTATGTTTCGAGTTTCGTATTTAAGATAATTTTTGAAAATTTAACGTACAGGAGGATTGGGAAAGAGAAAGATTGGAATTTGTTTTAAATAAGCTTGCAAACTTTGAAAACTCAATTCTCGTTTGTAATGTGCAGAAATTTTCGATAAATATGGTAAATATTTGGCTGCACAAGTTACCGTGGTCATAGGTTGGTGTTTTTTAAAAACATTTTTCTCATTAAAGATTTTGCGTGCTCACACACGTTCAGACAAAGAGGGAGAGTGTACAAATATGCAACAAACTTAACTTGTCTACTCTAACCTACTTGAAACGCCTCGATGTCAAGAATACCAAACTTAAATGACCTCTAACTCACTAATTCAAGCCTATGGAAAGGGATTTATGATCACACCGAAAATGAAACTGGTAGAGAATATTAATTAAAGAAACTAACTCATTTCAATAAATCCGAAAAGCAAAAGAACACAGAAGGCCTCATGTACGTACTGTACAGTGTCTCTCAAAAGTTTTAGGACAACGACATTTTAAACTAGGCAACCCAAATTACGTAAGGCAATGGTGGGTTGCAAGTAGAGTTAGGCTCAATTTCAGGGTTGCCATATGCACAATAGATATTTTAGAAATACGCGAAAGGAATAAAACCAAGTATTATTATATAAAACTCTAAAAAATATCAGTATCACATTTGTCGCAAATAAGAAATACTTTCTGAAAGAAAGAAAATCGATTTTCTAGTATTTCATCGTTAATGAGTCTACACAAAGGAAAAGAGGACAGAGGAAACGAAAAGGGACAACAAATGAGAGGGGAAAAGAGAGAGCGAAGGGGAAGAGGAAAAGTAAAGGAGGGAAGAATAGATAGGACAGATGTGGATAGGAGAAGTAATGAGGAGGAAGGGAAAAGATGCGAGGAGAGATTAGTAAAATGGAGCAAAGAGGAGAAGAGAGGAGAGGAGAAGAGGAAGTTTGAGAGGAGAGGAAGAGACGAGAAGAGGGGAGTTGAGAGTAGAGTAAAAGAGAGAACATGAGAAGAACGAAAGGCAGAGGAGAAGAGTGCAGTGGAGTCGGAAATCTAAGAGAGGAGAGGAGATAAGAGTGGAGAAAAATGGGATGGAGACAAGAGGCGAGAACAGGAGGGAAGGCGATATGACATATAAGCAGAGGAGGAGAAGGATAGAAGAGAAAGGAGACGAGAGGAGAGATGAGGTATTTGTAGAAAATATCGTCTCAGCGTCAAGAATTGATGCATTGATCAAAATATCGACATGAAACATTCAATAATATCTTAAAATGAATTGAAGAATGTATTAGATTGGTGCGAAATGCCTTCTGGCTGAGTTCAGAGCAAGATAAAATCTGCCTTGTAAGATCTCTGATTCTACCTGCGATTATACCACTAAAAACATGAATGTAATTTTCATATTTATAAGAATTATCCAATTTTTCTCCACTTCTCAGTTCGTTGAAATGGAGGTTTTGTTATTTAACATTTCTCCTCCCCAAACATTAATTCCAAAGAGAATCATTCCGTTTCACACTGCGTGGACAATGAACACAATGGGATATGTCTAAAACCTACGAAAATTTTATGCCACCGGAGGGGTTTGAACCTACGACCATCAGGTTGACAATCTACAACGGTAGCCACTACCCTACAAACTTCCGTTCTTGAGAATAGATAGGAGGAGCTGGCCAGTGTGAAATGTAGACGCAACTCTCCTCCTACATGTAATGTGCAAAGATTACTTGTTTGTAACAAAGAAAACGAAGGTAGTACGAATCGGCGCAAACCTCTAATGAAGAATTGCACATGATGAAAATTTTTCATTCCTTAATTGCGGAGGTATCCTTGCATTGAACTGGAGTGGTAATATGGGTAAAATTAGTATGTCCTAAATTTCCACAAATATAAATAGTTATTAGAATCAGAGATCTTACAAGGCAGATTTTATCTTGCTCTGAACTCAGCCAGAAGGCATTTCGCACCGATCTAATACATTCTTCAATTCATTTTAAGATATTATTGAATGTTTCATGTCGATATTTTGATCAATGCATCAATTCTTGACGCTGAGACGATATTTTCTACAAATACCTCATCTCTCCTCTCGTCTCCTTTCTCTTCTATCCTTCTCCTCCTCTGCTTATATGTCATATCGCCTTCCCTCCTGTTCTCGCCTCTTGTCTCCATCCCATTTTTCTCCACTCTTATCTCCTCTCCTCTCTTAGATTTCCGACTCCACTGCACTCTTCTCCTCTGCCTTTCGTTCTTCTCATGTTCTCTCTTTTACTCTACTCTCAACTCCCCTCTTCTCGTCTCTTCCTCTCCTCTCAAACTTCCTCTTCTCCTCTCCTCTCTTCTCCTCTTTGCTCCATTTTACTAATCTCTCCTCGCATCTTTTCCCTTCCTCCTCATTACTTCTCCTATCCACATCTGTCCTATCTATTCTTCCCTCCTTTACTTTTCCTCTTCTCCTTCGCTCTCTCTTTTCCCCTCTCATTTGTTGTCCCTTTTCGTTTCCTCTGTCCTCTTTTCCTTTGTGTAGACTCATTAACGATGAAATACTAGAAAATCGATTTTCTTTCTTTCAGAAAGTATTTCTTATTTGCGACAAATGTGATACTGATATTTTTTAGAGTTTTATATAATAATACTTGGTTTTATTCCTTTCGCGTATTTCTAAAATATCTATTGCGCATATGGCAACCCTGAAATTGAGCCTAACTCTACTTGCAACCCACCATTGCCTTACGTAATTTGGGTTGCCTAGTTTAAAATGTCGTTGTCCTAAAACTTTTGAGAGACACTGTACAACAACCAGGAGAAGATTGTGATTGTTAAGGCATTTTTTGTTCTAAAATCCCTTTAATATTTCTTATCGGTAGACAAGCCACGTAATGGTAAAAATCATAGACAATTCTTGATGCAAGTTGTTTTTCAGTAGAAGACATAAGTTTTAAGAATATCATCCAGTTTCATTAATTCCTAACAACGATAACTTACTTCCAACTGACATAGACGTGTGCCGAAATTATGTCAGGTAAAATAGATGTATGTACGTATAATGATAATATAATCTCACTGTAATCTAAACTTGGGCAAAATTTCGAATTCGAGAGTAGTAATTAATGCATTGTGGATTTTTATATTTTTTGTTGTTTCAAGTCCACTTTACGCACATATGAGCTGATCGGGACTGGATCTAGAATTTAAAGTGGGATCCGAACCACTTGTCACATTTTGAACAGGTTAGGATAAAATGTCTCGCTTTGTTACTCTTCCATGCAGAGCATTAATGAAAAAACGCAAATAGCTTACACGAAATGCCATGACTGATTGTGCAGAGGTATGAATCATTATTCTTTAAACAGTAAATTTTCACTTTAATACCTTGTCTACAGATTTTCCTTCTTAAATTTCCATACACCTTAAATGCTACTTTGAGGTAATTTTTTTTAAATAGTTTATTAACATCAACACAATAATGAAAAAATATTTTGCTGTTTTTGATAGAGATATTCTACAAAGGTATAAAATAATATCCATTGTTTTAGCCTTACTGTGCATAAAGTGGACTTAAAACACCAACTCATCAATATCCATTGTTTATATTGAGTAAAAAGGTTCAAAATTATCCACAATATATTTGTGAAATAGGCTATTCAAATTTAATGAAGTCGTAAAACTTCATTGTTGGGCATTATATTTATTTGACGTAACGTTTACCAAAATGCTATACAGCTGGAACGTAATAGGCCTATGTTATTGAAGAAGGAATTTAATATCCTTTATGGCTAGAAAACAAATACGTGTCCTATACACATCTAACTACACAAATTCCGACAACGTGTGCACAAAAATATGGACATAAAAATCCCAATATTTTTCATTCGTGTTAAATAAAGGAATATAAATAGTAATATGGTCGACATCCATGTAATCAACATGTTCAATCAGCTAGGTTCGTACTTCGCACTGGTTGAACTCAAACATTTTTGCACTAACATGTAACTGAGATTTGTATTACATGCAACGCACAAATTTACTTGTAATTGATCAGGATATAAAAATTCTTAATTTGTGATTATAATTATTAATCTTACTATGAAATAAATAAATTTACACGGCCTGTTTTTGGAATTACTTGCTCATTCAAATATATAGGATCACTCTTTTGACCTCGCCAGCCTTTTTAGCATCGCAGATTCAGGTCTGCAGTATTTCAAAGGTCCGTTTATTGCTTATAAAGAAGAAAGCATCTTACATCAGGAAATGCTCATTCTGTACTCAGTTTCGTGTGTTCAGTTTCTGGCATGGTTTCCTATCTGCACAGTGCAACACTAGCGCATAGATTTGGAATTCGTTTCATGGATAAATTAACCTCTCCCCGTCGTTTCGTCATCCGAGTAAACAACGGATTGACCCAACCTCTATACTTCTAATAACCTTGGTTCTATATTCTTTCATATTTATTAACATGATTATATTATGTGAATTTAATACAAAATTTCCAAGATAAATATGTCCAGGTGAGCCCAAGCAGATTATTCAACAAGCACTGTTAGGTGAGGTCACATGAAGGTTTTTGACTCTTATAATTTCAACAGTTACCCAGAGTTCATTGCCTAGTTCATTTATTATGTTTACATAAACGTCAACTTTCATTGAATTATCCTTGGAAAGTCTTAACACTACTAGAATGCGCATCAAATCTCCTGCATATGGCCTTGAAAGGCTGAACAGCACCAGCGAATCACAGACGTGCGGTTGCCTATTTCCGTGACAAGGCGTTTCGCTCAACCACGCTGTCTCTTTTCCGTGTGAGATTTCGACATGGCACCGCTGCAGTGCGCTGCTATTGGCTATCGCCATATGCAGGAGATTTGACGCGCAATTTAGACGTTTAGTGCAGATTTGTGAGGGCATCCAAAGAAGAGCACACGAAAACTCCCAAACACCAAGAAAACTCCTGAACACCAATCTACACAAAATTCTCGGTTGACCAATCTGTATGACTCAAGAAAGAACGTATACTGATTCACATATAATTGTTTCTATCGTTTTTATCAATGTGTATTTAAAGGGACCACAACGGAGGTTAATATATGTCAAGGATACATACATTCATCTAAAACATAATGATGTAAATAACTGATGCTAATGCTACAATGATTTTTTCACTCAACATGTATTATGATATTAAAGAAAAATCTATAGTTTTAAATTAGCCAGTGTCTTATCAAACACCCTGTATTACAACGAACTTCTTTTCTCTCTTTCAGAACGCCTCAATGTGCTGTACAAAGAAAACTGGACACACCAAGTGGGACAAAAGCTGCGAGAGTTCGAGACAAACGTCGTGATGGCTACCAAACTGAAAGGGTACGACGGAAAGAATATCACGGATGACCAACAATGGTCCTTCAGTGGAGCTCTCCTCTACTCAGTCACCGTTGTCACAACAATAGGTAATAGTTTTTCAAATATTTCTAAGCACAAATTTCACACTTTCAATTTTCATAATATACAGGGTGGTCCAAAAGTGTGGAAACACCTGAATATAATTCCAAAAACTAACATTGCAGGTTTGTAATAGGGGTGGAGGAAAATGTTATAGGGTATATGACGATGACGGCCGACATCTTGAATGCAACTTTAAAAGTTCAAATGGAAACCATGTCGTGTAATGCCTCATTTCAATAGGACATTTTCTCACGAGTTCAACGGTGTGCATAATTTTGCTCTAGCACCAACAGGGACGAAGTTATTAACGTTTTTATGCTTGCTTTATCCTTGCAGGTGACGTAACATAGCATGGGTCTCTCGCAGGCGAACGCATTGAGATCGTGTTGATCTCAGGCGAACGAAGCACGAGGGTGATTGCAGACGATTTTAACCACCGTCACCCAGATAGGTGACCATTATGGTACCGTCAGTAAAGTGCTTGCAAAATTTCGTGAAACCGGGACCGTGGCTGATAAACCAAAATCACGATGGCGCCCCTCCTCATTACGGAAATTGTGTTCGTCAGTACCTGGATGTGCAGTTTCCCAACACTCGGATTGGACGACGAGGTGCTGTGAAGTGGCCACCACGTACCCCAGACCTCACTCCGCTGGATTTCTACCTGTGGGGACATGTCAAGGCCATCGTTTACTCCGAGAAAATTCTAGATATTGTTCACCTTAAGCAACGCATCATTGACGCATGTGCCAGCATTACTGCAGACACTTTACGCAGGGTTTTGCACGAATGGGTATCAAGACTGGCTTTAACTGTGGAATGTGTTAATTACGAACACAATTTCCGGAGTAAACGATGGCCTTGACATGTCCCCAGAGGTAGATATCCAGCGGAGTGAGGTCTGGGGTACGTGGTGGCCACTTCACAGCACCTCGTCGTCCAATCCGAGTGTTGGGAAACTGCACATCCAGGTACTGACGAACACAATTTCCGTAATGAGGAGGGGCGCCATCGTGATTTTGGTTTATCAGCCACGGTCCCGGTTTCACGAAATTTTGCAAGCACTTTACTGACGGTACCATAATGGTCACCTATCTGGGTGACGGTGGTTAAAATCGTCTGCAATCACCCTCGTGCTTCGTTCGCCTGAGATCAACACGATCTCAATGCGTTCGCCTGCGAGAGACCCATGCTATGTTACGTCACCTGCAAGGATAAAGCAAGCATAAAAACGTTAATAACTTCGTCCCTGTTGGTGCTAGAGCAAAATTATGCACACCGTTGAACTCGTGAGAAAATGTCCTATTGAAATGAGGCATTACACGACATGGTTTCCATTTGAACTTTTAAAGTTGCATTCAAGATGGCGGCCGTCATCGTCATTTGCCCTATAACATTTTCCTCCACCCCTATTACAAACCTGCAATGTTAGTTTTTTGAAATATAATGCCATTCAATTTTTATTCAGGTCTTTCCACACTTTTGGACCACCCTGTATATTGCATACGTTTGTTTCCTGATTCTGGCTAGAAAGGAAAAAATACTAAGAAAAGTTTCACCAAGATGAGTGGATAAAAGGTGAGTCAATCTGAGGTTGTATATTGGTGTGTTGTCTAATGACGTAATCTGGGCCGGAACCGGATTCTGAAGGATCATAGATCCAGATGCTCTGAATCTAACCCGGATCCGTGCAACTAACTTGTAACTTTCTGTTTGGATCTGATCAGCATACATGTTATCATTCATCTTTAGCCACAAGGACGAATTTCAGTATTTTATCCTCGCGTCTGACTATACTAACCTATCTTAGAATTTGTCAGCAAGCCAAATAATATTTACTGCGCATCACTAACATTTATACTTTAGCCCCCGTGGTGGAATGGTTAGCACATCGCGCTACGACGCCAGGGGTCCCGGGTTCGAATCCCGGCCTGAGCATGGATGTTTGTGAGTGTTCATTCATCAATTTCATCATATCGTCACTCATCCCCATCAGTGACGTGCGGTGACGTCGACACTTGGGGTAGCAGTCAGTGACGTGCTCAAGGGGGGGTGGGGTTGGTGTGGGTCACACCCCTCCCCCCTTTAGGGTCTAGTATTCCTAAAAAAAATGTCAATAACAGGAAAAGATTGCAAAATGATGAACGAGTACTAAAAAAAAGTACACGTAAACGCCGCTCACATTCGAAAAAAAAAACGATTTGGGTTCGAATCTCGGCTTGGCCATGGGTTTTCTTTGTGTGTGTCCCTTCATCAATTTTATCGTCTCATCTTCGCGATTAGCCAAAAGTGGCGGGAAAGCGAAGTAAAATAAACCAAATCAAGCAATCAATCAATGATTTAATTTTTGTTAATTAGCGTCGCTTTTTCTTATATTTGGTTAATTGCGAAGATGATACGATAAAATTAATGAAGGGACAAACACAAAGAACACCCACGCCCAGGTAGGGGTTCGAACTCGGAACTCCTGGTGTCGTAGCGGGCTGTGATAACAACACCCCCCCCCCCCCCCACGGTTGGTTGATTTGGTGTTTTAAGTACACTTTATGCACAGAAACAAAACACGTAACAAAACACACTTTTTTGTAGTTTCTTCAATAATATTCATTTAGCTCTCTGAGTTCTGAGATACATTTTTCATTCCAAATTATTTCATTATTCACTGCAGAGTACAACACATAGGACAAGAATGCACACTCATCACGGGTTCGAATCCCTGCCTGGATTGTTCATATGAGGTCCATTCATCAATTTCATCATATCATCACTCATCCTCATTTTCGCGATAACCAAATGTGGCAGTAAAGCTAAGTAAAATAAACCAAACCAACAACAATATGAACGCGCGTTCTCTTGCCCAAATAAATACATCCGTATTTATGACTGTTAGAGGCCAAGAGTAGTATATTTAAATAAAACACTACTAAAACGAGAGTGAGAGAGAGCCCGAGCACATATTTGTAATTTAATCATTATATATTCCATGCTTGAAAAAAAAATGAAAAAAAGCATAATATTATTGTCTGCACATAACACGTTCCCATTTCATAAATAATAAAACTACATCCCATATTATACATACATATTGTACAACGTGTAAAAGGTTGTGTAAATAGAGAACATAAGTACTGCAGAAAATTTTACCCTGAATTCTTTAGTGGATTTACAAAACATCTATGAGAAACCAATCCCCTATCTGTCCTATAGGAGATAGAATGGGGGACCTGAAAGCACGCGCTTTCAACATTGCAGCGGGGGGCGAGGGGGCAAGGGAGGTACAGGTAGAAATCTTCCTTTTCCTTGGGCCGGCCGTTTCTACCTGGAAACTGGTCAGGCGGAAGAAGAGCGAGCTAGGGTATCCAGTCAGCTGTGCCCGCCGATCACACCGATGGACGAGAAGCGCGTGGAAAAGAAAGTGTTGCATATGAGCTGTGGTGGCTTTAACAAGACAATAAATATTGTGATTTGAATATAATTCGAGATGTGAGATTGATTGATCTATCTCTGCTAGACTAGCTACTCCTCAGTGCACGTCACTGATCCCCATCTTCGCAAATTAGCGAAAAATGACACAAAAAGCGAAGTAAAATAAGGCAAATCAATCGATCAATTAATTTAGCGAGAACGATATACTTAAGCCGCGAATATCACTGTTCAGGATTCGCAAGTAAAATATTGTTAGTGCGCGTGTGTATCATTAACAGTTTTCCAGACAGACGAATTTCATGGTTTTTGCGCTTCACACTATATTGTAATTTTTTGTATCGTTAGCAGATAATCGTAATGATTTTTATTGTGCATGGATATCATCCACAGTTAGCCAGAACGAAGAATTTCAGGTTTTTCGCGCTTCTTAGTATAATATAGTCTGTACGTACTCGCAGATTAGGTTTATCCATTAATTATGAAGAACTATGTATTCTGATATTTCAAGCACGTCACTATAACAACGGGATGATATAGGCTTTATTGAGATCTTTAGAGTTCTGAAACTGTTTTACATTACAATTTCATCTACCTAAAAAGAGCTGAGATTTAACACTACATAAATTAAAGACAAAAAGTGAATGCCTTCCATGTCCCGGATCAGGATGCTTTGGCCAAATTGCGCATATCAAAAATGTCAGCACGCAATACCGGAAATCGGGTAATGAAATACAGGGTTTCACAATCTAGGTAGAAAAGACATTCATTTTTTCAATGTAATATTCAAAATCATAATTAGATAGTATAAATAATCAGAAATAAGCTTTTGACGCACAGCAGTTCGTCATAATTACGCTACTTTGGATTTCGGCCTCAATTTAAACTCTTTTGCCAACTTTCTGCTGGAATGAGGTTCAATTTCTTTCGCACGAGAAAATATTTCAGCCGCTCTGGTGACATTTACATTTTTGGATTCTACATAAGCTATTCCGCATGTACTAAGAATGATCGGAGAAAGTTAATACATAGCCTACAAATTCCAGTAGTTATTTATTAGACGAATACAAACTGACTCACGGGCCTCCCCGATGGCGCAGTGGTAGCGTCGTTGCCTTGTAATCAAGGGGTCCCGGGTTCGATACCCGGTGGAGGCACATAGTGGTTCGGATCCCACTTTAAACTGTAGGTCTTACTGTGCATAAAGTGGACTTAAAACACTAAATTAAACCAAAACACCAAAACAGCACTTCTCAACATAGTCCCTCCCCGGTTCAGGCATTTATCCCAGCGCTACACGAGGTTCATGATGCATCGCATAGAACCCCAAACCTTGCTTCGTGCTTGACAACATCATCCGAGTGAAACCGGAGTGAAGCGTCCTCTGGGGTGCTTCTTCAAAGGAGCAAAGAAATGGTAATCGCTCGGAGCAAGCTCCGGGAAGTATGCTGGATGATGGAGCACGTTACACCCAAAAAACCCGCCAGGCCAGGACGTAAGGGTTGGACTCCGACTACAGGACCACGAGTTCTACGAGACGGGCATCATGAACATCGTGTAGCGCTGGGATAAATGTCTGAACCGTGGAGGAGACTATGTTGAGATGTGTGAAGTGTCCTCTCACGTGAGTGCGTGGAATTTGTAGGCTTTGTATTAGTTTTTCCGATCATCCCTGGTGCATGAGAAATAGCTCTTATGTAGAATCCACTCCTATCTAGGCGTTAAATATCTACATATTGTAAAGAACCTTACTGCCACTGGCGCTGCCTCTACAGTTTGTAAAGGCCCTTACAGGGGAAGCGGTAGCTCGTAAGCACTCGATTTGCTGCAACCTTCATCTGCGGAGGTACCTAGATAAACTTAATCTACACAACCTTTTAAATGAATGGCAACTCACACGTATTCAGGTTAAAATGACCTTAAGACTGTATTGGCAATGTTGGCGTTTGAGAGAAAAGCATATTACCTGTCTTTTTCTTGAAAAGATGATCAGTGAGAGTTTCAAAGTTAACTCTCTCACACACACACTGTTGTTCGTCTCTTAACTTCTCTCTTTCAAACTAAACCTGTCTCTTTCTTTCACTCTCCCGCTCGACTCTCTTTCAAAACCAAACCCCACCGTTCAACTCCCGACTAACTCCTTTTCAAGCTAAACTCAGACTGTCCTGTTCAAGATTCAACTTGCATCCTGTCCACCTAAGCTGCTCCTACTTTTCTTCGTCTCACCCCACTTTACCTCTGCAATAACTGGAAAATGCATTATGCTGAAGTTAACACATCCTTTGATGTTTCTTGCCTGCTACATGGCTATGAGTAACTCGAAAAATGAGACGTACGCTACGATATTGCAACATTGTTGTTTCACTATGTATTGATAAATTCACATACACATCATGCGTACAACGAAAAGTTGTCACTGGACGACCTTGAATCAGGGAAGTGAACAGTCGTTACATGAAAAAATGTCATGTTGGCATCTTTTTGATTTTTGTTTCGTAACATTACATTCATATATCTCTTGAAATGCGATCATTGCATTGCATAACCCTTGTTTTCCTCGCGGCAACCTTTTGCACGAAAAGGCGCTGAATGACACCTTTATTTACCTACCTTCCCTTCATAGGCTGAAAATTCGCTTTTCTGAACCAAATACATTATGGGAAGCATGTTTGAAAAAAATCTGTCTTGAAGAAATAAGCATAATATCTCACTTGATGCAAAGTCTTCGTATTACACAACGACGCATTGTTCAATTCTTTCGTGTCAACGTCCTGTGTTCCCTCTGAAAGGGTTTAACGGAACTCAACGTGCGTTCCCACGAAAATGCAGGGACGCGTCTGGGATAGATCTTTCACGAACAGACCTTCGAGTTCCTTTGACGTCACAGGCGAGCAGTAAGTCCCGAAGTAAACAAACTAAAAAAGAGGAAGAAAGGGGTTGTTGGGTCAAGCTTTAGCACGCGCTCTTCTAGAATGATGGATCGGTTCGTGTTGTTTGTCATGCGCTGATTACATCTTCAAACTTTTAGTATGCTTTAGTCCACTACATCGAGTTGTTGCTTGTGAAATGGGAGAAGGGTGGATGCAGTCTGGGATCGAATTTGTTCAAGTGAAACAACACGAGAATGTGATGTCGCGTGGTGGTTCCTGATTTTCTGGGGGGGGGGGGTTATAGTTTTAACGGTTTTATGTAGTCTCACGTAAGTTTCCGAAATGGAGTTTATGTATTACTTTTCAGTAGCCAGCCCTATATTTTCCATCATTTAAAGGTTTTTTTTTTGTTTTTTTTTTTTAATGCTGAGCCAAAAGGGGTGTGTACAACACCAACCCACCTCCTTTGGCACGTCACTGAATACATTCTAGAATTTTAAGCAAATTTGTGAGGGCCCCGACAATTACCATCTCTATCTGGAGAAAGCAGGAGTCCGGGGTTCGAATCCCGGCCTGGGCATAGGTGTTCTTTGCGTGTCCCTTCGTCAATTTCATCACATCACCACTCATTCCCATCTTCGCGATTAGCCAAAAGTGACAGAAATGCGAAGTAAAATTAACCAAATCAATCTAATGATGTTTGGCTTACTTTACAGCATTGCTGATCGGTTTGGTGAAGATTGGGTTGGATTTAAACTTTTGACGCCCCTGGGCCAGTGTGCGAATGCTGGTCCTGCTCCACTGTTTTCAATGAAATCAATTTTTCCACCTCCACTACTTCTAATCTAAAAATACTTTACGTACAATTTCTGTGTGTTAGAATGTACGAAATATAGAGCTATATACAACAAAAATCTGAAATAAAGTTGAAGTATCAGAATGGAGGCGTTCCAACAATCTTGTACATTACAAGCACTTGTATGACTTTTCAGTTTTCAGTACACATTTCCTGTCACTGACATCAGATGACGGGTTCCCTACCGTTGATTTTGAGAACACCACCTTGATTTTAGATTTTTGCTTAACTAGAGCATTTTATTTTTCTCTGTTTTTCAAGTTTACGACTCAATTTCACTTAAATTACATTAAAGTCGGACAATTTTGCCGCCTCTATGCCTAAACATGGCCATGATTAAGTTTATTTTTACACGTACTTCCAAAGTAAGGTCCTTTCGTCACCCAATGATGGTTCACTGCCTTTAATTGCTTCACCTGCGTACACCCGTCTTGCAATAGTAATCCTTTCAATCTGAGAAGCGAATCATATTTAAAAAGCAAGGAAGAAGTAAGAAATATCTATCGTGAGGCAAGAAGATATAATTGTCGATTCCGCAACGAACAATTTTCCGCAAACCATAATTGAGTTTGAGAAATCCCTTTGAAGTCGCCTGCTTCCAAATATCGACCTCTTCTCTAAGCGCCCGCTCCGAAACAGGGAGGAAAATAGAAAATTATGGAAGATCGCTAGAGCCAGGGATTTCATTTTGGAGCTAAAACTCGCGCCGCCCCCCTCAAATTTATCGGCCAAAAAGCTTGGTTTGGTGAAGACGCGCTCAAAAGGTGGATGTATGAGCAAACAATATTTGACCTTCCGATCTGATGGATGGGAGCATTATATTGCGTTCCTTTTATACAGCGCTCTGTGATTTCGATCAGGAAAAGCGAGCTAATGTAAATAACGACTACAGAATATAGGAAAGACCGCTAGTCTTCACGGTTCGCCTCAATTAAATTAGTATTGTTGTGTTTTCATGAGAACATACGAGTTTCCATATTATAAGGAACAATTTGGTGATGAAAAGTTCTATTAGTGAGAATTCCACAAAGAAAACAATTGGTCGCCAGTGACATATTTCTTAAAAGGGGCAGGGTAAAAGTTATTTTTAATAATAATTACCCCATTGTTATAAATAATGATGTCAGCTGCTCTACGTGACGCAGTGGTTAGAGTAACATGAAATGAGTTTGGAATCTCTGGTAATGGTTGATTGAATTAATTTATTTCGCTTTTCTGCCACTATTGGCTAATCGCCAACATGAGAGTGAATGGTGATAGGATGGGATGGATGAAGGGACAATTGCAAACATATTATGATGTCCTTGAAGATTTAAGGTTGTCTTAAAAAAGTAATTTTCATTTTGCTTTGTAATTAGTTATTTGTCAATTTTCTACCTGTTTATAACTGTGAGAAGAGCGGTGCTTTTCCACTCTCTTGGAGGGAGGAACTTTTTAAAGTGTGTCCTTACCTTTTTATGTGTTGTGTGTCCTGTACACATCTCTTTACAACCTGCACTTTTAACCCCTTTTCAACTCTCGGGTCAGGATTTTAGATAAAAAATGGCGATTTGTGTCGATGCACCCCGCAAAAAATTCATTCATTCATTCATTTTATATTAATTGCCAGCGACACACACACACACACACACGTGTACATGTAAAAATTATTTTTTTTTAAAAAAAAAAAGTAAATATTAAATGCGTGGTGTAGGAAACCAGCAAATGACATTTTGAAAGATTAATATATAATATATACGTATATCATTTATAAACGTGAAAATAAGCATTTTTCTAATGATGCACAATTAATTATAGGTATTTCAGTGTTACGTGTGAATGTCCTGTTCAGATATTCATAATGAACTAATTTCCACATAAAATACTTAGTGATGCCTGCTAAAATATATCCTGACTGCGTGGAGAGCACTAATGAAAATGCGTGTAACATTGCATGCATTAATGTACTGGAAAATAATAATTTTCAGATTAACTCTGTTTGTTATTTACACCACTTTCTATGGAATTCGCCATGATAATATTTCAATGTTGGCCGTAAGGTGACAACATTTGTATGTGGTAGAATCATCCTTGAACTTTTCTTTACGGCAGTCGAGCACGTCTAGTGCTGCAATTGGATATCTCCACCGACGGTTTCAGGTTCGAGTCCTCGGGTGTGCATCGGTGTTTCTTTGTGGTGCCCTTCGATCAATTTCATTATTCATCTCCGTCGTCGTGATGACCAGTGTGTCAGAAAAGCGACATTAAATAAAATACAAATTAAAAAAACGTTTCTACTGAATCCTCTGAGGATATCTTTCCAAAGCTACTGGATGCCACAAACTGAAGAAATAAAACGTACCCGAAGACGGGATAAATGATTGACTGCACTACAAAATGTCCACGTAAACTTTGCGAGTCTGCGCTCACGTTCCGTAACCACAGCTGTACACGCCGCTTCCCATACATTAAGAAAAATAATCTTCTTATCCATTTGACGTGCGTGATGCTGATACTAGTAAAAGCTTGGTACCGGACGCTTAAACGCTTTCTAAAAATCAAATAAACGAAAATATGGAATACATTGACATGAATTATTGTGCTGACTAAAGTGCAGAAATAACTGACGTTATCAGTAGAATCCCCACCTCCGTATTCTCGACGAAACTGAGCTTAAACTTTACCTTCCTGCTATCTCAGATTCCAACCGTTTGTCATTCAAATTGTTGCCACTGTTCTTCTTGATGGCGCCACCGTCTTCCTCCATGCCTATACTTCACTGTTCTCCCAAGGGATTTCTTTTTATCTACCATTCGAGCAGACGTACGAGGCAGGTCACGTGACTCACTGGACGTTAGATAAAATGAGGAAGTGCAGTGGAAACAGTTTTTGGTCTGTGAGCTATGGATACGTTAGTCTAAAAGTTATATATTAATGGTTAAAAGAACAGAGTGATTCATAACTTTGTGGAACTTTTATAGTTAATATGCACAGTGTGTTTTTTTAAGTATAAAGCATCCAAAAATGAGATAATGTTAAATATTATACAGTGCCGGTTTAAATCGTGTAGGAACGTTGCATTTAAATTAACTACCATCACATGGAAATCTTCCTTTGTTTTGAAAATTAGAATCAGAATTGATTAGTCGGCTGTGTGCCTATCCCTGTGGGGAGGGCGATTTATTAGGGCTGCATGTCTTCGTGTAGTAAAAAATTTACCGGGTACGTAAAAAATACCAAAAAATACAACTGTTGCGAGAAAAACTGATACGTTTCAAATTACATTTTAAACCTACAATTGGAAAGATTCAAAGTGATCTTCCTCCATTTCGGGGTTTATCTAAAATTATCGTCATGATATGCGACACATCTGTTTGAGCTTGCACCTAATATTCTGCTCACATCTGCAAATCTGTGTAAATATTAGCAGACTAATGACTGGCAATTTGTTTGTTTGCTGGATTCCTAGTGGCCAAAAGCAAACTCTGTGTAACGCTTCTCTTTTAATCGAGTCAGCTAATACATTAGAAAAGGTGTAATACCCGTAGATAATGTCGAATCCGTCAAATGCTTTTTACGTTTGAGAAGTTACGTGTGACGTCAACAATTTGCACGAGTTTTAAGTCCATTTTATGCAGAGAGAGGCTAATCGGGAATGCACCTACAGTTTAAATCGGTGAGGGCGAAATTCTTCCTCGATTTTCTGAATTGTTAACATTTTATACATTAAGTTAGAACTTATCTTTTTTATCATCAACTCAAGAGACAACGTCAAATGATATCTGCATGTTACGATGATAGTCACTTGTTCTAGAAAAGTATAGACATTTTCTTTTAAATTATTGAATGATCTGCAAAGGGAACACGCACAAAGTCAACGTGAAAGAAAAGGTTACGTTCGATCAACTTAACTTTTCATCTCGCTGTTCGAAACCACAGACGGAGCAAGTTCTTGCTTTCAAATCCTGGCTGCGACTAACTTCAACAATACACATGGCGAGATCTCCCAAAGACGCACACAAAGGGACGAGAGTGCCGAAGTTAAAAATCGCACCCTCCTTCCGCATCCAGACGCCAATCTGAGAGCAAACAAAGAGAACTTCTCGCCTCTAGACATCCCTAACTTTCCCAGCGGAAGAATTTCGAAAGCTTCACTCTCAGTTCTGCTTTTCTGTTGATTACGTGCGTTTCTCTCGATGCCTATTTCGTCGTGTCTTGGGTTCCACTCCGATGTGTTTACGTATGTACGAAGTCTGTCCATAAAGAAAGTGAACTTTTAAAATAGCTCGCCAATGTATCGATACGCCGCTTAGTGACGCCACGTGGTAGGACGCTCTATAAATGACACATCCCTCTGTGTCGTTTCATCTTCAGTCTGCAAGGGTTAGAGTGAGGTCGTGTTTCGATACTCTAATAGAAAATGAAGATTCTTGAAGAACAACGTACTAATGAGAAATCTTGTTTCAAATTAGGCAAAACGTTTACGGAAATACGGAAACACTGAAACTGTTACAAGAAACTTACGGTGACGCGGTGTTCTGAATGGTGCAACCGTTGAAGACGATGCAAAACGTGGGCAGCCGTCATCATTGTGTGACGCTCCTTATTCAGGGATTTTGGACGAAGCATAACTCAACTGTTGTACACCAACTCCCCTACTCGCCTGATTTGACACCTGCGGACTTCTTGGTTCCAAAGATAAAAACCACACTCGAAGGACACTTTCCGGACCAAAAGACATATCAGAACGTATTCGAGCAGCGGAAACAACGCCGGAAGAAATGTTTTCACAGTTAAAGGAACTACTTTGAAGGGAATAAATCTGGTTAAGTTGTATGAGAAGTTAATAGAGAGATTTTCAAAAAGTCCTATTTCTTTTTGGACAGACCTCGTATAGGGAAGCTTTGAAATACATCAGTTTCTATCCTGTATAGGTCTTTGTGTGCGCGTGTACATTGCATGTATTGCTATTGGGAACATCTGTGTTCATGTTGAAGTCAATCGAGTGTGAGGTCACATGCGGCCAAGTGACCTCATTTCTTGCCAACCAATAACTGTTCACTATCCCTGTTCGACAAACCTTCACGTACCAGCTTTGAAATTTATATTGTTTTTCTTATTTTATACAGTGTTTTTCTATAGTTCATGCATTATAACGCACTGCAAACTATCCTCTGAAAAAGATCATATTTCTCTGTCAGTTCCCGTCATACATTCCCTGTGTAATTAATATTCCATTTTAACTGGTCAGAAGTGCATCGCAAAATTCCCGTCACCCTCGAGAAACTTTCGCTATTAAACTCATACAAGGATTAGGAACTTTTCCATAGGTCGCACTCGAAATTCCCCTTCTCTCCAACGGTGTAATAAATCTCAACAGATCCCTTCCTCTCGGTTCCTTTTTTCTTAGCGATTTCCACTGAAAACTTGTGAAGAGGGAGTTTTCCAGTTGCTACCAGCACTGATTCTTTCTTAGATCGTTAATCATAGTGTGGGAATTAAACTTTTTTGCTGTTGAAGTCCTGTGTAAATTGATGAGAGAGTACACACATTTTCTTCGGAGGAATGAGCGCACATGTAAAGTTATCGAATAAAATAGTACAAAAACTACACAAGAGCTTGCTAAATTTCAATATTGACAACAAGGAACATTTATCTTACCTGTATGACCTGTATGGGTCATTCAATGTCAAATCATCCAGGTCATGTCACCCACCATGCCCAATTTTGATGAAATTCGGTATACTTATTGAACTTTTGATGCTGATTACAAAAATAACATTTTCTTTAGATTGGTCGAGAGGTTCAGAAGTTACGCGCATTTTAAAATCGCTGTGTTTTGATTCTCTCACCCCAAAGATAGTTTCCAAGTTACGCTTATGAAGGTAGTTGCTTCCTTGCATGCTAAATTTAGAACATCCACGCTTTATTGCAATTCATTTCTAATTCAATGTGAAAACTTCATTGTTTTTGGTGTACTGCTGCCTTCATTTGGAATGATGTTGTCGAGGGAGTGGATCTTGTTGAACTTGGAATGGAGGAGAAAGAAATAGGTGCAAGTAGAATCGATTATACCATATTAAAATACCGTGGTCAGCATACTAATGATTTCTTAATTAAAATCGTTCAAGCAAAGCTAACTCTGTGTTCCATTATTTATTTGATGTCATAATATAAATCTATGAAGTATGTGTATATTATTGCACCAGAAACATAATTAAAACATACATGCAAGTCTTCATGATCATTGATTGTGTGTAATTTACTTGCACAAATCAATGATCATTAACTTGCAGTTACTTCCAAAGTACCAGTATCTGTAACTGAGTTATTTTTTAAGTAAGTAACTATAACTCAGTTAATTTTAAAAAAAGTAACTTACCGAACACTGTAAATAACTTGTAAGTTCAAAATAGTGTCTTCTTAATCATCCTGGTACTGTTGTAGTACTTTTCAATTGCCGACACATTTTACTGTGGGTATTTGTCGTTTCACTGTAGGTAATTAATAAGAAACTTATGCGTTGAATACTATTTCTACAGAATTGCTACATCATTGTTGCACTTGTTATTTGATACTGTAGAAATCTATACAAGTCTTTTAACTTTTCCAACCACCCCCTCACAAGCAGTGGCCGATTTGGAAATTAATTACTGCTGGTATACTCAGACCCCTTTGATACAATCGTTCAAAAATCTTTGGCAACTACAAATATATATATAATGTGTAGTTGCCAAAGATTTTTGAACGAATTTACGGTATTTTGGTTGTGCTGAATCTAAAAAAACAGCATATTTGCCAAGTTGGGTCTAGTTCTTGAGATACTTGATATCCTTCGATTTTAAGTTTATCCTAATAAGAGCTGTAGGTGTTGACATGAAATAGGGCATGGCTTTTATTATAGAATATAAAAATATTTCTCTAGTCCATCCATTGCACAGAAAAGTTAGTTTTTCTTCATTTGCTTTATTTTTGTTTTATTTCTATTGTTGAGGGGAATGAAACATGCATTCTTCACGAGCAGGCTGCGTAAATGATTCTGATGGATTGTGCTGCATTTGTGGTGAATATTCTGTGCAGAAACAAAGAAAAACATCACTGACTTTGTAAAGGAAGCATATCTTGCATTTTGAAGTAGTTTGTTAAGTCTTGGATAAAGGTAGCAAGTGTTTATTTAATTACATCCATAGATCCTTTCATGGACTGAGTATTGAGAAACCAAAAACGGGGATCTTTGATGGGCCTCAAACTTTTTGAAGCTTCTATATGATTCAGTTATGTCTGAGTTGTCAAGAACTTCTTCATAGTTTTCGTGTTTGTGATTGCTGAAGAACTGGTGCAAAACTTGCTGACAAACTTCAAATATTTTGTAATTAATATGAGCATAAACATAAATTTCCTCCAAATCCACTTTGACAGTTTTGCAGATAATCTTGGTGATTTTAATGGAAAACAAGGGAGAGGTCCCACCATGATATAAAGGAGATGATGGAGGAAATATTTGAAAGCAGGTGGCACAGATACAAGATAGCAGATCAATGGTGGCGATTAGGAGGAGTGTAGAGGACATTTACCACCCACTTTTTGCCTCCACACAATGGTCTCTTAATGATAAGCCATGTCTACTAAGGGAGACTCAACTGTCCTTGCACCTGCCCCCTCCCCCTATCCATTTTGGTACCCAATCGTCGATAGTGTGGTAGATTATTGCTGGGCTCTTCAACGTGATTGTTCCGACACCCTACACACGAGAAAATCTCAGAATGTTCAACTTAATTCCTAAACTCCATACTCAATGTATCTCAATGGAAAACTTACTACTACTACTACAAAAAAATAGGAGACCCTTGGATTTGAACCCGTGGCCCTTCCTTCCTAGGAAAAAGAGAGCTCTGACACCTACCTTCTTCTCGCACATATTCTCTAATATAATTCGTGACACTTAAGTTTTCAGTTTTGTTATCTATTAATATGTTAGGTGAATATAGTTTCAGACTTCAGGTTATAAACAAAAATGTAAATCTTTCACCACAGTGTTTGTCGCCTAGTAGAGAGCCTGTAGTACAGTTGACTACTCTCTGCTGGTGCCAAATTAACGATTTCTGGCCTTAGAAATCTTTCAGGGCAGTCAGATAACATTTGGAGAAGTGTACCATTCTTCCAGAAAGACATCACAGAGTTGCTACACAGATGAGGGTGGAGGAAATCTGCATCATACTCAATCCTCTAAAACCGACCACAGGGGTTCAATAATATTGGGGTCCTGTGATTTCGCTGGCCATGAAAGGTGTTGAAGCTCATCTTCATGTGCCGTAAACCAAGACTGAACACCTCGGGCAGTGTGCAAAAATAGTAAAGTGCTTTGCACGATGCCATGAAGGCGTATAGAGCGTGTGGAGTTAGGGCCCCACATTTTCCTGATCATGGCCGATGGTGGGGTGGTGTGATCACCATTTACATATTAGATAAATATGTGAAGACTTAATATTATGTACCAGAAACATAAATAAAACAACTTAGTATTCCTATATTTATTTTATTGCAATTAATAATCATTGAATGGAGGAGAAAATTTCCAGAAGAAAGCAACTGTAACTTCGTCCGTTACTGTTAAAAAGTAACTTCACGAACACAGATGAAAACCAGCAAACTGAATTATTTTGAAATGAAAATCGTATTAATATATGACCATTCATTACAAAATAGTAGCATGTTTGCAACTTTTCTTTCCAGAGTTGAAAAATTTCTAATCATTCTTAATCAAATCTAAGAAAGCCTCACAATGAATTTAATTATAATTTACAGTTACAGTAACCTGAATGTTATTTTTAATTAGGGGTAAAGAGCTTTTGAACTTTTCGTTGTTGCATTTATTGTTCCTGCCCAGCAGGCTATGAAGCCAGGGGTCCCAGGTTCGAATCCCGACTAGGACATGAATGTTTGCATTTGTCAGTATTGAGAAAACCGAGAATATGGTAAAAATTGGTTTGTGTGAAAGTTGAGGAAAAGGTGAATGTTGGGGGATACGACCACATAGGGGTATTCCTTAAAAAATTGTAAGAGCGCTGGTTGGAATCCGAAACGACACGAGTTTAAATCTCCTCCGAGAAAGTTGGATCTTTTTTCATGCAAACATTCCAGTCAACATGGTGATGGACGATTTGCTTAGTAGTATTTATGCACCTTCACTGATGTTGGAGAAAATATCCTCTGCTTCGTTGGTTGTCTCTCATTTCAATTTTCGAATTCCAGATATACAGGACAGACTTAATTAATGTGGTAAAGAACAATTTCAGAACATGTATCGGACTGCTCTACTTCTCATTTATGATTAAAACTTCACAGTACAGTGGGATCCATGAGAATTACCGTGCAAATTGTCCATGACTATTTTCATCAATTTTTCTCTTGCATCCTGTGTGTTTTTAAGCGATGGATTTTTATGTATGCTGGTGAAGAAGTTGTCAACAGTTTGTTTTGAGTTTTCTTTTAATTCTTGAAGCTCTTATCGGGTCAAATAAAGTGCACGAACATGGTGATGGACAATTTGCAAGGTAATACTCATGGATCCCACTGTACATTACATTTTCCATTATGTTCTGCAATTATCTTCTCTTGCAGGGTATGGAAACCTGGCCCCCAAAACATCAGCCGGGAAGGTGGTGACAATGCTGTATGCATTAGTGGGTGTGCCGCTCATGCTGCTATGTCTCTCCAACCTTGGAAGCCTCATGGCGCACACGTTCGAGTTCGCCTATTCTCACATGTGCTGTGCCCTGTGTCAGATGCAGCACCGTGGAGCCCCAGTTCCTACTCAGGCCGACACCCCTGCGGTGCTCCTCACCACCCCCATGGGGGCCGAGCCCCTCCTCAGTGGAAGTGCCACGAGCGAAGACAGTGCGGAACCATCCAGAGAGACTCCAGCCAAAAAGAACTCGCTTGGTTCAACACCGAGGAGAAGGCCCAAGCCGCTGTCACCGGAAGTGCGTAAGCTGTTGACGGAGTGTGTGGAATACTCAATAGCTCAGGATGTTGCTGAGCCAGGTGCCAACAAGCTCTTGGAAGAGCTGAGGAACACGGAAGCGGAGCGACAAGAAGAAGAAGAGGAGGAGGAGGAAGATGACGATGAGGATGAGGAGAGCCAAGGAGAGGAGGTCGTGAGGCCGAACCATACCCACGATACCCCATCCCGGGTGCCACTGATATGGAGGACCCCGACCCACAGACCCCCCACACCACCCAGACCTCGCCCGCCCACCCCAATGCCGATGCTGGAAGATTCCGTGAAAATAGCCATGTCCGAAACGGACTCCATGGAAAAGCCGGTGACCCGAGTACCAGTCTACATTGTTCTGCTAGTTCTCAGCTGCTACATATGCCTTGGTGCTGGCATCTTCTCCGCTTGGGAAGAATGGACTTTTCTAGACGGTGCCTACTTCTGCTTCATAACTCTGTCCACTATTGGTTTCGGGGATCTTGTGCCCGGCAAATCCTTTGAGAAGACCAACACTCAAGGGGGGCAGCTTCAGTTGGTCGCCTGCTGCGCCTACCTTCTTCTCGGTCTAGTCATTATAGCTATGTCCTTCACGTTGGTGCAAGAGGAGGTGATCACGAAATGCAAGGAGATCGCATTGTATATTGGGATACTGAAGAAGGAGAACGAATGAAGACAAATAAGTTTGGGTGTTGAAAACCATGACTGACTAGAACATGAGAGTCATTCTGCAAAAAACTAGTTCATTGAGTAATTTCTGACGTCATTGTCTCTCATAATCAACTCTCCAATGCCACTGTAAGAAAAATATTGCTCTTCACTATTATCGGAAGCAACGGCCTTCATTGTTTCTAATAGCACAGGTCAGGAATTGTCATGAATATCCTTCTTAATCTCGAAATAAACTCATTTATTTCTTTACTAACTAATCTGCATAAACTGAACGAGTCTTGTAATGTTTCCTAAAATTTCTCTGAAGAGGTAATTTGCAATAATTTAAAGTGTAGAAATGAGTCATATCAGAAAAGACTATTCATCTCTGTGAGCTTTTCCTCTCCAAAATAATTTTGTGAAATATCCTGAATGAAGTTAAGGAGAATCTCAATCTGTTTCCCACCAGATTCCGATTTGAAGGCATTCATAAGTGGCTAAACCCTATACAGATTAGGTGTTTCTGCTGGCATGCATGGATTAGTGTTTAACAGAACGCATTCTAACACAATGAGTCCTGAGTTAGAATTCCAGCTATGATTTTCTTTATGGCCGTTCCTTTCATAGTTTTCATTATTGAGCCTCACTAATGCAAATAACCTGATCGGAGGAAAGTACAAATTATGATTTGTCAGTTGCTTTTTGCAAATTCACGTAACTTGTTTATTACTGTGTTTACTCAAGACGTTAAACTTTTTAATAGCATTAGGTTTATATTTTGGGCCATAGATTATCATTCTTTTGTTTTCTAAAATATAAACCTCGTTTAAGAGTTTGGTTTCTTTATTATAATTCATCCTGTACCTGGTTGTAAGCCTACCTATTCTTTGTAAACAAATCTTAACAATGAACTAGTTCTCCAAGAACAACTCGTGAAAATTAACTGTACTGAACACTGAAGTGTATATGACTAGTAAAGTGAGCTTTACTTTATTTATAAGCTAAAGTATTCGTTTCTAGTCTTTTGAAAAAAAAACTTATAGTTTACAGCTTTTCAACTCAGTGCAACTAACGCCAAAGAAAACTATGAAAGATAATGTACAAAAAGTTCTGCTTTTTTTTAAAGGAAAAAAAAACAATCAAGAACTGTGACTAGATGTTGTGTACAACGATCTTTTTTTAAGATAAAGGGAAAAGTAACAGGTGCTTCTGCAGTCTATGTGCATAAAAATTTTTAAACAAATCTTGCAACTTTTCTAATTACAAGTTTCCACGATTTTTTCTGTAGTGAAAAATTGTAAAGGTGTGTCGTAGGTGTTAATTTCTCATTAAGAGGCCTTCAAACGTGAACAATTTTGAAATCAAAAGTTTGTACAGTAATTACTAATGAAAGGTTAGTGCAAATAAGAGGAAGTGATCTAGTTAGAATACTAACCACTCTTGTGTGAATTCTTATGAATGAAATGTGACTTTAATAATACTCAAACTATATAATTTTGCATGTTCAGAAGTGCAGACCATACCTCAAAATACTGAACTTCTACTCTTAAATACCCAGAAATTTGTATGTTCTCATGGAAACGTGGCTCCAAGTCTATAACTATTTTGTCACAGAGTCAAAGTTCATAATTCATCAAGGTCTTCTACTATTGAATGAAAATCCCATGTTCATAAATGTATCTTATGCTAGAAGATAAAATTTTCGCTCTCTTATGGGAACATATCACAAAAATTTCTGATTCTTAAAACAAAGATAACAATTTCTTATAAAGACATACATTGGTAACCTCTTGAATTATACAATTCACAGAAGAAGTAATTTAACTATTACATGTGTCTTGGTCAGTTTCTATTATCTTTCGCTACTGTTGTCAAAGTAAATGAATCTTGATAACCAGATGATGCAAATTGTCTTTGGTAAATAATCATTTCATAAAGAAAAAACATACATTGTAGTTCATAATACTGTCAATAATACAATGTTACTTGCGAATGTTTTATATTTAATTTTTACCTATGATTACCTCTCTTTGTTTCAAGCAGTGGTAACTATTGCATTGAAATGTCTAGAGTGATGTGCCATATATATATCTACGTCCACATTGCCTTCATGTAATCTAAGCATAGTCTACATACACAACGTAGGCTAAGCTAAAAATTAATTTACACTGCTATTTTGAATTAAAAGTGCCATTTACCAATCACGTCGTGCATCCAACTGAAAACTTTAATATTTGCAAGAAAAAATTTGCCAGATTCTCTTTCAACCATTAACTGCTCATGTAGAACAAAAGCACGTAATGATCATGAGGCAAAACTAACTAACTTTCCCATCAATGATGGGAATAGTTCATATAATGTGTTTGCTACTTGGAATGAAATTATTCGAGAGTGTAATAAGGCACTTCTTCAATAATTGAAAGACAGCATAATTTTATTTCGCTTCTACAGCATTGTCTTTTGGTCCACATAGATTACATTATCTACACTATGTGTGCATGTAAAATACCAGTTTTACGTGTAGATTAACGTCACTGAATGTATTGTGTTTGCTTTTGTACTCTTTTGTAGTAAAGTATAACTCATTCCAAACCTGACATGAGATTGCAAATATGTCGTTGATGGTATACTCTCACATTAAGCAAGCCTCCTATGGGAGGGAGCTTTTAGACCAAACTGCACACACTGGAATACAAATGCATTAACTGCACATGAGTGACCAACAGACCAAGGCAACACATTGCATGCTGTTGAGAAAATGGCCCAGTCAGAGTAGCTTCAGGAAGTGAGTTAAAATGTGATTTTATATATATATATATATATATATATATATATATATATATATATATATATATATAACATGCATATTTACAGTCTCGTATAATTACATGAATGACTCTTATTGAACATAGTTCAGCAATGATTCTGTTTAGAGATACTGTGTTCTCGGCACATCTCTCTCTAATTACAATGTTATCATTACACAATCAAGATTTTGACAATTGGATGTAGTCCTATACTTTGTTGCTTCTTTCAATTTTGTACTATTTGCATTATATACCTGTGTGTGTGTGTATTTGCATATCTGTATGTTTCATATTTCCAGTGTAAGCAGCAGAATACCCATATATTTTACGAGGAGGAGGTACATTAGTTCCAGTCTCAGTTACCTCTGGAGCAACGCCGTGCATAGCGAAGCAGTACAAGCTGCTCAAAGGCTGGTACCAGCACTCGATTTCCCTCTTTTCACGCAATACCTCTCCCCCTAGCATTTTTACTGGTGGAGCCTTCTCGTGTCACTACTTGTGCAGAGACTTACTCTATGTGATCAAAAGTATCCAGACACACCGTAAACACACTGATATGATAACGTGTGTTTATCATAGAAGGCGACACAGTACTGCCATCTACCGCGTGGAACACATAGTCAGTGAACTTAGTAGTCTGCAGCCAGTGTGAGACAGCAGTATGGGATTGTCTGAGGAACTCGCAGACTTTCAACGTGATAAGTTGGTTGGGTGCCACTTGTGTAGGAAGTCTGTGTGTGAGATTTCCACCCTCCTAAACATCCCTCTGTCCACTGTTTCCCATGTTATAGTGAAGGGATGTGTACAACCGAAAAGCGTGCAGGCCAACCTCCCATGTTGACCTCCAGAGACCATTGAGTGTTGAAGAGGGTCGTACAGCATTATCGTCAATCATCCATCGCCACCATCACACAGGAATTCCGAACTGCATCAGGATCTACTCCAAGCACCATTACTGTTTGGCGCAAGGTGAGGCAACTTGATTTCCATGAACGAGCAGCTGCCCATAAGTCAAACATCACACAGACAAATGCCAAATGCCGCCTCGTGTGGTGCAATGAGCGTTGAAACTGGACCATAGAACAGTGGAAAACCGTTGTGTGTAGTGATGATTCACAGTACACAATGTGGTGATCCGATGGTAGGGTGTGGGTGTGGCGAATGCCTGATGAACGACATCTGCCAGCCTGTATAGTGCAGACAGTGAAATTCGGAGGTGACGGGGTTACAGTGTGGTCATGTTTCTCCTGGAGGGGGCTTAGCCCCCTTGTTGCTTTACATGGCAATGTCACGGCACAAGCTTATGTTGACATTTTAACAGTTTTCATGCTGCCTACCATCGAAGACCAGTTCGGGGATGACCATTGTGTCTTTCAACACGACCGAGCACCCGTCCATACTGCAGGACTTGTGGGGGAGTGGTTTGACAACAACAACCTCTCACTAATGGACTGGCCTGCGCAGAGTCTTGATTTGAATCGCATAGAGCATCTCTGGGATGTTTTGGAATGCCGACTTCGTGCTAGACCACACCGATCCAAATCAATACCTCTTCTCATTTTGGCACTCTGCGAGGAATGGGCTGCATATCCCTAGTCTCAACCCCATGCATCTTGCCAAAGGTGTCCGCAGATATATTTTTTAAGGGAGAGCCAAGAATCACATTTCATCAGAATAAAAAAAATGTTCCTTTTAAGTAAAAAAAATTCTGTAGATTAAAGGTTCTTGAAATTATATTGATTAAATAGTTGTAGTCATAATATTCTCAATATTAGTAGCGACATTATAAACTAATTACAGAGACTATTATTTTTATATATTTATTTGCTTATTGGAATATTTTCTGCAAAAAAAATACATGTTACTTTAAATTTTTTTAAGGCTTTCTAACAGCAGCTTCTCTTATGAATACCTGCATATGAGGCTGTGTGAAGATTTTTATGAATCTCAAGGTTTGATTTATTTGTTCTTTCATGTCCACTTTATGTACAGATAGGCAAATTGGGACTGGACCTATAGTTTACAGTGAGATCCAAAGCACTGTGAAATGTGCCTCCACCGGGTATCGAACCCAGGACCCCTGGATTACAAGGTGATGATGTTACCACAACACCATCAGGGAGGCCCCCTGAATCACAAGGGTTGTGCATATACAGGTGCTCCTTTTTCTTTTTTAAAATAATTTACAATATGCAGTTCCTTCACTTAGGTTTCCATAATGAAAGTTGTGCAAATTACTCACAAACTAAATATATATATATATATTAATAACTTACCTTTTACGAGTATCTAGGTAACTCCTGCGATGTTTCGGGACGCAACTGCTCCCTTCCTCAGGCTGCTTACATTTAGGTTATGTATAAATCATAACCACGTCGAACTCTCCATAGGTACAGGATATAGGATTGGTAAAAGGTGTGTGGTTAAAAAACAATAAAAATCTAAAACCCATTACAGGTGCACGTCCGACTACCATGCTGTTTCCCCGATTAGAAACTGCTCCTTGGAATGTTAAAACTTTAAAAGTGTGAATAGGCATACTATTCCATACACACCCTTCATCCCTCCCTCGTTTATTTCTTCCTCTTTACTATCTTTCTTATACCCCGTGAGGGATGTAAAAAGGGGAAAATCCCAACCGCTTTTGGAATTCCAAAAACTCAGGTCGAAGGGAATCCCTTCTTTATATCATTCCAATGTATAGCCACCCAGGTTATGGGCTTGCCAAAATCCTAGTTAAAAATATTAAAAGAGTGGGGGGAAAAACAGAATTTAGTATTAAGAATTCCATGGACGTCAAAGAAGAGATCGAAAAACTTGAAGTTAATAACTCCGATCACATTGTGAGCTTTGACGTCGTAAATTTATACCCCAGTGTTCCTAGAGAAAAAGCAGCTGACACATTGCAAAGATGGTTAATGAGTAAGGGAATAGATGTCGTCGAGGCATGCGAGTACGTTAGATGGTTTAATCTGTGTAAGGGGTTTAACTGTTTTTGGGGAAACGGGAAGATGTACATTCAAAGAGAAGGGCTAGCAATGGGGAACCCAGTCTCAGGAATTGTCTTGAGTATATTTATACATTTTATCGAAAAGACAGCACTTAGCCTCATAATGAGGGGAATTAAGTTCTACGGCAGATACGTAGATGATATCCTTGTTATTGGGAAGGGGGAGGAGGTAGAGAAACTATTTGAAACCACAGGGGAACAAGAGGAAAGGATAAAATTCACTAAAGAAGAGATGGATGACCATAAGATTAGTTTCTTAAACCTAGCAATTCAACTAGAGGGAAAGAAAATTTACAAAGGTGTTTATCATGAGGCATTATCGGGAGACCTATATATCAACAAAGAATCGGCCCATGCTAACAGGACATAGAATAATGTATTTCAAAACTTCTTCCTGCGGGCTTGCGGATTATGTAACAACCAAGCTGATTTGTGTAAAGAAATCAAATGGATAATGAGAATAGGAAAGAGGAATGGATACAGAGAGGAGGAGTTAAAGGGAATTTAAGTAAAGCTAAGGTCACATATGGGAAAGAATTGAAAAGGAATAAACCGAAGAAAGATGGAAAAGGAAAGGAAGAAGAAGTTAGAGATGAAGAGGGGGGAATTTAAATATATAGGCATTCCGTACTTTCCCGGAATATCGGAGAAAATCGAAAGACTTGTAAGAGGATATGGTGTAAGGTGCGGGATGCAAGCTCCAAAAACTTTAGAAAAGCATTTCATGGGGTATAAGAAAGATAGAAAAGAGAGAGAAATAAACGAGGGAGGGATCAAGGGTGTGTATGGAATAGTATGGGCCAAACAGGAAGCAGCACGAATGTTCGGTGGGGGGAGCATGACAGGGATAGAAGGGAGGGGGTTCTCAAGACGGGGCTCTCCGAACATATCCTCGACGAAGGCCATGTAATCGCCAAACGGAAAGTGCTTAGGGAAGAGGAAAAACCTATAAGGAGGAATGTATATCAAGGGTCGTATATATGTAAGGGAAGAGAGAATAAATTAAACGGGGATGATGGGAATATCGATGAGATGTGGGGGAAGATGTTCAAGAAATGAGATGGGAAGGAATACGTAAAAATAGGATTTAACGTAACCCCGGAAGTAGCACGCCAAGCTCAAATGGAAGAAGAATTCATGCTGGACATGACGTGAACTGGAATGGAGGAGGTATGGGGGGAACTCAGGGGAAATAGAGGAGAAAGAGAGGGGAAGCGCCCGACCTCACGCTCTACGAGGAAACATTGGAGTAATTCAGCACACGTGGACTGTGCCTATTCACAGTTTTAAAGTTTTAACATTCCAAGGAGCAGTTTCTAATCGGGGAAACAGCATGGTAGTCTGCCGTGCACCTGTAATGGGTTTTAGATTTTTATTGTTTTTTAACCACACACCTTTTACCAATCCTATATCCTGTACGTATGGAGAGTTCGACGTGGTTATGATTTATACATAACCTAAATGTGAGGAGCATCCCAAAACGTCGTAGGAGTTACCTAGATACTCGCAAAACATAAGTTATTAATATATATATATATATATATATATATATATATATATATTATATATAGGGTGGCTCAATAAGTCACTTACACCCCCAGTACAAGGCCACTGCGGCATGGAACGTGAAAATGGCGATGACCAATCGTTGCATGGCCAAGGTGGAACCACATTGACGCCACCCACACGGTCGGCAGCCATCTTGATGTCCGCCATCTTGAATTCAACTTCAAAAATTTAAATGGGAAGGGGGTGATATATATCAAATCAGGCTAGAATTTCACGAGAAATGCAATGGTGGAGTTTTTTTTTATATATATCTTTAACCAGTAAAAAAGTTATGACTGAATTCTTGTACCAATTTGCTCCTTTTCGAGGTGTTACAAAAATGCCTTAAAATTTGTTTAGCGCATCGGTAATGCATCGAGATGAAAGTGATGTCTAGGGAGAGAAGTTCGCATGCCATTGCACAAGATTTTAATCGGATACATCCATGAAGAGCTGTGCATTATGAATGGTTGTCGCGAACAATTACAGTGTGACGCTTCCATTAAATGAAAAGTCCTTCACAGTGACAATGCTAATGTTTATGTTCATAAGGAAGTTCATAAACAGAATATTCGATGCTTTTTACCTGACAACTAATTTTCGACAGATCAAAGCTGAATGGTTAGTGCTGGTAAATTAATGGTGTGGCATGCTGTGTGGAACACGATTGGTTAGTCAATTTTCCATCAAAGGAACCTTAAATGCTTAGGGCTACTTGGATTTGTAAAATAAATAGGTTTTTTCATCCTTGCTTATGGAAGAAGGTACTTTTTACAGAGTTTTTTTCAATAGGGAGGAACACCAGAACACTATGGGAACGTTGTGAAGCAGTTTCTGTCCAAAGTTAGTTATCAGATGACAAGGGTCACATATTCTGTTTATGAACTTCCTTATGAACATAAACATTAGCCTTCTCACTGTGAAGGACTTTTCATTTAATGGAAGCGTCATACTGTAATTGTTCGCGACAACCATTCATAATGTGCAGCTCTTCGTGGATGTATCTGATTAAAATCGTGTGCAATGGCATGTGAACTTCTCTCCCTAGATATCACTTTGATCTCGATGCATTACCGATGCACTAAACAAATTTTAAGGCATTTTTGTAACACCTCGAAAAAGAGCAAATTGGTACAAGAATTCAGTCATAACTTTTTACTGGTTAAAGATACGTCGAAAAAACCTTCACCATTGCATTTCTTGTGAAATTTTAGCCTGATTTGATATATCATATCACCACCTTCCCATTTAAAATTCTGAAGTTGAATTCAAGATGGCGGACATCAAGATGGCCGCCGACCCCGCGGGTGGCGTCAATGTGGTTCCCCCTTGGCATGATAATGATTGGTCATCACCATTTCCATGTTGCACGCTGCAGTGGTCTTGTACCGGGGGTGTTAAGTGACTTTTTGAGCCAACCTGTATATTCGCTTAGGTTCATAGTAGTAATAACATCCGAGTGATTGGATATTTGTTGTAGTCACAACTTCAAGTAAACAATTTTTCATGAATAGAGTTTTGGTTTTAAGAAAAAACATACATCATAATCTACACACTTTTCTTTACTTTTCAACTAAGTCTCCATTTCTTTGCACACAATTATCCCACCTTTCTGGAAGCTCGAAAATACCCTTACAGCTGCTCGCAGACATGGACGCACTGCTTTCTGTAAGTCCTCTGTCGTCTGATATTGTTGGCCTCCATAACTGTTCTCTGACAAAACCAAACAGATGATAGCCAGAGGATGCAATGTCGGGACTGTAGGGAGGATGAGACAGACGTTCCCACCCTATTTTCCCAATTTCCTCCCTAGTGAACTGAGCAGTGTGGGCGTGCATTATAGTGTTGAAGGATGACTTTCTTTCCAGGATGTTTATCCTGCATTGCACGATGGAGCTTGCAAAGTGTTCGGATATAACAGCGAGCATTTATGGTTTCTCCAGGTTCAAGAAATTCAGCCAGAATGCAACCCCCTGCATCCCAGAAGATGTGCCCATAACTTTGCCAGCAGACGGCTGATCTTTGATGCTTGTGTTTCCATCTTTCAAATGTTTTACCCATCTTCTAACACTGATAGGCACCCATGCATACATCTCCACATGCATGCTGAAGTCTAGTGTATATTACAAAAATATATAACGCCATGATTAGGTACAACTACTACCCACAACAGTGAAAGATTGCTGGCATCTGTCCCATACTCAAAGGAGGGAAAGTCTGCTCTTCTTGGGGAACTATAGGCCAATCAGCCTGCTGAAACACCTGGCCAAGATATTTGAACATGTTTCATTGAAGACTACAAAACATTGTCCTAGAAAGAACAATATTACCAAATTGCAGCGTGGATTTCACCCAAAACATGGCACCGAGACCCAATTGCTGAGGGTCGTACATAATATAACCGTTAACTTTAACTGAAAACTCTTCACCCAGGGAGTCTTCATGGATATAGAGAAAGTTTTCGATAAGGTATGGCATGAAGGCCTGATATACAAACTACACAGACAAGGTTTCTCACTGCCGATGCTCCATATGCTTCACTCTTTCCTGACTGGACAGAAATTCATAGTCAGTTTTAATGGAACAACGGCAACGCCACAACCAATCATGGCAGGGGCCCACAAGGTTCTATCTAATCACCTCTGTTATACGCATTGTACACAGCAGATATGCCTACCAACAGACAAACAACTTTGGCAGTATATGCAGAAGATTGTGGTGTTCACCTCAAGTACGAACCTTCACTACTGTGAAACTTTAATGCAAAGATACCTTCGATCCTACGAGGAATGGACAAGGTGAAGAATCCAAGTGAACGCAGATAAAAGTTCGATAGTGCTCTTCACACGAAGAAGACCGCGGTTCCAACCAGATCTACAACTCCATGGTAACCAGATTCCAAATGCAAATAGGGTGCGATACCTTGGTCTGCTAATGGACAAGAGCCTCACATTCAAAGATCACATTATGGATTAGCAGATTGGGTTAATCGACAGATAACCAAATGCTGTCGATGGCTAGCAGACTCAACATCTTTCAAGTTCTGATCCAGACTTCAGTCAGTGAAAAACAAAGTACTGCAGATAATAGCAGCAGCAGGCCTTCCCGGTGGCACAGTGGTGGCATCGTCCCCTTGTAATCAAGGGGTCCCGGGTTTGATTCCCAATGGAGGCACATAGTGGTTCGGATCCCACTTTAAACTGTAGGTCCAGTCCCGATTATCTTTACTGTGCATAAAGTGGACTTAAGACACCAAATCAATCCATTCCAATTCAATAGCAGCAACAGACAGATATATACAAATGCAATGATACGAGATGTCCTAGATCAGCAGAGACTACAAGAACAAAGTTTTGGGCAGCACAACCGCACCATCCAAACCCAACGATCAACATAATTATACAAGCTTCCTCGTTTGTAGGATTGCCTAGTCGCCGCAACCTTATTTTGCCACTGTATGCTGTTTTATTGTCATCATTGCAGTGGTCGTTGTCGGTATCATTGCCATCAACGCTGTCTTTCCTTATAAAAACATTCAGAAACAAAGAAATTAATATGCCGGAAAGAACGAACATAGAAACAATCAAGATAGTTTGGATCTTCCCATGTGAAGCCAGGGACTCCAGCCAAAAATCAAAATAGCCCATTACTGCGACAGTTGTGGGAAGGACATCTGGAGATGAGAATAATTCAACCCAACATGCAATTTACAAATATTAGACAACTATGAGTCAGAGTCCTCATAAAAGAACTGATACTCACTAACAGACAAAACCTGACATGATAAGACCTTGACCCTACTCATAACAAAATGCACAATTCCAATGAGAATAACTAGCATCTTGAACATGCTGAAACCTGTTTTCATCCACTTTAGGAATGCACTAGACAAAAGCATCAGTGCTTTGGTTATGGAAAGGTTCCAGAGGTGACCAGTCCTTCTGGCAGAAATAAACTTATTGCAATTACATTTTAAGAACAATTCAAGTATGCTCATTTTGTATATGTCGCTTCACACTATCACTCTGTTCAAATTAAGTTTTCTGAAATAGAGTAGTTTGAAGCCACCATACAGGAATATTGTCTGCAAGGAGCAGTCAATTTGCACTGAACAAACCTGCCTCCAGTCCATGCATTTCATGTGAGAAGGGACTTTGCACATCGCACGAAAAGTAACAAACTAACAGAAATATTGGGTATGGAATAATGCTACTACTGAAAAAATTACCTAAATCAATATGTCTACAATTTCATAAAAACAAAATTCCCTTTCTTTTCCAGAGTAAGAACCAAAATTTTCTAGACAAATCATTAGGGTAGTAAGTGTACGAACATGTGTAGCTCGACTCTCACATTTAGAATCCCACTTAACCAAATATTAGAATATTCACGTCACAATGAGAAGTTAAGTATAAAAAAAAAGTAAAGTGTTCCCCCTGTGTTTTGCACCACACCATATAGAGGGTGTGGAGTTTGGGCTCCACATTTTCTTCATCACGGCCGAAGGGAAATTCAAGGAGGAGGGAAGCAAGTATGTATCAGGGGTGAGCTTTTATGCGATACTTACCACATATGACTAATGGCGGACAAACAATACCTTTTTACATAAAAAATCACAATTATAGCATAAATAATACATAATTATGATACAAGGGAGTAATATATTTATTAATCACAATTACTATCTTTCAAAGCCCCCCTCCCCCCAACAAGGAAGTGGTAAACTCCAATAGACACTAAGAGTACTAGATGAACATAGTTCAAAACATGACCTCATTTCCTGCAATACAATTTCTCCACAACAAATTCAACATTTCTTTTCTTTCTCTATTTTTCTTTGTTCAGAAACCTATTTTTAGTGCACTACAACAAAAATTTCAATTTTTCCAGAAAAAGAAAATTTTAATTATTCTACTTCAATTATATATATCAATTTACCAAGGATTTTGTTTTAAAATATTCAGAATTACATCAGAATATTAAAATACATGTTATAGGATCACAAATTCCATCTTTTCATGCAAAACTGATGCAAAATATTTCAAAAAGTTCAAATTTCGCATATTTTCTAGGACACTTAGACTCTGTGAAAGTGTCGCGCAGCATTTCTGCATACCCCATGAAAGACTAAAATGCCAGAAAAGTATCGGCTGGTATTGGTAAATGAATTCCAACAAAATACCGATACATTGTCATTGGTATTGGATCAGCCCTAGTAATTCCCTGACTTGTCCAAGATTTCCAGACTGGTAGACACCCTGCTAAATTTACCCAAGTCTACAAAGAAAAATAAGCTTACAATTTTGGCTTCTTTCTCCAATGGCTTTCATGACCACTCTGAAATATTTTCTTCCAAAATCCACCATTGTTGGCAGCTTCAATGACCAAACAAGCCTCCACTCGCATTTCTACCTAAAAGTAAAGACACAATTGGTTAGTATTTTGAAGGTAAACTGAATTTGTGTATTGAAATGTACACATATCAAACAAGGTGGATTGATTTATATCAGGTTGATTAAATCACTATTTAAATCAGGTGTCTTTTTTTTTAAAATCGCTGATTTAAATCACTTCATACACATAATTTATAGAATAATGTACATAAGGATTTTGTAGCTGTCAGAATCACATTTGGTCAAAGTGCATTAATCTTGTAATCATTTAATGGTGTTTATTAGGCTCTAAGAAAGGAATAGAAAGGAAACAAAATATATGTACTAATGGAGTGAAGCTCATACGAAAGGAAATGTACGTAATATGCAGACTGTAAACACACTCAAATTTCTCATTTAAAATTCAATAATTTTATATGCAAAAATAGCAAACATTTTGTGAAGAATAATATACAAAATAATAATCATGTTAAACAATAAATAATGTCATTATGATTCAATTCTAAATAAACATGGCAGCTGGTATTTTGCAAACTATAATTAAAAAATTTCCAAATTCAGCTACAAAAACCGTAAAAAATATTTTAAATTACAATTATATAGTACATCCAGAATGTCTTATTTTCACTGAGAGAAAAGTTACTAAAATTATTATAGTTACATTAACACATTCAACAAACATTTCCATAGTAGGCATAGGCGTGCGCACAGGACAGGGGGGGGGGGGAATTGCCCTCCCTAATCATGGACGTCCACAGATTTTTACACGGAGGGACAAGCAAGGTATTTTTCCATGGGGCATATTATCCCAATAATAGTGTAGCCCCTCAAAAAACACAACTTGGATTTGAAATTATCGCATGAATGTAAATTATTTTTACTGAAATCAAATTATACTTGTGAAATATATACTTTTAGGTTGACATTCGATTTCTAAGTGGGAGGTGTGGCCATCCTTGCTCCCTCCCCTCTTCCAGACGTCCATGTGCCTACATCATTATAATTTCACCTAGAAATTTAGTGTAGAGGAAACTTATCACCGTTATTAAACAATATTATACTCTTAAATAAAATTAAGTATTTTCAAGCTGATTAAAGTTCAAAGCAACTACGGGGAAAAGGGGTACAGTGTCGCAACTACAGGGGGCAATGCCCATTGCCCCTCCACAACCTTTGACGGAAATCAATTCTAGGGGGCAAACATTGAGGTAAAAGAAAGCAAGACTAGTTTAATCTAAGAGTAGCAGGACAAAAGGATACTCAAGATGGAATTAGCTTTCACGTCTTTCTTGCATAATTTCTTCCAGACAGCCAAGAGCACCTGCAGGGGATACGGAGGGGCAATTGACCCCCTCAATATCAAATTGTATACAAACAAAAATACATTTCGTAAAACTTTCTTGCTCGCTTCACTCGCTTTCTTACAGTCTTGTAAAGTTCAGAGCCGCAGCTAAGGGGCAGTGGGAGTTGGCCCTGGGCACCGAACAATCTAAATGAAGAAATATGTAAAAGAGAATGCCATGGCATCCCATGGATTTTTGTGCCATTTTAAATCAATATTGTTTTCAGTTTTCAAAAATTTGGATCAAAAATTATTCTTGCTCGCATTGCTCGCAGTTTTGTTGTTTTCTCTAATGCATTGTAAATCAAAAAAGAGAGAGAAGTTATAACAACTAGGAACTTTAGACTGTTGCTGCTAACAAGTTTTGTCTTAAATGCATGAACAATTGTTTAGAGGAAAAGGAGCGTGGCACATTTCAGAGAAAATTTATTTATTCGTTATGCTGCTTCTATGTTGCTGCATTATATATTATATAAAATGCATATATATGTATGTAAATACACAGTGGTGGTGATTACGGAAGGCGAGGGGGGCCAGTTGCCCCACCACTTTTTGCCACTTTTGCACCCGCACTGTGCTAAATCTTATCTGCAAAAGGAAATATGCTGTCTTTGCCCCCTTAGTTTTGGCACCTTGACCCCCCCCCCCCCCCCGGGTTTTGGGACCCAATCGCCGCCACTGTATATACATACACCCATCAAACAATAGTAGTAGTATTGACTGTATTATAAACTCAGGAAAGGAAGAGCCCCCCTCAAGCAGATTTGCTTATACTTAAAACTAGCTCAACATGAGCATATGAGTTTTTTGCTCTAGTGTGGAACCCTGCCTAATCCAAGATTTTTGTAAAAATGCCCTCGGGAATTTTTTGTGAAAGGAAGAGCCCCTCAGATTGATTTGTCTATACTTACAAAAGTTGCATCAGCCAGATTTTTGTCCATAAACTTGTCAAAAATTGATATTTTTTTGGCTACACCTGAAATTAAGCAAAAACCCATACCTACCCACACATATTTACTTCAGGTTTAAGTTTAATTGGATACCAGGTTCAATTGTTTATCTAATATTAAAACAATGCAATATGCAGAGCCCTTCTAGAATTGCTCCGTGACTCTCTTATTTCTTATATTATATGTTTGCATGTTTCTCCTCTGTGGCAATGTGTACAATTCCCGAGACGGTAGTATTGATTTTTGTTTTGCATGTTTCTCCTCAGCGCCAGTACTTACAGAAATTCCCGAGTATTGCATCAGCCAGTATTGTGAGAGTGGGTGAGGAGAACAGATGTGTTTTTACAGTGCTTCTCGGCCTGCTTGATTTAATATGAATATTAAATATATATTGAACAATATTTTGCCTGATATTTGTTACATCTAGCTTGTTTGTTGTAATCCACTCTTATTTAGGGTCAGGCATATATCTGTCCCAGCTTGTTATACAAAAATCAATACATAATACTCAGTGCTGGGTTATTGCCATTCAAGATATGCATGTTCGTGCAGGTATTTGCGGAAGGTCAGTGTGAATGAATATTTATTTATTTTTTCCACTTGTGGGCTATTGGCTTTACAACCTGTCATAAGATAAGCATAGAGATTAGATTTAAAACCCAGGAAATTTTATATAAATACCAAAGTCAAAAATATTAACACACATACACACATACACACATACACAAAGCACAGTGCTGAACCCAACTGATATTTTTTATTCAGTATAAAGTTTTGATTTGAATCCCAGGAAATTGTATATAATAAACAACAACAAAAATGCCAAATCAAAAATATTGCAATCAGTGCAATAAAAATATATTTAGCTCTAATTGGGCCAGACACCAAAAGATTTGTAACCCAGACAAATACAGAACTCCCACAAAAATTTGCCCCAAATGCAATAGAAAATACAGCATGCAATACTTCACATATACACATAAAGATACTTGTTCTGCACAGTCATCAACATTGCCCCCACAACCATCCACATCTGGTCTGAAAAGAAAGCATGAAGCACCTCTTAATGCCAGAGCAGCAAAACAGCCATGCTATGAACCTATCCATAGCAGTTTTAATGCCCAACTTAGGGATTATCGGTTTGTATCAGAGCCAAGATGTGGTATTAACAATTTTTTGAACAGTGTAAATCCTGATGTGCAGGCAATTCTAAATGCACAAAATAGCCCTTATAAGCTGTCCCTCAAATTGTATACACAATATAAGAAACCAAACGGCACAAAATTTACACAGCCCCACAAAACAGAAACTGTACCGGTATATTCAAATGCAAATTCAGATACAATAATAAGCAGGTTGATAGATCAATTGAATATTAAACACTCTGAATTTGCGGCAAAAGAGTCTGGATGGAGCCTATGCGGCTCTCCACACAAGTTATATGTTAATATTTCTGAATTCAGCCCATTACAAGGATCTACATATCTGCCATTACCTGACAATATTAAAAACAAAAGAGCCGTGGTTAATATAGAAAATACCGACCAGAAATGTTTTTTGTGGTGTATATTAGCTGCTTTGTATCCACTTTCAAAAAATCCTCAAAAATAACTTATTACAAACAACATGAGCACGATTTTGATGAGGCAATGGAGGGTTTAGAATATCCAATGTCTGTTCAGAATATTGATAAATTTGAGAAAAAGGCCAGGCATATCAATGGCAAACAATTATCTATTAATGTATTTATTTGTTCCAGTGGCAATTGCCCGATAGAACCTCTCAGAATCAGTATATTTGATGATGATTCTGCTGTTCCGATTGATTTGCTCTTAATTGAAGGGGATGGCACATATCATTACACTCTGATACATAATCTTGAAGCTTTAGTGAGAACACAACTAGACAAATCCAATATAATATTCAAGTTGTGCAGAAGATGCTTAACTACAGGGAGGTTATTTCAGTCGTTCACCGCCAGCGTGTCGGCCGTTCGGCGGACTCTTCATGCAACAGGTCCCGGCAAATTGCGTTCAGGAAGTCCGTAACAGAAACCGCTTGTTTTCTAACGTTTCCACTTTTCACAATTACAGTTACAATTACAACTGAAATAAGCACGTAACTTGTCGCAAGGATGCTGGAAAAGGTATCCTCCCAAATACAAATATTTCTGGCACCTTATTTCTGACATCTAATCTTAGATTAGACATCGCTACTTTATCCTCAGTTGTCGCGACAGCTTATCGGGGAGTTGTCAGCCGCGAGAGGACGGCGCTTCATACTGCACGTGTCGGCAGTGATGCCAACCGTAGGGACATGTCTTACGCATAGGGACTTTTCACTAAATTTCGCCCGCGTAGGAACGTAGGGACAGATTTTGCCAAATGAGGGAAAACGTAGGTACTTTTTTCAATCTTGGTAAATGACATTTTATGAATTACTTTATCTGGATACTTTAGCGAGGGGGAGAAAAAAGAACTAACTAACAGATCTCCATCAGAATTTTGGAACATGTTATCGGTTACCAAAAACTTTCAAGGCAAGTTCCTTTTTGAAAACATTTCCACTCTCGCGAAAATAGTGCTAACATTGCCACATTCTAACGCGGAAACGGAAAGAATATTTTCACGCGGAAACGGAAAGAATATTTTCAATGTTAAGTGATACAAAAACAAAAAAGGGAAATAAAATGGGACCACAATTGTTCAAGACTGCAGGAAATACAGCATCACCAACCAACATCTATCTCTGCACAGCAGCGGCATGTATGACTTCAAATAACATAATCAACAGTAAACGACTCAACGTTATTCATTAGGGGTGTGCGGGATGCTTTACTTTAAAAAGTCGTTAATTCTCGACCTTTTCTGCCTTGTAAGTTTCTGGAACTTATCGAAAATTGTAAGTTTTTATTCTAGAAATGCAAAAACAATCACTTAAAGTGAAAATGACTTGTAAAATTCGAGATTTCCAGTGCTTCGGGAAATTTCGAACATTTCCCGTCCCGAAAATTTTCCGACTTGGTCGGGAAATTGCAAATTTTTCAGTCCCGAATGTCGGGATTTAAAAAAAATTACCGTCCCGATCCCGTCCCGACCCAAAAAATTCTGTCCCGCACACCCCTATTATTCATTAAGGCAAGAATTTACAATACCGGACCCTTCTGTAATTTCTATGCTACGTCTTATACTCACGAAATAATTATTCGTGATGATTTATCTCAAATTAACAATTGGGGTGAGGGGGAAAAATGTTCATTAACGTGTAGAAGTTGTAAAATAAGCTTTTCAATTCTCGCAATGATTCTCCGTATACAAGTATGGTAGCCATATTTGTTGATATGAACAAATTACAATTAGTTACACTGTCTACAGCGTTGCCACCCTGTTGATTTCATACTTGGATAGCATGGATTGTGTAAGAATAGCGGAAGAGAACAGTAAAAAAGTTGTTGTTGTTGTACAGATTGTTAGGTGGAGTGTGCAGGAGGATGGCTGTGGGCTAATTAATAAACTTATGGATTTCAGTATATTGCCCAAAGAACGTGCTTACATGTGACAGCGACAATCACGATGTAGAAGAACTGATTTGATTACAGGTAAATTTGGCAACATTACATCAATCATAAAATTGCAGGATACGAAAATGGCGTCTTCGATGATGAATAACGTTTGCCGTTAAAGTGCTACGAAAATAATATTTTTTATCGGTTCGTAATCACAATTACCGCAAAACCATTCAGGAATAGCCCCACTGAGCATTCTCGGTAAGGTTAGGTTAAGTTAGGTTAGGCAAGGCAAACATAGTTAAAATTTGGGCTCGAAAAAACATGCACGGGTAGCCCAACAAACCATTGACGGATAGCCCCACGAACCATTCAGGTACGGTTAGGTTAAGTTAGGATAGGCAAATGTAAATTCGCGCCTTCATTAATTGTGGAAGCACCGAGCAGAAAGATTTGGTAAGTAAATGTGTATATTTTATCTTCTGTTTTGCATGCTCATGAGGTGATGATTTTTTTAGTCGCCTTACTTGGCGTAGGGACATTTCGTCAGTTGTAGGGACATTTTGACTACGTCTGTAGGGACATTGCCGAAAAATGGTTAGCAACACTGTCGGCTACCAGACGTCAGTGTACGTTCATGTTCACTTCTGTTTGCGTTTATCAGTACGCGTGTTGCGTATACTGTGTTATTGTAATGTGCTACTCATGGCCAGTGCTTTATTGTGTGTTAATTGTTATTCATTCATTACTTATGTCGTTAAACAAATATAGTCTTGAACAGAGAGTTTTTATGTACGATAATTACGTGAAAACGAATTCTTGCAGAAAAGTGGTCAGGGAATTACGATAGACAGGATCTCTTGAACCTAAGAAACGTGTTGTATTGCTGTTGAAGGAGGTCATTTTCAACATCTCTTATAACACAGGAGGTTAGAGATCATCATTATTATTACTTTTAAATATCATTTTACGCTTTCGGTTTGCTTTATGCGCCGGGATGCTGTCTTCCCTTTCTGACAACTGAGGATTAAGTAGCGATGTCTAATCTAAGATTTTCTGTCAGAAATAAGGTGCCAGAAATATTTGTATTTGGGAGGACACCTTTTCCAGCATCCTTGCGACAAGGTACGTGCTTATTTCAATTGTAATTGTAACTGTAATTGTGAAAAGTGGAAACATTACAAAACAAGCGGTTTCTGTTACGGACTTCCTGAACGCAATTTGCCGGGACCTGTTGCATGAAGAGTCCGCCGAACGGCCGACACGCTGGCGGTGAACGACTGAAATAACCTCCCTGTATATTTTATGGTCAAAAAATGGTGAAGGGGGTTCGTGAAGAGAGTGCAGAAATTGCCAAAAACAAGTTAATTGAGCATCTGAAATACTGTGGGAACCATAAACCTGTTCATATGGTGATGCCTAATCCAAGTGAAAATTGCAAATTCAAAAAATTTGAAGCCTTGTTGGAACACCCAGCATATATTGTCTGTGATTTTGAATCAATTCTCAAATCTCTTGCATCCTGCAATCCAGATCCTGAAGAATCTTCAATTACACCATACCAGCTACATGAACCTTCCAGCTTTTATTATGTGGTTGTACAGGATGGTGTTGTTAGTAAAGAATATTCATACATGGGACCAGATGCCATCAAAATATTTGCACATAAAATAGAAAATGAGTGCCGTGACATAGCATCTAATATTTTGTTGAAATCAAAACCCATGTTGCCTTTAACAGAGAAACAGATTGAAGATTTCAACAATGCAGAAAAATGCCCTGTATGTGATTCTGAATTTTCAGATACAAATATCAAGGTGAAACACCATTCTCATACAGATGGTAAATTCTTAATGGCCCTGTGTAATAGCTGTAATATTCAGATCAAGAGACCAAGATTTGTCCCCATATTTTGCCATGGAGCATCCAATTATGATTTCCATCATTTGATCAGATATGAGGGGTTTGACAAGCAGAATTTAAATATTTTAGCTGAAAATGATGAGAAATATATTGCTATTAGCAAAATAATTAAAGTTAATGGTGTTCCTATTCACATAAGATTTCTTGATTCTTACAGAATTTTATCTGCTAGCCTGGCTACACTGGCCACTCAATTATCTGATGATCAATTCAAAATCACACGTGCATTGTTTCCAAATCAGGACCTGAAATTAATTAGGCGGAAGGGTGTATATCCATATGACTATGTTACAGATTTTTCTAAATTTGATGAATGTTCTTTGCCTCCACAACATGAGTTTTACAGCAAAATCAGAGGATCTGGAATCACTGATGATGATTATCACCATGCCCAATTGATGTGGAACAATTTAAAATGCCAGACATTTGGTGATTATCACATGGCATATTTAAAACTTGATGTGACCCTCTTAGCTGATATAATGCAGGCATTCAGAAAATCTTCTATGCAAAATTATAAACTGGACCCAGTGTATTTTTACAGTGCCCCGGCCCTAGCATGGGCTGCAATGTTTTTAAACACCAAAAAGCAATTGGATCTGATCCAAGATCAAAATAAGTATCTGTTTATGGAGGAAGATATAAGAGGGGGGATGGTGCAATGTTCTCAGAGATATGCCAGAGCAAATAACAAATATATGCCTGATTATGATCCAGCACGGCCATCAAATTATATACTGTATGTAGATGCCAACAGCCTCTATGGTCACGCTATGATGGATAAATTGCCATATGCAGGGCTTGAATGGGTTGAAGATTTCAATATTGAAGATCTTAAGGATTTTGATGACAGTGACTATGGCCTCTTCTTAGAGGTTGATCTGACAATTCCTGATGATTTGCACAATAAATTTTCTGATCTGCCCCCAATTCCCGAGGTTCAGTGCTCACCTGGCTCTAAACAGAAGAAGCTCATGATGACACTGGAGCCAAAACAAGGCTATGTCATATATTACAAAAACCTCCAGTTCCTGATGAAACATGGTGTCCAAGTAACCAAACTTGGCAAAGTCTTAAGGTTCAGGCACTCAAGATGGTTGAAACCATATATTGATACAAACACGGAGCTTCGAACATCTGCAAAGAGCCAATTTGATAAGGCCTTGTTTAAATTGATGGTCAATTCTGTATATGGCAAAACAATTGAAAATGTCAGAAAACATACCGATGTTAAAATAATTACTGACCCCAGCCTGAGCAAAAAATTGGTTGCAAAGCCTAATTTCAATTACAGAAGAATTTATGATGAAAATATGGCACTTTTCAACATGAAAAAAACAAAGATTAAGTTTGATAAACCTATTTATGTAGGGGCTGGGATATTGGAATTGGCCAAATTACATATGTTAATATTGTATTATGATGTGTTGAAACCTTTTTATAAGGATCGTGTAAAATTGATGTACATGGACACGGATAGTTTTATTCTTGATATTAAAACAGAAGATGTTTATAAAGATATGACCCAGCCTGAATTGTTTAAATATTTTGATACCAGTGAATTGCCAGGCCATCTGAATATTCAACCCCACAACAAAAAGGTGCCTGGCAAGTTAAAAGATGAGACACTTGGTGATGTTATTGTGGAATTTGCTGGGTTAAGTGCCAAGATGTACAGTTTTAAAACATGTAGTGCTGTTGTCAAAAAGGCCAAGGGTATTGGCAAAGTAACTGTTGAAAAAGAGCTCCAATTTGAAGATTATAAAAATTGCCTCAAATCCCAGAGTTTAATCAAAACATCAGGATCCAGAATTCAGTGTGGATCACTTGTTGACTAGCAATATTGTAAGAAAAGTGGCTCTGGACCCACATGATGATAAGAGATGCATTTTGTCATGTGGCATACATACTCTACCATGGGGTCATTGTGATTTGAAAAATGGCAATCAATGCCCAATTACAGAGCATGATTTGAAATAAATAAACATGCCTATGAACTTATTTGGGTTCAAAAAATGGGCTATTATGGAGCTGCCAACACCACAACCCTCTTCTGATATGCAGTCTAAACTGAGTGCTTTGTTAATTATTCATCTGAACAGCATATTTACAGATGTTGATGATGAAACAGGCAAAATATTGTACATATTTAACAATAATTTAAATCATTACCAATTACCTGTAGGTGGGCAATTGCAATTTATTACAACCCCTGAGGGTGATGTTAAAATTTCAGTAGGGAGAAATATTTACAGAATTAAGCACTCAAACATGGTTTCTGGCACTGTTTATACTGTTTCTGCTGGTGACTGCTTATATATTGAGGTCCCTGGATCCTATGACAAGCTTATACCTTTTTTTATAGAATTAAGAATTAGATATTCAATAATAAATAACCGCTAAAACAAAAATGCCTAATGATATATTTGGCCATACAAGACATGAAGATCACAGTGATGAGATTTTGATGCTTGATGTCAGAGTCAAGAAATTAAGAAGTGATTTACAAGCTTTACAAACCACACTCAATGCCAGTCTTCAATTAGAAATTACAAATTTGCAATCACAATGCATGGACCCTCTTCTTAAAATTGATTCTGAACTCAAATTGTTGCTTCAGAAATATACTGATTTGGCCACATTAGATAATTTTCAAAGTTTAGAAGAGGCTGTAGCAGCTCTTCAAGCCAAATTTAAGACCCAGGCCACCAATTCTGAGCAATTGAAACAGCAATTAGAAGAGCAGATAAATAATGTCCAGGCACAGCTCCAAACAATTGTCAAAAGCATAAAATCACAAGAAGATTTTGATCTAGTGATTTCCACTCTAAAGGAACAGATTCAGTCACTCCAAATACCTAATCTGGACCCCTTGAACAATGCCATAGCCGAGGTTAAAGAAAAAATTGAGACACTTGAAAATTTTATGAACAACTTGCCATCTTCTGATGCTTTGAGTGCAATAACTCGGAGTGTAGCAAATATTAAGCTGCAACTTGAAACATATGAAGATTTTGGAAAAATTCAAAGTTCCATAACCCATCTTGAAGGTACAATAGCAGCAGTGCAAAGTGATTTGGCAAATGTACTAGAATCCCGATTGCCCGGGATTGTAGATACCCTTGTCAGTGTCCAGCAACAAATCACAAAGCTTGAAAACCTCAACACTGAATCTGAACTATCTCATTTTCATCACTTGATAGATGATATCCAAACAAAACTTGAAATTTTACAACAATCCACACCCTCTCAGGCAGATATAGCCCTGCTCCAAAATGCTATGCAAAATGTGGCTGATGCTTCTGAATTAAACAATGTAAAATTGGCACTTGAATCTTTGCAAAATACAGTATCAAATCTGCCTACATCACAGGAACTTAAAAATATTAAGAGAGCTGTGAATCGCATATTGAAATCAGAAGATATCAGGAATATCCAGGCAGAGATCAAACATCTCACTCAGGCAGTGGCCACTCTTCCAACCAATCAACATATTAATGAATTGCATGCCCTGTTTGAGGATATCAGAAGACAGGTCCATGATCTTACTGCTCAAAATTCAAAATTGGCAATTGTTGAAAATTTGCAACAAATTGTAGCTAATATCAAGCAGCAGCTAGGGACCATGGAATCCAATCAAGCAAATGCTCTGTCTGTTTTTGCCACCCAGCTCCAAGAAATTGTGCAACAATACAAGAGACTTGCTGTGGACATAAAAATCAAGCCGGGCCATGATGATGTTGTTAGGACCATCAATGAGCATCTTGAATCTGTAACAAGCAGATTGCTCACAGCAGAAAAGGAAATAACAGGCATAATTGAAAATCCTAAACATACAGTAATTCTTGAATTGTACAGCATCCCCAACAAAGAATATGATTCTCCATTTACACCAGGTGGCAAAATATATATGCTGTCCCCTGCACAATTTTATTATCAGTTTTTTGTTGGGGCACATTGAGACCAATCAAGATCAAATATTGGCTTCAACCACAGGCACACCACTACCCCACCTTATCAATAACAAATGCTGATAACAAAGTGAAAATTACCAGTGTAGAATTGGAGGATTTTACAGATCCCAATACATTGGAAACAGCATATGTTGAAGATGATGGCTCTTTGGAATTTAAAATACAAATTGGAGACAAATTATATTTAGAAAATCCTGCAGTCTCAGCTGCTGAACACCCCATAGTTGCAATATTCTTGTTTACATATTATGTCTAGACAAATTATTGTTGATGAATTACACAGACAAGCCCGACATAATTATAAGAGACTCCCAGTAGTCACAAAGGGCATAGATGATTTATGGCAAAGCGACTTGATTGAAATGGCAAGTGGACAGTTGAAAAACTTAGACAAAATCAACAAGGGCTACAAGTATCTACTTACTGTAATAGACACATTTTCAAATTTTGCCTGGGCTGTGCCACTCAAATCCAAGACTGGGGCATGTGTTACAGAAGCCATCAGGACAATCATCAATCAGAGTGGAAGATCCCCGCGCTATTTGCAAACAGATAATGGCAAAGAATTTTATAATTCAGTGTTTCAACAATTTATTAAAAGCCAGGCAATACAACATTATTCGAGTTACAGTGACCTCAAGGCCTCAATTGTAGAGAGATTCAACAGAACCTTAAAAAATCTTATGTATAAACAATTTACACTTCAAGGTAATTATAAATGGATTAATATTCTTCCAGAACTTCTACATAAATATAACAATTCTGTCCATTCCACAATCAACATGAAACCCTCTGAAGTAACTTCATCTGATGAGCAAAAATTGATCAACACTGTTTATTATCCTAAATACCAGCCAACAATAAGAAAGGCCAAATACAGGGTGGGTGATCAAGTAAGAATCAGTAAATATAAGCACTTATTCAAAAGAGGCTTTACAAGAAACTGGAGCACTGAATTATTTACAGTGGTTCAAGTTAAACCCGGGACTCTTAACACATATATAATAAAGGATCACCGAGGAGAAATTCTCAAAGGCAGGTTCTATGAACAAGAGCTCAGCAAAACTAAACAGCCTGACACATATCTCATAGAAAAAATTATCCGCAGAAAAGGCAACAAGTTACTTGTCAAATGGCTGGGACTTCCAGAACACAGCTGGATCGATGCAAACAAAATAATAATATGAACACCTGGGATGTTATAAAAAGGCTGCCAGAACCTGAACAGCAGAATAAGAGAAATGGAAAATTGCTACCTGATAATATTAGGTGTCTTATTGTTGGGCCATCTGCTTGTGGTAAAACTACACTAATGGTTGATAATTTTTTATTGGCACCCAACTGGTTAGACTGGAAAAACAGGCACTTGTATGTCTTCTCTAAGAGCTTGGAACAATTAAAATATCAGCAGCTGATGAAGCTATATGATGGATTGGATATAGCCACTTTTGAACCAGATGTTAAGCCACTCCATGAATGTCTCGATAATTCTGTTGTTGTGTTTGATGACATTATACTGGATAATCAAAACAAGGTTAGAAACTTTTTTACACAGGGCCGACACAAAAACATAGATTGTTTCTACCTGGCACAGACTTTTTCAAAAATACCGAAGCAACTGATCCGAGACAACAGCAATTTTATATGTGTGTTTCATCAAGACCATACCAACCTCAAACACATACATGATGAATATGTAGGTGGGGACTTGAGCTACAATGATTTTTCTAAGTTTTGCAGTAAGTGCTGGAACCAGGACAGTTATGGGTTTGTCACAATTGATATGACAAGAACACCCAATACTGGCAAATATAGAAATAAAATCAACAATTTTTTAGACATTGAAACAAATAAATAACCATGAAAAGGCCAATCATTGATGATCTTAAGTTAAGAGATTATCTTGTAAAAATATTTAAGGGATGGAAATCAGAGAACCGAGGAATCTATGAAAAACACAAACAAACAGAACAGCCTATTATTGATGCTATTAGTGAATTAGGTAAAAATATCAAAACTGTTACAGAGCAAAATCAAAATTTGATCACAGAGCTTGTACCTGTAGCTGCAAGAAACATATTAGATTATCCACTCACCCCACTTTCCAGTATTCATACACCTAGTCCTATTGCTCCTAGAAGAATTGAGGCTAGTCAGGATCCTATTGAATTGGGTCTTCTTGCTCAAAAATATTTAAGCACATCTAAAGACAACAAAGATGAGGTTTTTGGCTTAAATGCTGACACAGAGCGTGATGGTAGCATCATACATAGAATTGGTATTTCAGAGTAACATTTATGGGAGATGATCTGATTGTATATTCAGAATCTCGTCTCGGAGAAAAAGGTGCTTTTGTTAAGTACCCCGGCACACCTGGATTGTGGGAACTGATGACTAGGAAAAGGCCTGGCAGCTATACAGATCAAGATTATGAGGATTACAAAGAAATATTAATAAAATCAGATGCTCTATACCAGAACAATGATCCCACACAAAAAAGAGTCAAGTCGAGCAGTGGGGCAAAATACAATAATTTAATCAAGCCCATATGGTCACAAATCAAGACTGGCAGTGGAATCAAACAATACAACACCCTGCCCAAAGAATTTGTGTGGGTTGATGATGTCAGGAAACTTGTAGATAGGCTATTGGTGATAGCTGGGGAGGAAAATGCTGGGGAGGAAAATGCTGGGAACCACAATTTTTACAATGAAAAGGTTGGAATTATGGACATGATAAGCACAAAATTGTCTAATTTTATAGTGAATGACACTAAGGGGATTGGATATCTCATAAAAATTATTAATACTCTACCACCTAAATTTTGGAATATTTCTGAGGGTCGGGGCCTTGTTAATGACATTATAAACAAGCTGCCATTTGAACTACACATTCCAGGCTATCAGTATTGTGGTCCAGGCACAAAACTGGATCATAGATTAAACAGAGGGGATCCTGGTGTTAATCCCCTAGATGCTGCTTGTAGAGACCATGATATTGCATACAACACACATTCTGATCTTGACAACAGACATGTTGCAGACAAGAAATTAGAAGAGGCTGCATTTGGTAGATTTGTAAGCAAAGATGCTTCTTTAAGTGAAAAAATAGCAGCATTGGGAACCACCATAGCTATGAGCACCAAACAAAAATTGGGGTGGGGGTTGTGAATATGTATATAATAAACCTACAATGAAGGCCAAGGGTGTTATGTATCAAATACCTTATGCAGGTCTCAAATCTCTTAAAACTATTGATAGCCTTTTGACCAAAAAGCAGCGCAAGAAGAAAAATTCTTGCCTTGCCAAGGGTCATGGTATGAAATTGTTGCTTAGTACCCCCCAATTAAAAAAATTACAGCAATCAAGAAAAAAATCACATGTGGGGGATTTATATTTACCATCCCTGCCATCTTAGCTGCTCTCGGGGCTGTTGGGAGCTTGGCCGGGGGATCAGCCGCCATAGCAAAAACAGTAATAGATGCCAAGAAAAATAGGGCAGAATTAGATGAGCAGAGGCGCCATAACCTGGCCATTGAGAAACAAGGCAAAGGTGTTAAGAGAGCCATGAATAAGTTTAAAAAAAACAAGAGCCGCTTACAAACCAAGATATTGAAGCTTTAATCAAGCCACTGGGCATCAAACATTTTAGAGGTGTGTACATGTCTGATTCTTTACCAGAACAACCACTCAACAAAGAGTGTGGCATTGTTAATTTGGATAAGTACAAAAATCAGGGCACTCACTGGATTTGTTATCTTAAATATTTAAAAAATGAGGCATTTGTATTTGATTCATTTGGAGGTGTTCCACCTAAAAATTTAATAAAATATCTAAAATCAGCTAATCTTTATTACAATAATGCCCGTGTTCAAAACTTCAAAGATGTTAATTGTGGACATTTGTGTTTATCAGTTCTTAGATATATGTCTCAAATAAATAAACCATCAATTGAAGATTTTCAAAAAGCCCTGTGGTATCTAAAACATCATGGGGGTATTTCATCTTACCAGCCAAAATTCAATATTGAAACTCAAATTGCATGATGACATAGTGTATCCCAAAACAATAGCTCTCAGAGCATTTTATGGCATGTACCTAATCCCCAATATTACACACCACAACAACAAAATTGCAGTAGGGGATGAAAAAATTGTCATTACTCCAGGGCAGTATAATCTATCCACTCTAAATGCTCAATTACCCAGAGGTGTAGTGTTAAGTCAAAATTCTGTCACTCACAGAGTAGAAATTGTATCTGCTACAGAAACAGTGGATCTGGCTACTATAGGAGAGCTGTTGGGATTTGAGAACAACACAAAACTTGAACCAGGCATCAAACACACTGCTATGAATATACCTAAATTCTTGGCCATAGAGACTCTGAATATTCACTGTAATGTGGCTGAGGGTATGATCACCAAATCAAATGGCATAGGCACTCACAAACAAACAGGCATTATTGCAACATTCAAACCTAATTCTGAATTTATGGAGCCTATCATCTACAATCCATCCCCAACATTATATTTTCCTGTGTGTCATAACAGAATAGATAATATTGAATTGATGGTCACTAATGAAAAAGAAGAATTAGTTGATTTTGCTGGAGCCACAACAACTGCAATCATAGAGATTAACATTTAAATAAAAATACATACAAGAAGAAAATGGAAAATATTGAGAGTTATGAGCTACAATCATTCCCCCCAAACAGGAGGACATTTGCAAATTTAAATCAACCCAACACAGAAATTGAGGTTGATCTTGATGTAGGGGATGGCTTTATACACCCCCACAGAGCAGATCTATACATCAAATTTGATGTTGTAAAGCTCGATGGAACAGATTATCCGGCAAATACAAATATAAGACTTGTAGACAATTTTGTGCCGCATCTTTTCTCTGAAATTGAGATCAGAAAGCATGGTGTTGTTATAAACAGAGTGGATTATCCCGGCATTACCTCCACAGCTTTGGCCACATTAAAATTATCCAAAACAGAGGCTTCATACTACAAAATCGGTGGATTTGAGGCTGGTGATAAGATATTATCTAAGAACCACACAGTGCTGTTCCCTATGCGCCTATTGCCAGGATTCTTCTCGGATTACAAAGAAATTATGTGGAAGGGTGGGTTAAGAATTACATTTAGAAGAGCTGCAAATGATAACAATGCTTTGATGAGGTACAGTGCAATAAACTCTACAGGAGAAGCTCTGCCTAATACCCTACCAGATGCAGGCAAATGCATTATTCAGACTATGGAGTTAAGAATCCCTGTTGTTGAATACGAGGCCAGTTATGCTCTTAAATACAAAGCTGATATAATAAAAAATCCACAGGTTCCTCTACAATTTTATACATATCAATGTGTACAGAAGCCCGCAACTGGTGCATATTATGAGTTTGATGCTACAAATTCATTCTCCAGTATTCAATTTGACATGCCTGATTTTGTGGTGGTACTGTTTCAGACTGGAAGACACAACAATCAGGAAAAAAATTCAAGTAAATTTGATAGCTGCAACATCAAGAACATATATCTTAAAAATGGCAGAAATGAGGTCTTTCCTAGAGAAAATTACAATTTAGACATATCCAAGAATGATTTCCTTAAATTATATGAGGCTTTTTCTTCCTTCAAAAGAGTCACTACTGGCAATACAGATATGTATTACACACCAGATGAATTCAAGGCACAGAGACCCATGTTTGTAATTAACACTTCAAAAAGGAAACAAGTTGTGGTGAATGACAGAACAAATATTAAAATTATCTGTGAATTCCATGAGGCATTACCTGATGACACCATATGTAGTGTTATTCTTATAGGTGAAAAATCATATGTTTATGATGTAAGAAATGAGAGAGTCACGGAGCAATTCTAGAAGATACTTGTTCTATTATCCTGTTGTACAACATACAAACCTCAACTGTATATCAGCTAGCAGTGAATATCTTATGTGTGGGCAGTTGTATATATTTCAATCTTATATATTTTATCAAGACTCAAACCCAAAGCCCCTGATTACAATGCCACAATATTAACACGTCTCCAAATGGAATATGTCCACATTTTACTGGGTTCTGAACCCAGAAGCTAATACAGATAAAATTGGATTTTGTCTGTACAATAAATTATTCTCTAAGTCTTTGCCTAGGCTTATATTATCAGAATAGAATTGCTTTCAGCATGAAGAGGGGCAGTTCATTGCCACTGTGTGAAAATATGTATTTTTATCTCAATAATCTTTGTTACACTTTTACATGTTGCAGACATGTTACACTTTTTCCCCTGTCGCACAGAAAGATTAATGGCCCCTTCAGTGAATCGCACAGAAAAATCATTAATGCTCCCTTCTAGCGTGTAGATTTTATCTCTTGCGTGCCGGCAAGGCATGGAGGCAAAACATTAGTCTTTTGATAGATTAATATCAATTCATGCATTTCCGAGCTATAATTGCTTACCCCAAGCAATAGAATTGATCAGAGATTGGAAAAAAGCAGGCAACAGCTCAAATTTGTGTATTAAATTAGATCTGTAAGTTATAGAGCATAGAAATATTGCCAAAAACAATATCAAAAAAGCCATATTTTTGACAAGTTTATAAACAACAATCACACAGATATAGCTTTTACACACATGGCCGAATCTGTCTGAGCAGAGGAGGGAGGGGGGTTTCAGATCTGGGAGCTATCAACTAGCAGTAATTATTCTCAAAATGTTACGTATGGAAATATTATTTTGCCACACATATTTCAATCTATCAGGACTTGAACCCAGAACCCCTTGTTTACAAGACAACAATATTAACATTTTGCCATCAGGGGAGGCTTCACATTTTACCAGGATTCAAACCCGGGCCTTTTGATTACAAGACAATAAAAACCATGCACCACACTCTACTGGCTCTCAGAACCCAATAAATATCAATTCAAGATTCCTGGGATTTTAACAAAAAAACATACTATAAACAATAAGATGATAAGAGAACTTGGCATAGTTTTAAGTATGGGCAAATCAATCTGAGGGGCTCTTCCTTTCACAAAAAATTCCCGAGGGCATTTTTACAAAAATCTTGGATTAGGCAGGGTTCCACACTAGAGCAAAAAACTCATATGCTCATGTTGAGCTAGTTTTAAGTATAAGCAAATCTGCTTGAGGGGGGCTCTTCCTTTCCTGAGTTTATAATACAGTCAATACTACTACTAGCAATGAAACTAAAACTGACATAAATTGAGGTTTTTCTTTTTCCAGCTGAATTTTCATCAAGGGTTTTGCCCCCCCCCCCCAACCAGAGGGTCTGCGCACGCCTATGATAGTAGGTTCATATATACAGTATCAGAAGCACAGAAATGTATATTTACATACAATTTTTTATTTGCTTTAATCAAACTGTTCAAAAGTTTTACAGAACAGTTTACCAAAAAAAGCCTTTCTACAAAAAAAAACATGTATCTACATTCTATATGTATGTGCAAAGAACCATTCAAGCAAGTTTTAAGTATATGTGTTTTTAAAAAAATTAAAAAATCTATTTAAATAAAAAAAATCATCAAAAATGATTTTCTAAATAAAAATTGTGATTTTTATCCACTCTGATTTCAAATTATATGCAATGTCAAAACTAACTTAAATAGTGCAATACAGTGACTTCATAAAACTACAAACAAAAAAGAACTGAAGAGAGTAACAAGACAATGAAAGATGATTGTATATAAGCAAACATGAGCATTACAAAGGGGAGTGATGAAACAAGGTCATTCGAATTTGGATATTTGATAACAGAAAACAAGTTAGATTCCTGCAGAAAAAAAGAAAACAAATGAGCTACGTCAAATGCAGAAGCCAGCTCAGAACTCCAAGAGTTCATATTCTACAATTTGACCTAAAGAACAAATAGTTAAGAGATTTTAAAAATTCCAATCAATTAAGATCTAACATGCGAGGTCACAACACAAACTTAATGGGGCTAAAATTTCCCTGTAAATTTCAAATATTTTTCTGAAATGAGGTATGTAAAAACCAATAATGTAAAATAGGTATACATCTCAGTACGTCAACAGTGAAATGTGAAAAAGAAAGTTGTGGTGCCTATCTGATGTATTAACAAAATAATAAATTAGCAGAACAATTGTTTTATTTTAATTAGTTTAGAATAGTTCTTATTTAATTATCATTTCTACTATTCATTTTTTAATAGTAAGGGTCTCCCCTATAAAAATATATGGCAGACTCCATGCATATGAAGTTTCTACTAGAGTACCATTCCCTTAAAATAAGCTGTTCACCTGGATTTTGAAAAATAAATAAATTTTGTCAGTGTCACTACTAGCCTCCTACTTTTGTGGCTCTTCTACCATAAATTTGTGTATACATGGTTACATGTCACAAATATCATTTATTCATCTCTATGCAAACAGGTTGCTCATGAATTAGAACTATCAAATTTGGTTGAATAGAGAAGAGGGGAGTGGAAGAAAACCATGCAGGAAACATGCAAATATCAATGATTTGTTGATTTGCGGATGATTTATTTGAATATAAAATTTTTGGTGCGTCAGCACTAAGGCTACTTTGCACCCGTCACATTATACGGGGTCCAGCCCCTTATCGTTACATATAACAACTCTAACGTTGCGTAACTAAAATCATAAAATATTAAAATCTTCCGACTTTCGTTAAAAGCTGAGGCTGCAAAAGGAGCACTCGGCACAAATAAGGACAAAACACAGGACAACACAAACAAAAGTATACTGGCTATGGGGCCAGTCGCCAGAGCCTTGTGAGTCTGCAGTCCAGGGTGTACTACGTGGAAGTGAGGTTAACTATTGGGTGCACTACGTGGAAGGAGCACCCCAAATATCAATGAGAAAAATACATTATTTATTTTACTTCGCATTTTTGCCATTTACGGCTAATTGCAAAGATGAGGATGAATGACGACACTTATGGTTTGATTGATTGATTTGTTGTTTTAAGTCCACTTTATGCACAGTAAGGCTAATCGAGACAGTTTAAAGTTGGATCCGAACCACTTGTGCCTCCACCGAGTATCGAACCCGGGACCCCTTGATGATGACACTTACGGAAAACACAAGGAACTCCTACAGAGAATTATCCCGGTTGCAGGTCCAGACACTAGAGCCTTATTAGTGGGAAACAATGCAGTCCAGGTTTTCACCGGTTTTAAAGTTTTAGCATAAATAACTCAACAATTATAAAGTACTATTATGCATTTTGACTTTACAATTGCAGAGCATTTTAATAACTTTAAAATGTTACTCCCATCTTTCTTATTTAAGAAAGTTACGTGATTGTTTGCTAGCTGGAAGTGGATGCTGTTTTGTGAGCTCAATGCAACATTACTCTATACACATTTTAGTGGGAGATCCCATTAGTCCCATTATGGGTTTGAATGTTACGAAATAAATTAATAAATAAATCTCGTCATCATCCTATCAATTTGTTTACTGTACAGTCACCAGCATTAAAATGGGACACCTGGATCCTGAAGTACTTGCTTCCCTGCAAGGCATTATGTGTGTTGTCTAACTCTACAGCGATAAGTGGACTTTAATAGCAAATTTTCAATGGAAACTTATACTACTGCTGTAGAGGTAGGCAACACACACGTCTTGCAGGTGTCACGGTTTTATTGCCGGTGACTACATAACCAGTTTTACAAATGTAAGATAAGGAGCAAAAAAAAGTTTATTGTAATGATATTTTCAATCACTAAAAATAATAAAAATGAATTTAAGAATATGCGCTCGTATTTGTGCAAAACACCAAAATAATGGGTACTCTTTCCCACCTTAACATGCCTATAAAGATTGATGATCCAAGGGGTCAAAAACTATCATGGAGTTGGTACATGTATGTTTGTACGTCACTGAAACAGTAATTCTCTTCCTTTAAATTGCACTGAAATGTTGGTTTGTGAACTCTTCCACTTGTGCAATCATCTTAGACAATATTGGTAACCAGTACATATTGTTGAGCTCTGCAAACCAACCTTGCAGCATTTACACCTCCTTTCACACCCTGAAAAAGGGGGCGGGGGAAATACCTTGCTTGGTGTGCATAAAATCCTGTGAATGTCCATTAACAACACTTTTTCTAATCATGAGCTTTGCAATGCTGCTGTAAACTTTCGAGCTGGGGCTAACACCTTCAACTTTTTGGCCCACTCTTCCCTACCAGGCTTATTTTTGGGGTAGAGACTGTGCGTGCATGGCCACCAATTTGTTAGCAAAAAGCTACAACACCACCTGTTCCCTCGATACCATCCCATGTTGTTCAGAAGCAGGTGGAAGTTCCCATGTGCTGCCTGGCAGTGAAGTGTTGCAATCTAACAAACAGGATCTCTAACACTGGTGTCGAACAGAGTTGCACTTCCAAACTGTTTACAAATTTTGCCACATAATTACACTTTAATAGTTCTAGTAAAATGGGCGTAAGTCCAGCTTACATGCCTGCAAGCCTGGATTACACACCTGCTTCCAACTCCATCTGGTTAATGACCATTTCTATCAATTACTGCATATGGTGGAATACATGCAGGGAATGTTGTGTTCTTGATTTAGATGGTGGAAGAAAAGCTAAATTAAAACTGGCTGTAACCGCTTGTTTAGAGAATTTTTAAGTAATCACTGTATCTCGATTTGTTTAGATTATCCTTGGAGTGTATACATAGCCGTAAAAAATGCCTCCCAGCATTGGTAATCATGACTGGTGATGATCATTGAACACTTCGACTTTTTTCAAAGAGCTGCATCCAATGGCATTTTTTCCCAAACACTGACAAAATTTAATGTTGGTGTGCTGCTCTCAAAAATTCATGGAAGGCCCAATGAAGACTGCCCAGGGTGTCTACAATTTTGTAAAAACAAAATTCCCTGACTATTCCAGGTTTTCCAAACCAGGCCATTAGAACAATTCATGTATATAAACACGTGTGTAAGAAGGTCACTACATTCTCGCTAAAAACCAGACTTAGAATTCCACTTAACCATGTTTTTAGAATATCAACTTCACATGCTAAAAAATAATAACAAGCAGGGAAACTGAATGATGAATTGAACTTTTATATATTACTTGCCATGTATTGACTAATGGTAAACAAAGAATTATTTTTATAAAAAATCATAATTATAGCAATAATAGTACATAATTATAGTGAAATTTAGTAATATATCTATTAATAATCATAAATCAACCACACACAATCCAAAAATTGCAACAATTCAGTGGCCAATGCCAATAACCACTTACTATAGCAGATTTTCTATTTAAAAATATTTCCAAACATGCTGTTAACTACTACGTAGTAATACTCACCATACTGAACTGAAGTATTGTTTATCCATAACAAATTTAAAATTTATGAACTTTTAGTTCACTAATAATACAAAAATGTTGATTTCTCCAGAAACATTAAATTTCCCTTTCATTTCCATAACTTTTCCAGAAAAAATAAATTCCCTGACATTTCCAGGATTTCCAGACTAGTAACACCCTGCTGCCAACAGGAACAAGAGAAAAGGTGTCGTTCTGTGAGATAAGGCCTGTCCACGCGTGACTGCTAGAACCACGGTGATAATCCAGAAACTGAAAATGAAACCTTGTCCAACATCCTCCATATAGTCTGAATCTTTCACTGTCCGACTATTGCTTCTTTGGTCACCTCAACGAGCAGCTGAGCGGAAAAAAGTTTGGCAAAAATAAGAATGTCATACATGCTGTTCGGGAGTGGGTACGCCTCCAAACAAAGAACCTTTTCCTGTCCTCAGCGACATCCACAAGCTTCCAGAGTGCTGGCGCAAGTGTACTGCCAACAAGGGAGAGTATTTTGAAAATTAGCTACTATGATTTCAATAAAGGAATTACACATAATAATACATATTTGCCCAAGCCTTGTATTGTAAGTTGTAAATTTGATTGGTTTGGTGACGTTCCTGCCAACAATACTACGTTCTTTTGCCATCCACATTCACATCTTTGCATATGAATATTCCAAAAATCTATCATGTGGCAGTTTGTGAATATTATTGGATGAATATTGTTTGTTGCAGCATATTCAGATGGGATAATTGGGATGGCGTTACTACTACGCCATCAGGGAGGCTCGTGTAATGCTTTCTATTCTCATGTGTTTCTAATCATACATTTTTTAATTTCAGCACATTTGCTTGTTATATGAATTATGCATACCTGTTAATATAATTTGTTCATTTGCACCCCCACCAATTTTTAACCCATGCTAGTTGATAGCTGGTTCTCCTCCATGGCCCTGCAGTCTAAGGTGCTGTGCTTTGGACTCCGATTGCGGGACAGCATGGGTTCGAGTCCACCCTGGGTTCAGTCCATGGGTTTTCAGCCTATGTATAGGACCGGTGCAACCCACCACCGTGAGGAAACTGGGGAGCTACAAGTGAGTAGTGTAAATCTCCTATAACGGCTAAGGGTTCAACGTGCTGACCACACGTCACCCCAATACCAGTTGAAAATCTCCACACCTCTAGGTAGGACTGTGGGAGGGAGACTTGCAGTCGGGAGATACGTCAAGGCCCTTCCAGGGCTGTGGAGCCACGGGTTATGATTATTATTAGTTGATAACTGCGGGGTAAGAACTAGCTCCCCTACCATACATACAGATTATATATATAAAGGGTGAAGGCCCCCTTATATACAATTTCAGTTAAAACCAAGTTACTTCAAATGGTCAATATATACAGGTATATTGAGCACATTGAAAATATTTTCATTTTGTGGTCATTTTCAAACCAATTTTTACTCGATGGAAACCCCTTGCAGATGAAATTCTAGTTCTGTTCTGTGTGAAAGTACTCTGAGGTAATTAGTGGGTTTTCTTTTGTATGGGTCATATTTTGGGTCAAGTATCTGCTATTTGTGGTTACATCAAAGGTCTAAATCTATCAATTATAAATAAAAACAATGTTAATTCTCAAGGGGTACATACTTGGACATACCATTCCTCTGAGATATGCATGAAGTCAGCCCAGAATAAATTAATTAATGTGGATGGCAAAATGAACTATTGTTGCCATCAAAGCGATCAAATCTACAACTTATAACGTAAGGTAGCCTACATTCCTCAAATTTCATTACATGTATTAAAACGTTTGAGGAAGTATTCAACTACTTTTTAAAATGTGCCTTTTCCTAATAAATGTAAATAAACTAATATAAGTAATTATAAGGTTGTGATTTCTATCAAATAATCACTAAGAAAAAAAACATTCATGCATGTTCTCAGGATGTTGGGGGTAAACGAGGCATATTACCTCCATAATAGTGTTGCAGTTCTGTTGTAAGCATCATTTTGAAAACAGATTTTTCCAGAATTTTATATTCTACACATTTCGTAATTCATTAATGAGAAGTTTGAGACTTTGCACATTACTTAGTGAAATCTGATTACTTACTTCAGTAGACATGATGCTGAAAGTCTGGTGTGAAATTTTGTACTTTACGTCATTCATGTTATCTCAGCCACTTCAAACACCTTAGCTTCCTAAACTTTCCAAATTTGCTCGTACGTGTAGAAAAAAAAAAAAACTGGCAAAACTCATAAAATGTTGCTACTTCTGTTGAGATACTTCACAAGGAGGGGAATTCAATTTTCTGAACAAATAGTACAAAGCCCATAAATCTTAAGAAATTAAATTATCGCTGTTTGTGAAGAATAATATGATCTTGTTGACATGAAGTGCATGTACAAATAATACACTGACGTGCTACAAGGTAAACAAATAGTCGGCGAACCTGAATTTTCGTAAATCAAAGTTAAGGATAAACATTTTGCAATGATCTACACTTCGTACTTCAGAATGTTTCTTTCCCTTCCACCATATTCGTATCATTACTGCATGCTTTGTAGCTAACTCCCCTCCCTTGCTTCATGCTCTTGCTGTGTACAGTTTGCCCTTCATGATGAAATCAAACACTTGGCACTGAAAGAGCAATGCGCTTTTGACAGTGCTACACAATTTGACAATGCAAGAAAGCAGCTCGATTGATTTGCTTTATTTTACTTCGATTTTGTGCCACTTTTGGATAATTTGCGAAGATGGGGATGAGTGATGATATGATGAAATTGATGAATGGATACTCACTAACATCCATGCCAAGGTCGGGATTCGAACCCGGGACCCCAGACATCATAGCAGGATGTGCTAACCACTCTGCCATTGGGGCCAGCACTGAAAGCAGCTGATTGCCACATTGACAGTCCCTTCACTCGGCAGGGCCACAGGAGCATTTTCTTAGCCAAGCCGTACCAAGCATGGCTGGTTATTCTTACGATGTAAGAAATTGTTGCCTCCCCCCTTTCATTCTTGTCCCTGTCATGCTCGGAAGAGAGTGAGAAGGAGAGGATACCATCAAAATTTCAGTTTTTTTTCTTTCTTTGAAAATTGAGTCTTTTTTTTTTTTTTTTTTTTCACAAAATGTCTCTTCAGGTGGTTTTCTTTTTCTTCTTTATACACATCGCACACTACATCCAAATTAATTTCAAGTCTATCTTCATAAGGAATGCAAGAGAATGGTGTCTATTCAACGAGTTCATGGATTATATATATTTGTTCTTACTTTACCACAAACGTACACAGCACAGGACAGTACAACACATGCCATACTTCACACATGAACTCTGTCACACACAAGATTTTAAAACTTCCTCCCTGTCCAGTTTTGTAGTACTCAAGATGACAGTTCTACCTTTCTTATCATGCAAGGATGTTTATGTTGTCCTGGCTGTGGACAGGCTCAAAGCCACAAAGCAAAGGATCCCCCAAGGCAAAATTACCAAAGGAACCCCAACCACGAGGGGAAAGTCTGCTTTTTGACTTGTCTGGAAACAAAAGCAGAATTGCAAGAGGGTGCGGGAACAAATTGCCAATTTCATCGTAAAATCGCTAAATCTGGTACAGCAAGTGCTACAGCTGGCTGTCATCTACATCATTTAGTTAAAGTTTGTGTAATGTTTCCTTATATGTACAAACTTTTACGTGAATGTTTTGTCAACATGGAAAAACTGTCATCAATTAAGCATGTGTACATTTTTTTCCACATTTCATTTAGCGGATTTTGCATTTCAATTGCTGGCAACACCGAGGGGATCTCCGGGATGAACTAAAGACTTCTACGTCCACTGCTTGGGCTAGGATCCACCACAAATATTTAACAGGTAGGTAGCTCACTGAGCAGATGCTGCTCGGGGAAGAATCTTCAGGAAGAAGTCTGGAGATAGGTTAAGTAAAGACGACCATTCACTAGTGCTCTTGCCCTGCGGTTGTTATGTGAGAGTGAAGCACCAGTTACATTTGCTAGTTGTCGATTATTTCCTGTATTTTTGTTTGGACTTCAGAGCCTGCCTAGCCTAGAATATACGCACCTGATAATTAGAGTAGAATTTAGTAACATATGTTTTACTCGTTATCTCAAACAAAAACAATCTAAAAATTGCAACAAGAAAGTGGTAAATGCAAATAGCCACTCACTGTAGCAGATCTCTATTTGGAAATTGTTAAAACAATTACCTTTTCCTTAGTATTTAATATGAAATTTCTACTGTAACTACCGGTAATACTCAATACACTAAACTGAAGTACAATTTGTCCACAATAATTTTCTTTTTTTCTTTACATTCTTAATTGTCCTTTTTTTTTCTTTGCTCAAAAACCTACTTTTAGTGAACTGCTACAAAAACATTAATTTTTCTAGAAAAAAACAGTAAATTTCCAAGACTTTCCAGAAAAAAGTAAATTTCCTGACTTTTCCAGGTTTTCCAGACTGGTAGACATCCTATTATATGCATCCGTCCATGTTAACTCCTGACATATGAGCAACTACCAAAAACTAGACAAAAAAAATATGGTTAATTTGATTGGCCTTCGTGACCATGAGAGACAATAGAATCTGTCAATGGTTGAGAAACTAGCAAATACACAAATGTAATGGTACCACTATTAAGATTTCCTTCCAAGGCAAAACAACCTGTGCAGAACCACGTGTATTGTGCATAGGGTGACCATAAGTCCCATTTTGACAGGGGTAGTCCCGTTTCAGAGGGGTGACCTTGAATCGGCTTCTACATCAAAACTGAAACCTCATTTACTTCCTCAAGATTACTATCAGATTTGATTATATAGGTTCAATACAATATGAATAAAACAATGAAATTTTAAGCCAAATCAAAGGTTAAAATATTCCCAAGTTTTCTGTAACAAAATTAGGAAAAGTAATCATCGCATGTAAAATGCAAGAAATACTACAGCACATAAAATTTGAAGTTCAATAATTATATAAATGAATTACAATAAAGCTGATTTCTGTTATATCAGAATTGAGGTTTAATGCAATGATTTCCGCACACTTGTAATCATTTGAGACAATCTCCATTTTCACTTCTTGCAAAAAATTAACACAGAAAATGATTGCAATGCATGTGATCTGACCCCAATTCATTTCATGAAACTCTACAAACTAACATGGAGTAAAAGTAAACCTATACATGCATACACAGAAGCTTAATCAGGGTGGCTACTCTAGGACCATGATAAAATTCAAGGCTACAAGCAGATGTTTTCTCTATTTCAACCTTACGTATTACCGCCTCTCACCTCCTACAGACATACACACAAAATGCACTAATAATATACGTAAAGGGTCTGTATGATTCAAATGCATCCAAAAATTCTAATTGAACTATATTAAATGGTACCTATATTTATATTTATAATATTTAATTAAAGATGCGGTGTTTACACTTGCCATTTTACATACTAAGGCTCGAAATACATCTACAAAAACAAGTTACAAATGTTATGAATATACCAATCTACGAAAAAATGTTAATTGTATAAGAATTTCAAACTCAAATTTAGGTAATTAACTTCAAGATATCTTATCTTGAAATAATCTTATTCTGCAAAGGACACTATCAAAGTAAACGAATTCAGAGAATTCTATCCTATATTTTCCAAGCAGCTTTTTTTCCCTTCCTTGATAAAAATAAAAGCTAAACTGTGGGAAAACTTGCCTCAGGGCATTTATAATTATGTGCAAAATCATTGGGATTTGTATTAATAAAAGTTGCAATTTCTCACATCTACGGAGAAAAATTCAAGCAGAAACCACGCATAATTCCTGGAGTCAATAATTCACGCAGAATTCCCAGAGAGTAGCCACCCTGTTCTTGCACTGTGATCTTTTCTAAAGTATGCTCTAAAGGAAAAGTATCTTTTAGGTCAATATTCTTATTCTCTTCCTGGGTTTAAATTCCCAGAACAGTTGGCAAAACAATTTTAGAGATCTTCATATATTACCAAAACCATGCTTATTCCTGAAATAGTTTCATTAATGCATGAACAGGCACACTTAACAAAAAATGCAAATTCCATAACATAATAACTGCTGCCCACCTAGTCAAAATTTTGGTACCCTTGACCTTATGTACCCTCACTAAAAAGTGAAAAATTGTGCGTTATTTATGAAGATTATGTTGTTTATGAAAGTTTTTCATTACTTTTAGCTTGTGGAGATGTGTGGTGGTGAAGTAAAGTATGCCAGTTAACTTAGTGTGAAGCAAAACAGACCAAAAGCATTGCACAAGTGAATGTAGCACCCAACACAATATTGCACAACAGCAGCAGACCGGACGTTGTCTACTGCTTCATTAACTCTTTCACTGTGGAATTCTCTGGCACACAAAATCCCTTGGCTGCGTAATTAAATTTGAAAATATATTTTTTTATAAACAAATATTTTTCACAATTACATTGCATTAAATATGAGAGAGAACTTACAAAAGTCATTCCTTGCACTTGAAAACCATACTGTAGTCCCTGGTGGAATGATATTTTGAAAAATTTTGAAATTTTGAAAAAAAATAAATTTTTATAAACTATAATTTAACACAATTACATTGCAAAATATGTTATAGAGAACTTACAAAAATCATTCCTTGTACTGGAAAACCATTCTGTAGACCCTGGTGGTATGATATTTTGAAAAATTTTGAAATTTTGAAAAAAAACATTTTTTTAGAAAGAATAATTTTACAAAATGACATTGCAAAATATGTTATAGAGAACTTACAAAAGTCATTCCTTGCACTGGCAAACCATTCTGGTGGTATGATATTTTGAAAAATTTTGAAATTTTGAAAAACAACATCTGCTCCATGATGTTACGGACGGCGGTACAAATTCTTCATCAGACACTACACAATCACTGTCACCACTTGAAGTCTCATAAAAACTGTCGCTATTGTCGTCACAACTTAATTCACCTTCTGATTCTGAGTCGGAAAATAACAGTTGAGTAATATCATTATCAGACAAGTGTTGACGACTTGACGAAGCCATGCTGTTTACATTCGAACATGCATTTGAAACTGACATGTCAGAGCACTCAACGCTCGTATGTCAAAGAATTATAAACGGAGGCGTAATTAGCGACATCATACGGATAAAAACAAAACTACAAGTTCATATAGTTCCAAATACTATCAACAGATGTCAGAAGGCTACTAAAAGCGACGTACTGCGGAAATGCGACACCCGCAGCGAGTGGAAGTATGAAGTCGCAATAATGCGACTTCCGCAGAGCAAGGCACCTGACGTGCTGTGCATAAATGCGACGACCGCAGCGAAAGAGTTAAAACAAAATATTAATGACAAAAGTCATGAGACCCATGAGTCTCTGCCGCAAGCTGCGCAAGAACCAGTGTTGCTAATGGAACAGATAGAAAAATCGCTACAGTGTGCAGAGGCATAGCTGTTACGTAGAACAAGAAAATTGAAGAGCTCTATCCAACGTTGTGTTTTAAAAGTTGTGCATTATAACCAGGGCTAGAATTAATATGTACTAATAAGTGGCTTTATATGTGCATACATATGGACTAAAACTTCGCAAAATATGCACTAACACATGCGAAAATTACCCAAAATGGTGCAAAGAAGACTTCTTCATAGTGATTCATTATTTGTGTGATTTCAAATAAAGTAAACAATTTATTATTTTTTCATTCCATTAATGGACCTGGTGGCATTTTAACTGTTTACTCCCAAAAAGCCCATCCACACTGGTACTGCAACTGCAACGACATGTGATACCCAACTGACACTACCACTGGTACGTGTTAAACCACGAAAAATTGGACCACAAACACTCCTCCTTAAGCAGTATTATTGACTCACTGTGATGGGCGACAGTTGGCTGTACATTTACAAATGATGCTGGCTTCTGCAACCATAACAAGAATAACAAGTACATATATTGCCATCAGACAATTAGCTGCGCAGCTTTTTCTTTTGTTATGAATTTGCCACCCATCAAAGCATGCCAATTTTAACAAAGAAAACAATATGCATTGCATTAAGCAGCAAAAATGACAGCTTCCTTCATACAATTCCTACAAGAACACATGCCGGAGCCGAGAGTTGAAATGCTCATGGAACCATATAATTTATTTATTTTGAACAATTCTAAAATGATGAAATATGAAGAATAGTACTGGAAGCACTATGGAATTTAACATTCACTAACCAAGCACATACACTTTCACACACAGGCAATACACGCACACAACGTCAAACCAGTAAAGAACTTAAAATAATATTATGGTGCTTCCAATCCAACAAAACTCACTGTCACTTTGTCTTTCTCCTTCCATGATAGAAATAGTACACTGTGCCTATTCTACCTCATTTCCTCCTTCATAAAACGTAGCTGCAAAAAATGTTTATTTTAGTCTATTTCTTATATTTTTCAATTATATAAATTTATAATATTCCATTTTATGTATACTTATAAACAAATAGCGTAACTGTATATTAATTCATGTAGGGCAAAAAGCTGTTTTTGTAGTTCGGAATCAATGTAAAAAAAATGTAAGCTTAATTGTAACCCTACTTTAATAATAATAAATAATAAAAAAATAATAATAATAATACAGTTGGCAACACTAGTTACTAGCTAGCCAATGAAATTGAACCGCTTAATAGAAGCAACCATTACGTCATGCTATATTGGCACATTAATGTCCCTATCGAACTGTGTGAACCGTGAGCTGGAGCATTATTCAATTGTTTTCTAATGATGTATGCACGAGTGTGTCCAGGAATGGAATGAATCTTGGCAACAATGGTGAAGGTGGGCGAGCAGGGTAGAACACGTGATGTTAAGAGGAAGGGAGCCGAAACAAAAATTGGGATTGGCGCCACGGCAGAGACTGCTATGTTGGCTTCTAACCTGTGTTATAAGAGTTGTTCCAAGTGGTGGCCAACTGCATTCACACATACCCGGCATCTTTTGATGAAATTTGGATTGACATATTTGTTCTGTTTGCAAGTTGTTTTCTTGCCATTGTTAACCTAGCAGGATGGGCAAAAAATTGCTTCTTAAGTTCAAATTTTAATTGTTTTAAGGCATGTAATTAATTAATATAATTTTATTAATTTTGAACATTTGAATTGAATCACATATATGATAAAAACGAGGGAAATATAACATGTTGGAATACCAAACTGAAATGTATGACTGCACTTTGGGTAAAATTTACCAGTCACAGAAGGAGAACTAAGGAACTGACAGGTCCCGACACTCAGAAGTGTTGCAGGCAAAATTGATGCTCGCTTATCAGTACAGTTCTGTTTGTTTCACCGTGGCAATGTAACTTCTCTCTGTTTAATTTAAGTGAGTGTGTGCACGTTTGTCCAGTTTCATAGATAACATCAGTGATATCCCGGTGTGTGTTTGTGTGTGTTTAATAAGATTGTGAGACCATTGATAAAAAAATGCCAGCCAAAAAGTTTGTTAGAACAAAGAACTTTTATGTATGACACTTATGTCGCAGCTACAGGTAGAGAAACAGTTAGGCCATTTATTCTGAGATTAAGAGAAACAGAACTTACAAGAATTACAAAAGAGGAACTTTGGCATGTCAATCAAAATTTCATCAAAAGATGCCGAGAATGTGTGAATGTAGTTGGCCCGCACTTTGAACAACTCTTATAACACAGGCTAGTATGCAATATAAATACCGTGCGTCCATTTCGATCTGCAGCCGAGAGATCGGGAGAAGCGTGGCGGGCGGCGCTGGCGGAGATGCCGACATTTGCGGCCTGTAATGCTCGCTTATTTTTACGGACATATCCAGACATTTATATAAATATTGCAAAACGAGCACTAACCTGGGTTATAATTCATCATCTGTAATTCATCCAAGTTCTGCAATTATTTACACAAAAAATACGCTTTAGAAGTGACGATAAGAGTCACATATAATAAAACATTTTAATCATAGTTTTGACCAGCAACGTCCTGCTTAAGTTTATATCCTTGAAAGAGTTTTGTGTCGATGGGGATCGTTTGGAGGTTTCGAATGTGCAACACTGTATCAAGATTACGCTGCCGACGAAACCATTAAAAGTCAATGGTTTTCGTGAGCTTCCTCGATGAACTCGATGAAATTGGGGCAGCGTTAGAAAGTTATCCAAACAAACCTCTACGCCGTGTTTCACAGGAGATGGGAGTGTCAAAATCATCAGCACATACAGCCACTAAGCTACTAAAATTAAAACCATACTCTTATAACACAGGTTAGTGCTCGTTTTGCAATATTTATATAAATGTCTGCATATGTCCATAAAAATAAGCGGGCATTTCAGGCCGCAAATGTCGGCATCTCCGCCAGCGCCGCCCGCCACGCTTCTCCCGATCTCTCGGCTGCAGATCGAAATGGACGCATGGTATAATTGTCTGCATGCTCAAGATATGTGCATAAATATAAGCGGAACGTCACAGGTTGAAAATGCCGGCATATGCGATCATGCGCTATCTCGACCCAGACGAAAGCACTGTATAAATAACCCAACTTTTGCTTAAATGGTAGATCACTCAAAAATAGTTCTTAAAATCATGTTTTATATTATCAAAGTTTGATTATTTTCTTTCCTTTCCCAAAAATAATGAAGAGTTCATCATGATACACCCTCTGGGCACCAATCTTGAAGAAGATGTTGAGGATTAAGGACAAACAAAAGGAAATATTAGACACTGTTGCCTTCACTTATGGGGGCATTTGGCCATCAGTTGCTGTTACATGATAATGTCAGGCCTCACACCAAAGGAGAGTACTCACTACTTGACGGATCTCTCACCTTCATTCATTTGTTTCACCAACTGAAAAAAAGCTATATCTGGCTGCTTTGAACACCTCCAGGAGCACTGGTGAATGGAGAGAGGGAGCTGATGGGGCTACAGCCCCTCAGAAATTGAGAAAATCAACATTTTTAAAAGAAAGCAGTAATGTAATTGGGGGAAAACACAGTGCTAAATGCAACTCCCCTACCCTAAAATGAGCCCCATTATCATTTTTCAGAGTGGAAAGTTTTAAATAGACAAAATATTTTATTGTCTATCTTGCATTCCTAAAATGCAGCTATGTACTGTCCACCTTTACAATTCCAGCTCCAGTGCGTGGGTGGTGAGAGGCGGTTATTCATAATGTTGAAATAGAGAAAATATCTGCCTGTATCCTTGAATTTTTTGGAAAATTTGCCTTGAAACCCGGGAATTAGACTTGCATTTTATCATGGTTGTAGAGTGACCTCCCTGTTAAGGTTAAAATCAAGAACTACGAGGGTCACTATTTATATTTTGAGCCTAACAATGAAAAAACAGGAATTTGGCATTGAAAACTGCTTTATTGTTTTTCGAAGTATTCCCCTTTATGGTCAATACACTTTTGCATTCGTTCGAACCATTTGTCAAAGCAGTTTTTCCAATCTTCTTGAGACACCTCCATAATATGGTTTTTGAACGCATCAATGGCGTCTTCCGCCGACGAAAATCGTTGTCCACGCAATTTATTCTTGACATTCGGAAACAAGAAGAAGTCATTGGGTGCCAAATCAGGACTGTACGGTGGATGACCCATCAATTCGATTTTTTGACTGTTCATAAAGTCGGTTGTTAGACGAGATGTGTGACAGCTGGCATTGTCTTGATGAAGAATGATCCGACGGCGTTTGTTTGTTTTCCGTATTTGACAGAAGACCTCTGGCAAACAAATTGTTGTGTACCATTCAGAGTTGACCGTTCTACGTTCCTCTAAAGGCACGGTTGCCACATGACCAGTTTTCCCGAAAAAACAGGCGACCATTTGTTTCGATGTGCTTCGAGCGCGAACAACTTTTGTTGGATTGGGTTCATCTTGAAACACACATACAGTCGACTGCTGTTTACGTTCCGGCTCATATGCATATATCCATGATTCGTCACCTGTTGCAATCTTATATACGTCTTTTGAAGCACCACGATTGTATTTATTGAGCATTTGTTTGCACCAATTGACGCGAGCGTCTTTTTGAGTTTTTGTCAAATTGTGTGGGATCCAACGAGAACATACCTTTCTCACAGCTAAATGATCATGTAATATTTTATATATGCTGTTGGAACTAATGCCTATGGTTGCCTCAATCTCACAGTATGTCTGTCACATGACGATCTTGCAGTATTAGGTTTTGCACAGCATCAATGTTTTCTTGAACAACAACTGATTTTGGACGACCTTCGCGAATCTCGTCGGTGAGCGAATGGCGGCCACGATTAAATTCGTTATACCAGCGTTTCACAGTGGCAAAGGATGGGGCTTCATCGCCAAATGTGGAAGTAAGTTGATCGATGCATTCTTGTCTTGATAATCCACGTCGAAAATCGTAAAAAAGCATCGCACGAAAATGTTCACGAGTTAATTCCATTTTATTGTTGTCATGCAATCTCCAAGGCAACATAAACAACACAAATGAAGCTATTGACAAAACATTTGAAGTACGTTATGGTCAATAATGCCAGACGATTCCGTGCAAACGTCAAATCGCACCTAACTTCAATCAGTGTTGCCAAGGCTCAAAATATAAATAGTGACCCTTGTATGGAAGGCTAACAAAAGTTTCTAAGTTAGTGTTTATTTTCATTTCCAATATGCTACTGGTGATATGTTCAAGGTCAGATTAGTTTCTCATGGTAGGCACGGCTTATCAAGAGGTTATAGTGCAAGGCAAAACGTGGGTAGTAACTGACACCCCCCCCCCCCCCCAATCGCTGTCAGGGTTCCACTACATTATCAGAAATGTTGGATGTTACACATGTATATTCTATTGCACATGGAGTAAGTAAAGTTCCTCGAGTATACCACTGTGAAATGAAGGCACATTGTGGGGGTAGCAACCCACACATTCCCAATCTGGGTCACTGGAGGTGATGTGATCAGCACCATGCTCAGGCAACAACCCAGTACCCATTTATTTGAGGCTGGGTGAGCCCCAGAGCCACTTTATTTGGTTACAAGGCTGGACTACAGCACCTTGAATAACGTAGTGTGGAAAACGGCACGGTTCTGTGCTCTCTGGCTGGTTCCACTCGAAAATGATCCGCTATAGGCGCTGGTGTTGCACCCGGTCCTTGGTATTCGTCTGCTTATAATGGAAGTAAATGGAGTTTTCGCTGCAACGTCTGATTCTTTTACATGAAGCATTTCTATGAATGTGATAATTGCTATGATATTTGGTACAGTGGTCGCGAAGATATTAACGAACATTCTAGACAGTCTACCACGTCCTGTTATCGTCATACTTTCGTTAATAATACGGGAGAGAAAATACACGTGGAATGCTCTTGGCAACTAAATTTTTGTGTATGAATTAGGTTCATTATTATTATCATCATCATCATTTCTTTTAAAGATATACACACTGAAGCATTTGTATTTTGGATATTTACTGTCTCTTTTCTTCCACTTTAAACTAATCGCGGTGATGATGATAATGATGATTGCATGAAACGACAAGGGGAACCCCACAAAACTTTCTTAGTGCCATCGACATGAGTGTAAGAAAATTTTCAAACCAATGGGACAAGCAACACGGGATGTTCACACTGTCACACTAGTGACACACACTTCCAGACTGTAAAATAGCATTCATTGCACATGAGGGTCCAAACAGCAAACGACACGTTCATATGGCGTATTCGCGTGCTACTTGTTACTTCGGTCGGAAAGCTCCTTAAAGGAAGGGTGCTGAGACCGAAGCGACGTGCTACAGGGGGAGTTCCCAACTAAGTGACAAGCGACATGGTGCCTTCAGTCTATTAGCAAGCGTTGCTTGCGAATAACAGATAGGCGACACGATAAGCCACACGTGTCGCTTCTGCGTCGCTCAAACTGGGCCATTTCCTCAATAGCTTGCAACATGATGCCGTGGTTTGTTGCTCGCGCATACGTGATACAATGAGTGTCTTGCTTTAGTGAGATTGCGCACCAAAGTGACAAGGGGCACGCGACACTTATCGCTTGAGGATTTCACCAACCGAACGCTGGCCTGTGGTGGGATGTAGTGGGAATGAATGTACAGGTAATTTAGAACCTTTTTCTTTACAAAGCATTTAGCGATATTATTTGAATGCTAACAGAACCTAACCTAACTACGAGAGCATTTAGGTTTATTATTAGAAGAATGCTAACGGACATAATCTTAAAACATTTTTGTGAAAGTAATCGCTACAATTTCACAGTATGTGTTACAGACGTAATTGCATACATAGCATGATGAAATCACGATAAGACAAAGACCGAGTCTGCTGCCACGAGCATCTTTTTCGGGGTTCCAGCAGAAAAAGAACGTGGCAGCAGACACTACCATATATGGCTTATTTATTCATTTTATTTTACTTTTCTTTCCAAATTAATGCCATTTCGTGACTGCAAATCACTCCACAAATATAACTGTTTCCATCAATTCATGTACCGCCTTTCAAGACAAACAAATCTACATAATATATTCCAAAAACTAACAAAGTCGCATTACTTTCATAAGAAAATTAGCACTGATTCTGATCGCACTGCCATCTATGTTTCATCAGTCACGGGAACCAGTTTCTTGGGTCGTTTTCCACAGTACGTTATTTAAGGTGCTGTAGCTGGACCTTAGATCACCCACCATGGAAAATGAACCAGGTTTTCCCGCATGGCAGTCGGATACCCTGACGACCAGACCACTGTGGCTAGGCATATGGAGTTAAAGATCCGTCACAAATACATTGGATAATACAAATACAAAAATTCACATAATTAATTACTTACATTTCACTCCTGAATACGGTTCTTGGCAGTACAATATATTCTCTGATTGCTCACAATATCTGTAAGTCTCAATATACAACTGGTTTTCACCACATCTCTTGGGAAACAAATGCACTCAACTATTTGCATTAAGAGATTCTGTAAAAACAGGAAAAACACGTTCAATCATCAAATTATCTGAAAACAAAAAAATTGAAATTGAAATAAAATTATATAATATTCACATTCTATCTTCAGGATAAGAAGCAGATAATATTACTTTTAATATCTTATTTACATAACAAATAGATAAAACAAATTTTAGTGTCAAAACTATGATTGCAAAAAACATACATGAGCAAAAACCAAACTCAAACAAACAAAGTAAGTAAAAAAATACACATTCTTTAATATATATTGGAAACAAACATTACAAAATGAAAGCTTACTCAACACGTGAAAACCACATCAATAAAACTTAACAATTTACACACAATCACATTACAACAGGCCAAGACAAATGAACACAGATGCATACAGAAGACAGCACAACTATAGCACAACAAAAAAACATCGATTTCTAAGGACAACACAAAAACACCCACAGAGAAGACAGTACAACTACTACACAACACAAACGTTGATTTCAAAGGACAACACAAAAAGACACACACACACACACACAAGACAGCACAACTTATACACAAAACGAACAGAAACATTGAATTCTAAGGGCAACACAAAAAGACACACACAAGACAGCACAACTACTACACAACACAAACATTGATTTCTAAGCACAACTAAAAAAGACACACACAGGCAAGACAGCACAACTACTACACAACACAAACAGAAACATTGATTTCTAAGGACAACACAAAAAGACACACATACAGATAAGACAGCAACACAAAAAGACACAGACAAGACAGCACAACTACTACACAACACAAACATTGACTTCTAAGGGCAACACAATAAGACACACACACAAGACAGCACAACTACTACACAACACAAACATTGACTTCTAAGGGCAACACAATAAGACACACACACAAGACAGCACAACTACTACACAACACAAACATTGACTTCTAAGGGCAACACAATAAGACACACACACAAGACAGCACAACTTATACACAAAATGAACACAAACATTGAATTCTAAGGACAACACAAAAAGACACACATACACAAGACAGCACAACTACTACACAACACAAACATTGATTTCTAAGCACAACTCAAAAACACACACAGACAAGACAGCACAACTACTACACAAGATGAACACGAATATTGACTTCTAAGGACACCACAAACAGACAAGACAGCACAACTACTACACAACACAAACACAGACATTGATTTCTAAGGACAACAAAAAAAGACACACACACAGACAAGACAGCACAACAACTACAGAACACAAACATTGATTTCTAAGGACAAGAAAAAAAGACACACACAGGCAAGACAGCGCAACTACTACACAACACAAACACAAACATTGATTTCTAAGGACAACACAAAAAGACACACATACAGATAAGACAGCACAACTACTACACAACACAAACACAAACATTGATTTCTAAGAACAACACAAGAAGACACACACACACACAAACACAAACATTGATTTCTAAGGACAACACAAAAAGACACACACAAAAGACAGCACAACTACTACACAACACAAAAAGACACACACAGGCAAGACAGCACAACTACTACACAACACAAACATTGATTTCTAAGTACAACAAAAAAAGACACACAGAGACAAGACAGCAGTACTACTACACAACAAAAATGGAAACTTTCATTTCTAAGGACAACTCAAAAACAGACAAGACAGCACAACTACTACACAGGACGAACATGAATATTGACTTCTAAGGACAACACAAACAGACAAGACAGCATAACTACTACACAACACAAACAGAAACATTTATTTCTAAGGACAACACAAAAAGACACACATACACAAGACAGCACAACTACTACACAAAAAAACACAAACATTGATTTCTAAGGACAACACAAAAAGACACATACAGATAAGACAGCACAACTACTACCCAACACAAACACAAACATTGATTTCTAAGGACAACTGAAAAACACACACAGACAAGACAGCACAACTACTACACAAGACGAACACAAATATTGACTTCTAAGGACAAAACAAGCAAACACACACAGACAAGACAGCACAACTACTACATAACTCAAACGCAGACATTGATTTCTAAGAACAATAAAAAAAGACACATACAAACAAGACAGCACAACTACTACACAACACAAACATTGACCTCTAAGGACAACACAAAAAGACACACACAGACACGACAGCACAACTACTACACAACACAAACATTGATTTCTAAGGACAACACAAAAAGACACACTCACCCAAGATAGCACAACTAGTACACAACACAAACATTTATTTCTAAGGACAACATAAAAACACACACACAGACAAGACAGCACAACTACTACACAACACAAACATTGATTTTTAAGGACAACACAAAAAGACTCAAACACACTAGGCAGCACAACCCACACACAGATACAAATAAACTTTGATTTCTAAAAACATAAACAACATAAATAAAGTAGAAACACAACTATACAGCACAATATCTAAGGGAACAGTCTCAAGTTTATCACCCTTCAAGAACATAAAATAAACCAAGCAACATTGCTCTCTAAGAACAAGATACAGCAGAACACGAATTAGTACCAAGGCTACCACATAAAGCATATAAAATAACATCCGTAAAATAAAAACTAAATACAGCAACACAGCACAACTATACTCACCCTATCCTGGGAATCTCTGGAGCAAGCTGGAGCAAACAAACAAAAACAACTCTAAACAAACCAGGCAGCACAGCTACTATGGGCACACACACACACACACACAGCGAGATGAGAGAGGGAAAGAGATATATACAAGAAGCAAATTAGAGAGGGAAAGAACAAAAGAAAAAGAGAGAGAGAGAAAGAAAGAGAAGGAAAATAGAGAGAGGAAAGAGACAGAGAAAGAGAAGGAAAAAGAGAGATGAAAAAATGCAACAAAAGGAGTACAAAAACATGTATTTCTAAGAAAACACAAACACACTAGACTGCACAACTACATTAAACAACATGTAGGCAAACACAATTACAAACATTGATTACTAAGGATAAAGGACAACAAAAAAGAGAAGGGAACCCAACCAAATGGTACAGCCAATATGATAACACACACACATATAAATCACTCTGCAAGAACATGTGCATTTATAAGAATAAAATACAATACAAAAAGACACTACTACACCACACAGCAGAATGGATAACACCTGGGATGTTCAAGCAATACACATATGCATTAAAATCAACATAGCAAAAACATGAAAACAACAAACTTACATTTAGAAATGCAAACAAATATAGATATGAGCAGTACCTAACAAGTACCTGATTTTTACCCTGAAGATATGATGTGAACATTATATTATGAATAATAGAGTTAGAAATAAGATTCTTCTTGGTGTAATAGCTTGCATTGTTTTATCAATGTAATTACACTCCGTTTAAACTTATATACCTGAAAATATTTATCCACTCTGTTTTTATTTAATTTGCTTATTTGTACTATAAAATTCAAATTAAATTAAATTCAAATATGATTGAGAGCAAAATTAAATGAGGAATAGAACCCATGGGATTTCTTGAGGTGCCATCCCAGCATTCGCTTTTAGAGACCAAGGAAAAACCATGGAAAAACCTTCGTCAGGATGGCCAGCAAAAGGATATGAACCGGTGTTTCTCAATACAAGTCCTGAACTTAAAAATTCACAAAACTGAACAGTAAATACAACTAATTACATGAGAAAAAATTAAACAGATGTACTAGAAATTTCTCTCACCTTTCAATGTAGCGGTGAGAACGGTGTGCAAGGAATATGGGCTTTCTGCTGGGTTGATTTCAAAACTACATGTAAAGTAAACACATTTTTCTTCCACTTTTAATTTGAAGCTGTTGGGAAAGAAGATGTAGTCCATTGATTCAGATTCTGTCAAACATAGGAGATCAATCTCTGATTTTGTTTCCGAAAAACAACAAAAAAAAAAAGACAAAACATGAATAGAAGTGACTACTGACAGTCCTAAAACAAGAAATGCTGCAATTAAATAATAAGATAGGCTTCATCTATTAACGTTAATATTTACTCAAGTTTTATTTTCAGCATGTTTATTATATTTTGTGACACATTAAATGGCTCCATTTGCATTGGCAAAAAGTAAATTACAAAATCCATGAAATCACTTTTTCCGTACAATACATCACAAATTCATGCCCTATCTTGACTTGTGCGTCACTTGCCCAAACAACATAAGTAATACTGAGTGTTTCTAGAAAGCAACATGAAAGTGGATCAAATGCTTCAATGTTAAATTCACGTAACAGGGTATCTACCAAAATAACAAATTCAAAATTCTTGATTTTCTTTTACCTTTCTTTCCTTTTTCTTCACCTTTTTCAAACATGTATTTAATCGCCCCCTACTTAGATATAGTTGAAATGGCAACATTATATTATTAATATTACAAAACTTCACGCATATAAGAATGCAATTCTTAAGAAACAAAGCGAAAAAATCATAACCACAACTGAATACAATTTTAGATTTCCGAACATTCAATTTTATCAAATCCCAGTACAGGCATATAACAATGTAAATTCACTATACTACTGTAAAAAATTGCAAAAATTTTTGGTCAATGGCATCATTTCTTGACTTTCTTGACTGGTAGAGACCCTGTAAAAGTATCAGAGTTTCCGTATTGGGTGCATGAACCTATGTTTCCACTAGCATACAGCTATATTTTTGACAAATGGCCCTAAAACACACACATTACCACTAACATGAGTACACATAATATTGTTAGAAATGTTGAATAAATGGGAGAAGCATTACTATCAGTGGCGTAGCATGAGCATTTCGGATGGGAACGCCAAGTTAGAAGGAAGGGTAGGCCTTTTTTTTTCTTGCTTAAGAGTTTACTTATGGAATTAGCCGACATATGTATTGTCTATTTAAAATTACAATCTCATTGTGTTTATTACATTAAGTCAGCCGGGTTCCGATAAAACATGATCCATGCTTGTTTTATCTAGAAAATAAGATGCCTCAGTGTGCAATAAATGCTTGGAGCACTGGTGTTTTACACCATTTTTAATTAGATTGCTCAAGTTAGAAACACCGTACACCATTTGGAGTATTTTGCTCCACACGTAACACATGTGTAGCGAAACAGTATTTTATAATCAAGGAAACCTTTCAGCATGACGCAAGTAATTAAAAAACCTACCTGAATCACAAGCGCCTTTAGAACAACAGTAGACTTCATTGTTGTGAATGATACAACTATTGATTGATTTGGTTTATTTTACTTCGCTTTCTACCACTTTTGGCTAATCGCAAATATGAATATGAGTGATGATATTGATGAAGTTGAAGAAGAGACAATCACAAAGAACAAACATGCGTAGACCGGGATTCGAACCGGAAACCTCTGGCATCTTAGCGTGCTGTGCAAAACACACTGACACAAAGGTGGGTGGATTATCCAACAATCGTACACTCTACTGACGTAACAGTGCCTATTAGTAGTAATTCAGTGTTTCAGACCACTGTTTATTGTATCTTGAGAATGCTGATAAACATTTTAAAATAATTTTGTCAAGAGATCATATGATGTTAAGAGTTTTGAAATGAATACTAAACATTTCCACTGGCACAATATTAGGCAGTTAGATACTAACGAAAAAAATATTTTTTTAAATAAATAGTTTTGTGAGTTAGGTGGTAGAGCAGCCACAGGCTGAACTTTTACCACGAGGATTTTATCAACTTGTTTGGCAAAAACTTTTTTGTTCTTTTAGTTTTTAATGCACTTCAGTGTTCTTGTGATAAATTACACGATGCAGTGGTCATTAAAGAAAGATACGTCAGTCAATATTGTGTATTGTAGCATCACACAGCACGAGCAGAGGCACGAGCGCTAAAAACCGGGTAGGAATTCTACTTCTGTCGTCTGCATCGGAAGTACAGCGCCTTGAATCGGAAGGCAGGAAAGGTGACATGGCCCCTAGAACCAATCAGGTCTCCGTACGCCCGCGTATGGCGAGAGCATCTCGCCCGTGCTGTAGAGATCCAAGCCACAAGCTCTCCCTCCTTCTCTCTGCCTACAGGCAGGCATGGTCCTGTACGCCAAACCTAGCCGGCATCAGGCAAGCAAATACATTAGAGAAATGCTACAAGGAGAGCTGTTAGTGGAGCGTTGTAGACGGATCGCGAAAAATAGCTTTTATAATGCCATTATGCTCAAACATGTATATAATTAGTCACGTTTTACTTTATATTTACAGCATTTACTCATTTTTTAAAATTTTAAATCAAGGAACGCCGGGCGTATGGGCGTATTAGGATGCTACGCTACTGATTACTATGATGTTTATCCACTTTTAGTTCACAGACATTGTACTAAGACCAGAGTTTTTGTCCGGAATGCCAATGGGTCAGTCCATACCGAATGGTCCAGCACTAGTTGCTTGACCATTTTTAAAATGTTCAATATTTTTGTTGTTCTAACCCCTATGCAAGGGCAGTTAAAAGAAGGCATTATTTTTCTAAAACTTGACTTTATTTAAAAATGGTGGCCATTTTTTGTTCCATGACTTTGTGTATTTTTGGCCTTTGCAGGCAGTTGGGATAATTATGAGAGCTAAGAAAAATAATACAAAGCTGTGGCAAATAACATTGTCTTTAGTACATTTCAAGCTTTATGTTAAGCTTTGTACTAGCATTCTTTCTCTTATAAAACTTTTTTCATGTAAGAAAAGTCACATTTAAAAAGAAAAAAAGAAGAATGTTGTTTGATTTTGCATTGATTTTCTTGTAAAAAGATTCCATTAAGTATTAAAACAAGCAATTTGTACAATTGAAGAGAGAGTCCCTCCCTCTCTCTTTGACAACTAGAAATACATCACAGATGTAGGTGTGTTGCTTACTTTCCAAGCTGTGTAACATCGACATTTTGAATGATAAAGTAAATCTAGTGGTGTGCTAAAGAATTCCGTTTGGGATTTGTTTAATGACAGTAAAGGGAATTCTCTTGACATTAAATGTAGTTTGTATTTTCTTAGGATAGATGTTTGTTCAAAGATATCTTGTGAGAAGTCGGATAGAGATTTCATGTTTTCCCGGAACCCATTATTTTGCTAGTTCCTCCAAAAACATTAATTCAGAAATTCACTACACTTGGAACAATTCAGATCAATCAAGGAATCAGGACCAGCTACTCACGTAGTTGCAGCTCTCCACTAATGGTCTCTGATTTCATGTCTTAACCTGTTCAGACAAACCTCTGCCTTAAGCACTTTTTCATTCATAATTGGATTGATTTGTTGTTTAAGTCCACTTTATGCACAGTAAGGCTAATCGGGACTGGACCTACAGTTTAAAGTGGGATCGAACCACTATGTGCCTCCACCGGGAAACCTTGATTACACGGTGACGACGCTAACACTGCGCCATCGAGGAGGCCTTTTTCATTCATAAGAGCTACTAACAGACTTACTATGCAATTCGCATCATGTAACTAATAAATACAATAATTATAATTACATGATAGTTTATTAAAAAGTAAATATTTCTTTGAAACTAATAACATAAATTTGGAGGATTTTGATGAACTTCCCCCTGTTATAACTTTGATATCCAATTAATATAAATCTCGAATATTTTTACAGGTACTTCTCAGTACACTTTATGCTGTAGATAATAATTTTTTTAGGTCCCCTATCAGAGATATTGGGGCTACAATTTTGGGGGAAAAAATGAGCATTTTCAAAGAGCTTTAACTAAAATAGGAAACCAGTAGCAGAGCTCAAATATTTTCAGCCAGAACTTTAGATATGTTTCCTCTAAAAAATTATAGTTCTGATATTATATTACTTCCCTACCAAAAAACCCTAAACTTTGATTTTTGTTCAAAATTGACCATAAATTTCAGCCATTTTCATTAGAGATTGTGAAAAAAGGCACAGAACATAAAATAAAGCTTGAAATGAAAACAATGTTGTTTACCTCAGCTTTCTATAATTTTTCTTATCTGATCATAATTATTGCAACTGTCTGCAAAGGCCAAAAGTACCCAAAGTCATGAAACAAAAAAATGACCACCACTTTTAAACAAAGTCAAGTTTTAGAAAAATAATGCCTGCTTTGAACTGCCCCTGCATAGGGACTAGAACAATAAAAATATTGAACATTTTAAAAATGGTCGAGCAACTAACTAGTGCTGGACCATTCGGTATGGACTGACACATTGGCATTTCAGACAAAAACTCTGGTCTTAGTACAATGTCTGTAAACTAAAAGTGGATAAACATCATAGTAATGTTTCTCCCAATTATTCAACATTTCTAACAATATTATGTGTACTCATGTTAGTGGTAAAGATCTTCTAAAGTGGGTCTGACTAAAGAATGGAAATTCTATTTTTGTATTTTCCGTCGAAAGCCAGGGAGGGTCACGTGAACCAATCGGCTTGGTCCAGTTGCCGTGGTGAGAGGAAATTCTTGTAGTATTCTGCTTTGCCAATTTTTTTTGTTTCGAGTCGTAGGACCCTCAAAGCCAAGCACTGCGAAGTCTAATGGTTGCCGCCGTGTAGCAAGCGAATAGGTCTGATTCCCTGCCTCTCCATGAAATGCGAGCGAAGGGGGCATGTTGACAAGAAGAGGTGTCGTGTACGACTGGACAAAAATCAGGCGTGTAGCAACCGGTAGCAACACTGCTTTCCTACCCTTGAACTGGGGGCGGAAAGTCTGGGTTTCCTCAAGTCCATTCTTTGGCCAGGCGGACTTTACTTTATGAGCAGGTAAGAGTGGTAACACGGTTACTTTCTGTTAGGACTGTCCTTCTCTCCAACAATACCTAAATCATCACAATATTCCACATAGTTTCCGTGTTTTTTGTCGCATGGTGCAATGATTTGTCCACCCAATTTCTGAAAATCTTCAAATTTTCAAAAATTTATAACTTTCAAAATATTTGTTGGACAAGACTAATATTACATATTTGTCATATTGCACCAAGTATCTATCAGCAAAAAAAAAAAATGGAAGGAAATCCATGACTATGAAGCAACCTGCTCTGGGTGATGTCGCGTGGAATGACCCAGTGGCATCTGAAATATGTGTCAACACACACACACACAAGTGGGCCCAATTTCCTTTTGTTTTATTGCAATTTCATCACGTTACAAATGCAAATTTTACATGGTTCGATTTTCGTCTGTTAACACACACACTGCAGAGTTTTAGTGATTACTTAAAATTTTGTTCAATATATGCTTTCGTGGCTATGTTAGGCAGGCCAGGTTTGGGTCTCTTAGCATTAAAATAAAGTCCCTAAATTCATTCTACTAAGATTCTGATATACTTCTACATTCATTCCCACTAGTCTATGATACTTACGGTAAATGTTTACTATCCTTCGGACACCTATAACTTCTGAGTTTCGTCAATTTTTGACATTTGTACTTACCTATCTGCTTCGCGGATCATTTTTTAACGTGTATTCACATTTTTTTGATCAATTTTTTTTTTAAAAAAAGTGTTTTTGTAACTGAAGAACGTACGTTTCCACAAATAGTTTGTGGGGCTATGTGTCAATTGTTCGTGGGGCTATGCGAGAATGGTGCGTGGGGCTACGCATATTTTTTTCGAAACCAATTTTTAACTGTTGTAACCTATTGTGACCCTACCTAACCTAACCTTACCGGAAATGGTTCATGGGGCTATGTATGAATGGTTCGTGGGGCTATGCGTCAATGGTTGAATTTCCGCTATGAAACATTCCCACATCACACAAAACACCTTCCAGATGTTAGACAATACTACAGGAACTTATTACGGTAAGTAGTTTCTTCTGTAGAAATGAAGAAATCTGTCCGAAGGATAGTAAACTAGTACCGCAATTTTAACATGGTTCGATTTTGATTTACTTCTGTTAACACATACTGCAGAGTTTTAGCAATTACTTAATATTTGTTTAATATATGCTTTCATAGATGGGTTAGGCATGTCAGGTTTGATTCTCTTAGCCCTAAATGCATTCTACTAAGATTCTGATATACTTCTACATTCATTCCCACTAGTCTATGATACTTAGACTTACAGTGTCGCTTGTCAACAGAAAATATACACTGTCCATGGGAAGCTTGCATACTTGCGCAAGGTAATTTGTAAGATTTTTTTTTCAACATAAATGACTTTTATCGAAATCCAAACAGTGCTCACTACTTTAAGGCAGGTTCAAATTCCGTGTATCAACGATTGCCAAAATTCTACGATAATTAGTCTTCCTGCTAAGAATTTTTTTTTAAAAAAAAATCGTAAAACAATCGAAACTATTACCATTAGTCTTTCTGCTAGGAGAATTTGAAAAAATGTATAAAACAATCGGGACAGTTACCCGTAAATGGAAGTCGATCCGGGTCCGTGGTCACATCCTACACCCTCGAGTTGGCAAGAATTTTTTTGATGAAGATTGTGTGTTGCAAATTCTGGAGCGCGGAAACAAGTATTTATGACTGTACAGTTGTTTAAAGTTGACATTTTTTTTTATGTATAATGTATGTTTATGTTTATATACATTCTTGAGAAATTGGGAAGGGGAACAAAGTGCCTTGCACCCCTAAAGTCGGCGCCTATGTATACGAAAATGTTTATCGTATACGTGTGCGGGTAAGACTCAAGTTTACGTCCTTTTCCTAAGGAATATGTGTCATATATCGTTGGAAAGGTTATTTTATAAGGAATTCAACAAAGTAAATCCCAAGGCGAGGAAAAATTTCCTGGAGGAGAAAATCGAGAAAAACCGATGTTGTCCGGATATGCGTGATTGAACGTACTCAGGACGGTACTACTTTACTATACCAGAGACACCTATCAATGATTTTTTTCGCAATTTTTTAGATTGCTAACGTACTATTCTGCATTGCGGAACATTTATTTAGGTGAAATAATGAATTTCTAACGAAAATGATGTCTATTTCTTACATTAACGAGTACTTACTGTTCTTCGTTATTTCCCACAAACCATCCAATGGTAGCCCCAATATCCATTGACATTAGCCCAAAAATTCACGATAGCACCACGAACCATCACGGGGACGAGGTATGCCTACTAGGTTAGGTTAGGCCTATTAGGTTAGGTTCCATTAACACTCCATTCGTTCAATTTAGCATATACGGACAACATCGACTGCGTATTGTGCTCTCCTGCAGAAAGCAAATTGCGGCAGCAGCAATACCGCGTCGGAAATAGATTTTCGTAGAAAACCACATGCATTCGGATTAAAATGGATCAAAACTACATTCCCGAACATCGACAACGCTACAGAAAATGATTTGCGTAAGTACTTTCTCCTGTAAATTTGAAGAAATCCGTCTCTGGTATAGTAAAGTGTTACCCAGAGGACATTTTTCGATGATGAAGCACAAAATTAGGGGTGAAATGGAGTGCTAATGGAACCTAACAGGCCTAACCTAACCTCGTAGGCATACCTCGTTCCCGTGAATGGTTAGTGCAAAGAGAATAAACTTTTTGGGTTAGTGACAGAAAGTGTAAAAAGAAAAACTTACTTACCCTGCGGATGCCGGAGCGCCGGGTGTCTGCTAGCACGGTTTTGTAAACGGGCAAGAAGGAGTGCGCAAGAAAGACGTAAACTGGCAAGAAGGACGTAAACTAGAGTCTAGCCCGCGTGCGCACTATATTGTATTGTTTTAGGACTTAAACTTCATTATTTATTTACCTTACTGATGCCTCTCAATTCTCTTTTTAGTTGTCTTTTTATACACAATTCGAAACAATTTCCCAGATAGAAATTAAATTCCCACCACGCAACATAATAAAACAAAAGAAAGCGTAGAGTGCTTATTTTTCCTAATGAGCAATTATACATGACAAAGACGTCGCTTTGGCACGTATGGCCATTCTGTATGTGTGAATACAGGGACGTAAATAACACCCTCGATATAGGGAACGCACGGCACGGGCTTCGGGAGCGCAGTAAGAAAGTCTGACATCTCACAAAAGGGTAAATTTCTCGTATCGGACAAACGGCTGAAATTTGCTAGTTCATTTAATTTGAATATTCGTACTTACGTATTCTGCATTGAGAAACATTGCTGAAGGTGGCATTTCGCTTATTTCACGGAAATAAGCTCTATTTGCGACATATCGAGTAAGTTTTCTTCGTTTCTTTTTGCCTTCGGTAACACGCAAAATGGCGGTCACAGTTTCACTACCGTACTCGGCATGCAGGGTTTCCACCCCACTGCACCCAAAAATACCTACGTAGCCCCACAAACCATTGACGCATAGCCCCACGAACCATTCATACATAGCCCCACGAACCATTTCCGGTAAGGTTAGGTTAGGTAGGGTCACTATAGGTTACAATAGTGAAAAATTGGTTTCAAAAAAATATGTGTAGCCCCACACACCATTCTCGCATAGCCCCACACACCATTCTCGCATAGCCCCACAAACCATTGACGCATAGCCCCACGAACCATTGACGCATAGCCCCACGAACCATTGACGCATAGCCCCACGAACCATTGACACATAGCCCCATGAACCATTTGCGGAAACGTACCTTTTTCAGTTACAAAAACACGTGTTTGGAAACACTGACCAGGATTACGTCATCAGACACAGGCTACATCGACCTGGATGTAAATGGATGCAAGAGCTTTCGTGCATCAGTCACACATTTATCGAAAAATAGATGATTTACCGGCAAAATTCAATGAACAATGCAAGAAAACACTTCCCCGAACTTCCACAAGTCTAAAGAAACTGCATTCGGTAAGTAATTTCTCCTGTAAATTTGAAGAAAGCCGTTTGTCCGATCACTAGAAAAGTAGTAAGTGAATTACCAGATTAGAAGAAAAAACCTTCATTAGCTGAATAGTTCAGATCTGTGGTTCTAACTCCAGCGCCTTGAATAACGTAGTGTGGAAAATGACCCAAGAAACTGGTTCCAGCGACTGATGAGAACATAGATGGCAGTGCGATCAGAATCGGTGTTAATTTTTTTATGAAAGTAATGCGGCTTTGTTAGTTTTTGGAAAATATTGTGTAGATTTGTTTGTCTTGAAAGGCGGTACGTGAATTGATGGAAACAGTTATATTTCTGGAGTGATTTGCAGTCACGAAACGGAATTAATTTGGAAAGAAAAGTAAAATAAAATGAATAAATAAATAGCATGCGTGCGTAACACAAGAAGAAACATCGCAATGTGATTCCGGACGTCAGGTCTTGTACTGTGTATTAGAGTTTATTTTTCTTTGTTATTAGAATTAAATAGTATCCTGAGAGATGTTTCATACCGAGGCGACAAACCACAAGTGTCGCTTGAAAGCGAGCAGTCGGTAATCAATGCAGCCTTTCGAACCGTAGGGACACAAGCTCTGACTGCGCCGTTTCCTCAAGGAGATTTTAGACCAAAGCGACACGCTTCAAACGATACGAGGATTTCACACCAAAGCGACACGGATCCTTCGGTCCAAGGCAACTTTCATACCGAAGCGACACATGTTGCTTGGAAAGGAGCCAATCAAGAGCAACATTTCACATCTTAGCGGCATGACGGGAAGCACAGGCCAGCGTTCGGTTGGTGAAATCCTCAAGCGATAAGTGTCGCGTGCCGCTTGTCGTTTTGGTGTGCAATCTCACTAAAGCAAGACACTCATTTCATCGCGTATGCGCGAACAACAAACCACGGCAAAATGTTGCAAGGTATTGAGGAAACGGCCTAGTTTGAGCGACGCAGAAGCGACAAAGCGACACGTGTGGCTTATCGTGTCACCTAGATCTGTTGTTGTAATGTGCGGTTTATCGTGTCGCCTATCTGTTGTTCGCAAGCAACGCTTGCTAATAGACTGAAGGCACCATGTCGCTTGTCACTTAGTTGGGAACTCCCCCTGTAGCGCGTCGCTTCGGTCTCACCACCCTTCCTTTAAGAAGCTTTCCGACCGAAGTAACAAGTAGCACGCGAATACGCCATATGAACGTGTCGTTTGCTGTTTGGACCCTCATGTGCAATGAATGCTATTTTACAGTCTGGAAGTGTGTGTCACTAGTGACTAGTGTGACAGTGTGAACATCCCGTGTCGCTTGTCCCATTGGTTTGAAAGTTGCCTCACACTCATGTCGATGGCACTAAGAAAGTTTTTTTGGGGTTCCCCTTGTCGTTTCATGCAATCATCATTATCATCATCGCCGCGATTAGTTTAAAGCGGAAGAAAAGAGACAGTAAATATCCAAAATACAAATGCTTCAGTGTGTATATCTTTAAAAGAAATGACGATGATGATAATAATAATGAACCTAATTCATACACAAAAATTTAGTTGCCAAGAGCATTCCACGCGTATTTTTCTCCCGTATTATTAACGAAAGTATGACGATAACAGGACGTGGTCGACTGTCTAGAATGTTCGTTAATAAGTTCGCGACCACTGTACCAAATATCATAGCAATTATCACAATCATAGAAATGCTTCACGTAAAAGAATCAGACGTTGCAGCGAAAACTCCATTTACTTCCATTATAAGCAGACGAATACCAAGCACCGGGTCCAACACCAGCGCCTCTAGCGGATCATTTTGGAGTGGAACCAACCAGAGAGCGCAGAACCGTGCCGTTTTCCACACTACGTTATTCAAGGTGCTGTAGTTCTAACGTAAGTCATAGATTATGTCTCCGAAGAGTAGACGGCAGGCAAGAAAACTGCGCTTTTCTCTCGTGCTTTACAGTCAATGCAGAGTATGAAACAAATCAAATAAAGCTTCACCTTTTCAAGCCCCACCGCCCTAATGGAACACACCGACTAATAGTGGAATTGAAATCCTCTACTAATTTCTGGGAGAAATATGAAAAAAATGTATCTTCCACTGTAACTACAGAAAATGTTTGTTTTCGGAATGTAGTGACTGTCAACTGAAATCAAAAGAAGAAACATGTCGAACATCAGCGAAGTTGTAGAATTATTCTTGACAGAAAGCAAAATTCTGGCTAGTAGCATTCCTCGCGTATGCACTGCTTATATGTTATGTTATATACCCTAAATGTGACGTGTTCAGCAGCTGAAAGGCCGTTTTCTTAAAATTGATCAAACATTTCTTGAGAAGCACAATGACAAGAGTGAGATAGAGTGAGTGGACTGCCGCTGTTAAGCATTCAAAGCGATCGGGCTCAAAAACTCGACTAGACTAAACTATCACAAGAATTTGCTTCCTTCAAAAACGCAGAGGACTGGGAATGGGCATTTAACAATATCGTATTTTTTTGTAACAGTGTATATTCACTTAACCACTCATACCAGTTTTTACATTGATTCAAATACAAAATTCATGTATTCTCATATTTGCATATATCTAATATAAATGTAGGCCTGGATTAATGTTTTAGAAAGAAAAGCTTTTCTAAAACACGAGTAGGGGCGCACAACTGAAAGTTGGTGAGGGGCGTAGAGCTTGTTAATTACGCTACTGTGTGAAGAACCCCTTGTGAGAGGTTAAAACTAAAGGTGCAAGTTGCAAAGGGACCTGCTCAGGACAAACACAACACATTAGAAAAGGTAAGGATAGTCTAAAAACTTCCTCAGAAAAAGTGTAAAAGGCCCGCTCTTCTCAAAAAGCTTAAAGCATTTTCTAAAACATTGTCATCATCTCCCAACATAGATGACAAATCGTTGGGAAGGTTAAAACTGCGTCAGGAAGATAAAAACGGAACATTTCAGAAGAATATACATATACAGAGCATTCCCTGACATTCGCTACGAGACTCGGCGGCAAGCGGCCCGACATCAGCGCTTGTCTTTCCCGGTGAACGGGTCCGCGACAGTCGCTCGCTAGTCTGTTTTTTTGCGCTCTCCCTGCCTTCGCTCTCTTTCCCTTTCTTTTGACGTTGCAGACTGACGCCAGTATAATCCTCCCTCGGAAGTTGTGTTGTGTCGTGTCCGTGTGTTGAAGATTGAAGATTGTGGCTTAATATGGCACCACAAAAGTTTACATTACAACAAAGGATTAATCTTGTCGAGTGTTACTTCGGAAAGAGGAATTGTGGAGAAGTGCGACGACGTTTTGCAACGAAATTTCCTGGTGTTCCCGTTCCACAAAGGACCACTATATTAAACCTCGTAAAAAGTTTAGAGTAACAGGGTCAGTTCTGAATAAAAGTGGAAAGAAAAATAGGGAAATCTAAAAATAAAGTATACAAAGACAATCCGCACACCATCCGTGAGTTAAAAGAGAATATTGTACGAGAAATCGGGAGAATTACAGTAGACGAATTTGCACGTGTAAATGCCAATTTTCTTCGGAGATGCCAGGAATGTGTTGCAGCAGAGGGACATCATTTTCAACACCTTCTGTAGTCAAGGTTAGTACACAATATGAAAACTGTAATTTTAATAGCCGACTCTACCGACTGTCGCTGACCCGTTCACCGGGAAAGACAAGCGCTGATGCCGGGCCGCTTGCCGCCGAGTTTCGTAGCGAATGTCAGGGAATGCTCTGTATGTCGAACTCTTAAAATAACATTACATACAACACACAGCGGAGGGTTCAACCCGTGCAACAAATGACTTTTGATGAGACAGGCGTGTCCAGTTCGAAGTCGAGTTAAAATGGACATTTCCACTAAATTTTATTTACAGCAATTTTGAAAAAATACACCCTGGAAAAATGACCCCTGCAGGTTCTCGCGTTTCTCTGCATTCAATTTAAGGCAAAAACGAGACTTCTAAAGTCCTCGAGGAGAGGACGGCAGGAGGAACGAGATGCACCAATAGGGCCTCCCCCGTGGCGCAGTGGTAGCGTCGTCCTCTTGTAATCAAGGGGTCCCGGGTTCGATAGCCGGTGCAGGCGCACTTTAAACTCTAGGTCCAGTTGCGATTAGCCTTACTGTGCATAAAGTGGACTTAAAGCACCAACTCAAAGACATGCACCAATGGTGGCTTGATAGCGCGAAACTCCTTCCCCGTTAGATGATTTCTGTCAACAGCATACGTTTCCTCCACTTCTTGCTCAGCTTTGGCACTTGAAGAGAAATTCAGGTAATTTTTTAAGTCGAAATAAATTTTATGAAATATATCAAAATTGGAGGAAAATTTTAAAGTATCAATTTAATATATTAGATAAATGCTCTTTTGAATGTGAAATACATTTTCCTTCTTTACTGTAAATTGTACCCATAAAAAAGCATAAAATATTATATTTTAATTGCGAACCAAGGGCGCCCGCAATGGCAAGCGCCCCCTGAGTTATCTGGTAATTAATTCTAATGGTGAAATTTTAGCGCAAAAACATGGATGACTGGTACTCATCCTTTAATTAATATAAATTAATTAACTTTCTAATACCTTTTACATATATTAAATCAATACATTATGAAATAAAACACCGTACTTTTACATCAATAATGAACATGATTTATTGTCATTAAGATTATGTACATATAAATTAAACTCTTTTGTACAGCATAAAGCAGAAGAAATTGATTTTCTTCTTGCACAATAAGTATGAAAAATGTTAGAATAATCAAAATATGTAGCGAATATTATTTACAGAATAAAAATCAAAGAATTTACAAGATGATGTTAGAAATGCATTAGAGAGAGAGAAAATAAACTAACCTTTGACGAAAATAATTATAATGAAGGTAAACCTCCTTAAAGGTGCTTGTTACAAATTATAGACATACTAAACACAATAATCACTCTCTGGTTACGACGTGACATTAATTCATTAATGTGAATGATTTAAGAAATAAAACTGGTTCACTGAACACTGAACAAGTGAACTACACATACCTTGTGCTGTTGGGCTTGGAAATCAATACGTTGAAAAAATATATTATATAATATGAATGACACCTGAATTCAACAGTTCTAAATTAATGCATATTTGCAACGGTACGTCAAGTGATATTTGTAAATACACTAGGCTGGAATATAACTACGATGATAAAAGTTAGTTCAATATATTACATATTTCACTAAACATATATTTTCACTAATATTGATTGAAAAATAATAATGTGAACTTAATTATAAGTTATTCCCCGACAAAATAATAATTCTCTTCATATAATTATTTAAATTATTGCTGGACTATTTTACAAAATGAAAACTGTCTAGGATTACTCATATTTTTAAACGCTGCTGAGATTCATTAAATATTCTAAAATCTAGGCAGGTCCTAATGTTGAGTTGGGATTGGCGAATTGCTCACTGCTCGCGAATGGATATGGCTAAGTCCTGGTAGATCCTGTGGCTAATGAACGTTAACCTCTTCAGGCTAGCTTGCTCCACGGCGCTCGCCAAACGCACGGAAAATGCGTGCATCTTGGTCTTGGCCACCATCCGCCCCACGCACCTGGAACCAAAGTGAATGCGTCATCAAATCATGGTCAGCATGTCTCTAACAAAATTCTAGACTGCCAATGGGAGTGAGTGGTACTCAGAACGAGAGGCCTTGTAAATATAAAGACGTTAACGAGACCAGACCCTTCGAGACGAGATCAAGACTCTCGTTCGTGATTTTGGTATGATACTGAAAAATTATCCTAAGAGAAATTTACTGTACGACTGCTTCACACATACCAAGAACGTATTTATGGGCGCGCCCAGGACCCCCCCCCCCCCCCGAAAGACTTACTAAGCACCAAAAATAAATAATGAAACAATAAAATAACTAAAATTAAATAATAAAAATATACTTGTTTGTTTAACCGAGGGTTATTTATTTCCACCAAACTTATCGGAAGGCAAGGATTATACTGACAGTATCAAAGAAGATTTATTACTACTTATAATAATATGCATAAAATATTACTCTTCGTCAACTGGATCTAACACCCTTTTCTGATATTCAATAAATATTCAATTCTTTATCTATTTGACATAAATTCCCTTGCCAAGGCAGGGTTTCTTTTACAAATTTTTACTGACCTTAACTATACGTAAGGTAGGCTACATAATGTAGATAGTGAATACGTGCTGTTATATTACTATCCTTATACCGTCATTTTTCATGTAATAAAATATAATATTAATTAATTTGGATATTTAATTAATACTATTTTAGTTAATTCAATATAATTATAATTATTTTATTTTAATATTATTATTATCATTATTATTGTTATTTTGAGACACTTGGTTCGGACCCCCCTCCCGAAATATATTTCTAGATACGTGCCTGACACAAACCAAGTGCATATCTGCCTGATAATAATTTACAGATAAATCATATATTCTGCTTTTAGAAATTACAAAGGTGCGTGGTTGTATATATTCAGGATAAAATTCCGTTTTTCGAGGGCTCGTAGCGTCGAAACGAGGCGTCAAACAGAAACAAAGTTATTCATATCGAAGTTGTCAAGCGACACACGGCACTTGAAAACTAACCAATCAACAGCAACGTTTCATACCGTAGCGGCATGACAGGACGCTAGTGTTGCCCACGAGACGAGACGAGACGAGACTTTGGTCTGTCCCGTCCCGTCTCGTGCAAATGCTGTCTCGTCTCGTGTCTCGTCTCGAAAATATTCGTTTGTCCCGTCTCGTGTCCCGTCTCGAAGGGTTCTGTCTCGTCTCGTCTCGTCCCGTCTCGTTTTGTCCCGTCTCGTCTCGTAAAAGTGATCCGGAATATCATGCCAACAAAAGTCAAAAGTAGCAGAAACACGAAATATTTTTCCGGAAAGTGAGATAAAGCTCCAAATATTTTACCCATTGCGTGGTGAGAATAAATAAGGTTCGTTAATCACGAGGACATTGCTCGACAGTTTTGGTGCCAATGAGAAACGAGAAAAAAGTCGTCTGCTGGGCAGCGAGGAGCGAATGGAAGCCAGAAGAGAGGAGCTTACGTAGACGTTGTTGCCACGTTGCGTATTTTAATTTGCTGCCTGGCTTTGGCTTTCCCCAGCACGGAGTTCAGGCGGTCTTCAGCAGCAACACCGCTTGGTTTATGCTAGAAAAGCCAGCGATCAGCTACCGCGGGAAGCCGGACAGGTTGTAACAAACACGGTATAAGTGAGTGCTCTTTTTCATTACTGCTATACCTTTTGGAAGTCTTGAAATGTTTTCCAATAGACCTTCTTTCTTTCTGAATGTCGAACTTCCGTGCACTATGAAAATGTACATTGTTTCTTTAAATTCTAAGCTTGGCGCTGGGGAGCAACAAAAAAGTTTTTAAATGTGTAGTACGAACACAAAAGACTATTTAAAATTTCAATATTTAGTATATTACAAATAGAAAGCATTTATTGTTCTTAATATTGTTAAACATCTTTTATGACATAAGTTTCAACAAGTGTTTCTTTGTGATATTGTGCTGTTTCTTATGCTCAGCTTATGACGCACATACTTCTTTGTTTTCCCTTTAGCCTCTAAGTCCGGTACCACCACCGCTTGATCTAATTTATCGTTCGGCAGGCACGCATCTAGAAATATATATCGGGGGAGGGTGTCTGAGCCAAGTGTTTCAGAAAAATGATAATAATAACATTAACGACAACAATTAAGCAAATGTTTAAATTAATACATTAATATAATTCATAGGTCTATTCACTTGAATATGTAAATTAATCAATTATATTATTGTTATTGCATGACATGTTACAAAGATGGTAGAAGAATAGTAATATAACAGCACAAATATTAGCTAATATCTAGCTTACGTGTAGTTAAGATCGTCAAAATCTGCATAAAAACAGCTGTCCTGGCAAGAAAATTAATGTCAAAAAAGGTGATGAATTGAATATTTGCTGAATAACAAAAAAAGATGTTACATCCAGTTGACGAAAAATAAAGTTCCTGATTAATATTTTATGCTCATTATTATAAGTAGTAGCGTACATAAAACTTCATTGATACTGTCATTCAAAGCAGTATGATCCCAATAGAATCCTTTTTTTCTAGTAAGTTCGGCAGGAATATGTAACCCTCGATTATGCTAAACAAATATATTTTTTGTTTAGCTAGAGCAAGGCCCCAGGAGGATGCAAGAAGCCTTTCCAGCAAAAGTGTATGTTTTACGAAGCGAAGAAACGTGACAAAACCACCACGTATGGAAGGCAAACCTGCATTAATTTTATATCGCACGTTTACAGAGCCGTGCCTCCTGAAGTTATAAAAATCCCAACTTCAATGATTCTTTTAGACATGCTATAGTTGAAAAAAATATGTTTACATGCACCCAAAGTTCATCATTATCAGATTATGCATATAACGTGTTATTGGAATCAACATATTTGTGTAAATTGGGTGCCTCCCCGATGGCGTAGTAATAACGTCGAGGTCTTGTAATGAAGGGTCCTCTCGTCGATACTCAATGGAGGCACAAAGTGGTTTGGTTCGCGATTTAGCCTATTTGCGAATCAAGTGGAATCAAGTGGACTAAAAAAAAACAAAAAAAACAACCTTAAGAATATTAGAATAAACTAACTGATTCGTTTTAATAAAGACATTAATTCTTTTTTATTGGTAAGTTGCGTTGTCTCTAGTGGCCTATTTCAGTATTGAAAGACATTCATAATTTTATAATTCATCGTCTTTCTTGAGATGAAACTACTGATATAAATATTTAAGTTATAAGATAATAATATAAATGATGAAAATAATGCTTCTAAGAGTTTAATTTTCTTGCAAAATAAACGTGACGTTGGAAGAAATGAATCTTCTTAAGTATTAGAAACAATGTGAGGCACTTAGTGAAGTGCAATTCTCCTGTAGGAGAATTCTGCTCTATGTGCTTTGGAGAACACATTGCGCACCTTTGGTACGTCCAGGACTTGACATTTCTTCTCAATGGCAAGAACAGCCAAATGAGGTAGTTTGCATCCAGCATCCTGTTTCGAGCAAGCCGTTTCAAAGATGTTAAGGACAACCATCTTCGTAACGCTGAAGAGTTTTGGGGAAAATTTGTGTTTCACCTTTCAGGGAAATGTTATCACAGGATAAAAAATCAGACAAAGGTTACAGTTATCTCATAATTCAAGAAATATTCTGACCCTGGCAATACTTACTCTTACTCTACCACTCCAACGTATGTCTGTGCTACCCAATTACAGGCACCTATGGAGTTCGTGGGAAGAAGTTCTTCGATTTTGATATGTACGAGAAAGAGCGAACCTGCATCTAATGATTGAAGAGTGGCAAATCATAATAAGCGTTCTTTTACCTGGCCGCGATATGTTTTGAATCGAATTTTAAGTTTAATTTGCATTTTAATGTTCACGTTCAATACATTTTCAAACAATATCCCCTCATTAGCTTCAAGAGTATCGAAGAAATCCCCTTTGTTAAGGTTTGCCTCAGACTCATCATCTCGAAATTCAAGTCCATGAATAGTAAGAAACCGCGATGAATCCACAACAACTGACATGTAGTGTCGGGTTTTCTTCGATCACCTTTGGTCCCGGGTTCGATACCCAGTGGAGGCACTTTAAACTATAAGTCCAGTCCCGATTAGCCTTACTGTGCATAAAGTGGACTTCAAACGCCAAATCAACCAACCAACCAAATCTTGAATCAACTTTGAATGTCTTTTAATAATTAGCGTTGTCACTAACAACCACGATTAGAATCATTTTCCCGTACTACAGATGATGTCTTGTGGTCCTGAAAATATTCGTGATGTTTTAAAATCATCCACATTCAACACTTTTTCCCAGTTCTTAAGACTGGTTAAAACTTAGGTTAATCTCGGCTATTACAGGACATAAATGAATGAGAAATCACCTATGCCCAGGTCGGCGCTCGAATCTTGAACGAAGCAAATTAATATTTGTTAATCAAGTTGGTATTATAAGCAGGAAAGTGATATCATGCAGAATACACCACTTTGAAAAGGTGAAAATCGTCATACTCTTATAAATGAACTCTCTTATTATTCGATATTTAATTAACTTCAGTTGGCGGGTCCGGGTGAGGGGGGCGAAGTGTCTGACATGGGGCGTCCCCCTGCCCCCTCTGGCGTCGTCACTGCTTCCGACCCTCTAATAACTTCGCTGCTGATAGCCTCACCTTCGAAATGGAAGCTTGTGTGTCGGCGAATAATACAAAGAACTTGTGTTCACTGTCCCTCTTTCATTCAAAGTCTGCCGTTTTCATTTTCAGCTTTTCCTGCAAAACTTCCTGTCAGCAAGCAAACCAAATTACATATTTTTTATTGCCCCTCCCTTGCATCAACTTTCATTCCTACTTTAGGCCTGGATTTATGGCACGTACCCGCTACTGCAGGTCAACCTCGCCCTATATTTGGTGTTTGCCCCCTGAAGCAACGACTCCAGATAGTTAAAAATAAAGCTACAAGAATAATCAGCGGCCACGATAGATACACAACTAATCAGCAAATCCATGAAGATCTCGAAATTGACAAGATAGAAGATGTCATCAAAAGACTAACAACAAAGTTCTGGAACGAACTAAGAGGACACCACAATCCCGCAGTAAACCAAATCGGAACTGCGGTCTTAAGACGCCACACTCACCGCACCCCACGGCCAGAGTTAACTTAAAGTAAAAAGAAGAAGAAGATAAAAACCTCGAGACACAGTTGCAGAGGGAATCAAACTAAGATCGCATAAACATGAAAGAAAATGGGGAAAAATGGATATAGAAGTCAAGGCAACGGCACTTCGAAAAGAAAACGTCAAGAAAATGCAACGTGCAACGTGAAGCAACGGTGTCCATTGTTCAAAGCGAAACCTTTGTCAGTGGGGAACGGCGAAAAATAGTCTCGGAATACACCCTGGTCGTAAACAAGCTCCCGCCACCCTGACATTGCTGTCAGCTTCCCTCTGAAGTTCGATAAAACTACTTTGTGAAATGTGTTTAATAACGAGTGAAAATGTAGACAGTAGATACTACATGTATTTTGCTCATAAACTTGAAGGCTAAATTTACAGAATAAAAAGAACAGCTACAACATTCCTTCATCTGATTTACAGAAAGGCTAATCGGGACTGGACCCACAGTTTAAAGTGGGATTCAAATCACAATGTGCCTTCACCGGGTATCGAACCCGGGACCCCTTGATTACAAGGCGACGACGCTACCATCGGGCAGTCCCCTCATAGAACAAAGTTTCCTTCTACGACGATTATACAGAACTTAGTGCACTTCCTTCATTTGAAATCTATTCTATATCAGCCTCAGTATTTCGTTATTACAATCCAAGGAATAGTATTCTCCTTAAATAAGAAATAAAGAAATAAAAAAAAACACATTGGAAATAATCTTCAAACGGACGTAAAAAAATCGAATCCAACCACCTGCAGAATACCTGAGGGAAACAACAAGAATTTTCTCAACAAAGACATATCCGAAATTTCCATAACATTCTAATAATTTCGCAACCCGTGCAAATAATAATGTGGTAAAATCTTGTCGTGGTTCCCTGTAAACACTAAAATCACCAAATTACTTCTTTCCATATTTCCCGTATTTTCTCCTCCTCTTTAGCTCTCAGCTGTTCGGAGTGGGATAATGCAAGATTATTTGTCCCTAATTATCTCCTTCTCTTAGTCTTGCTAATATCTTGGACTCCTTAATAACTTTCCCAACAACTCCTTATCAATTTGTACTGCCATGTTTCCTACAATGTTTTTCCTACTTCCTAATAACAATCACTTTTGTACACCCTTTGATGTAAAAATTAAATAATAAAAATAAACCATATCCGTCGGTCCGTTTATCTTTCCAACCTATAGAGCTGAGACTATTTTTACAAGATAAACCTCGGACGCAGACATTCCACGATCTTTTGGCCCCTCCTTCCACCTTCTCTACCTGCTCTTTTACTTGATGTTATTCAGAATTGTATTAGTATCTGGAGTACTATCGTAACATAAAGTTATTAACCTGGAATATTTTTTTTTTAAAAAAAAGGGGGAGTAACGCTGTGTTTCGAAAGAGTATTGAAAATAAGTTTAGGTATTCAATTCATTCATTACTCTCTCTAAAATAGTTTTCTTTTGACTTAATACACGCTTATGAACGTTTCTAATTGAAATACTTTATTCCAAGCAAACAAGTATTTGCACCTGATTAAAAATTTTGCTTTTATTTTTTCGAGACATTCGAGACGAGACGAGACTTTTCAAAAGCCGTCCCGTCCCGTCTCGTGTCTCGTCTCGAAAACGAGACGAGAAAGGCATTCCGTCTCGTCCCGTCTCGAATTTCAAAAGGCTTGTCCCGTCTCGTGTCTCGTCTCGTTTTCGAGACGAGACACGAGACGAGACGGGACATGTCCCGTCCCGTGAGCAACACTACAGGACGCCCAAGCCTGCATTCGCGTAACACATGGCATATGACACATGCGTTGTCGCTTCGCTGTGTAATCTCTCTTAATGGCCTCTATATGCTGTGAAAGTTCGCAGTGGCGGCGATTGGGTTCCAAAACCGGGGGGGGGGGGGGGGGCAAAGATAGTATATTTCTCTTTGTAGATAAGGTTTAGCATAGTGCGGGGGGCATCTGCGCCCCTCGCCCCCTAATCGCTGGGTGATACAGAATACATGTGGTTTGTATTATATTTTTAGAAACCCCGAGACGAGACCGAGACTTGATCTTCCGAGGACGAGACGAGAAAGAGACTTGCTTATAAATCGAGGCGAAAAGGAGAACGAAACGCATTTTCAACCGAGACCATGTTGAGACACCAACACACTGCCAATCTCGTCTCTTTACCATCCGTAACTTCCAGTGTTGCTAATTCGGGTTCTATGCCACTTTTTAAAAATACATTCCATAAAATCGCTTTCCCTAATCCAATTCAGTGCAGTTAACAACCCTAATTAGTCGTACATGATAGGTCAGCATGGGGCCAGTCAAGAAACAGTGAATTATGCCATTGCGATAGCATCTTATTCGTCTCCCCCGCCTCCCCCCGGGGTAAAAAAATCACTGACCAATCATACATTTCTAGAATTTCCTGTATGTAGTAAAGATTGAACCAAACCTACTTTAAGACGAGGCTTCATAACGTAGAAAATCAGGCGTAAATATCTCTCCCGGTTTTCAAGTTACAAGCTGCTTTTGAAACACTGTATAAAAATGGTTCAATTACACATGTATAATATGTAGGGCTAGGATTTTCATGACTTAACATATTTTTTTTGGTAAGGGTGATGTGTTCCCTAAATATGTAGAAATTCATATTGTGACGAAACGAATTAAATTCGGGTGCTTCATATTTTGGCATATTTAGCCATTTCTGCGTGATAGAGCATATTTTGATGGATTTTCGGTCATATTCAGCATAATTTCGCTTTTTCAAGAAATATACAGTCATTTTCGAAGTGGATTCCTTCTTGCTCCCAGGTTCACTCCAGTTTATTTTTTTATTTTTTTTATTTTTACTGCAGCAAAATCATTTTCATTTGAAAATTTACAGAAAGTATCCATTATGGATTGCAACTCAGGACCCATAAAGTGAACTAAAAATAGTACGAATGTGAAAATATCTCACCATTTAGAGATTTATAAGGGCATATTTTTCAAATTATAGTGCATATTTTGTACAATTTTAGGTCCTAAGAGCATATTTTATTTTGCATATTTTGGTGATTTTAGGTCATAAAAATTTTAGCCCTAATAATATGTGTTTCAATAATTATTTAAATTGCAAGATTCATTTTTAAATATCCATAACCTTGAATGTCCATTTCTGGATCACCTGTGGACATATGGAACATTCACTTTTTGCCACTTTTGACCCCACACTATGCTAAATCTTATCTAACCTTGCAGTAGGTGTACCGGGAACCTTATAGACAAGTGTACTTACCGCACCAGTTGCCCGTTCTGCAAGGGGGGCATGGGCCTGTCCATCTCGTAGAATACGCACAGGAGGGCAGGGCCTCCTGGGTCCCTCAGGGTCAAATGTTTCTCGTACTGGGACATGCCTCTCCTTATCAGCTCCAACGGTGCTGTTGGGGGAGAAATGACGCCAGAGTTAACCTGGAGATTAGCTAAAGTCGTGCTCAGATTTTCTCAGAATTACAGGGTGTCCGAGAAAGAACTCCTGGGTTTTGAATTCAAGTTATTTTATTACATTCGGAATCATACATGTATGTAACACATTTGATGGTTGTACAATGTTCAAAGTTTCATTATCTTCAGTGTAATTCACAGCCTGCAGGCACCAAACCCATACTTCAGTTTAGTCAACACTCGGGTAAGCATATAAGCATATACGTATATAGAAATTTCATTTATGGTGGTGGTTGTTCTTTGGCGCACGTGGTTACGTGACTGGAATTTTTCTGGGTACACAGTGTGTTTCATGTAGCCCCATACACCGTGTGAATTCCCTTTGGACGGTAGTCGCTGATTTTGCGAGCCAAAACACGCGCTGCGCCATTAAGGCGGGCATACATAAACGTAAAAACACGTCGAAGTCATTAAATTTTGCACGCGACGTAGAAATCCGACACTATTTGGGGAGCTGTGGATGTTCCGCACCGTAATTTTCATATGCACCCCTGTAACTCTCCTACGGCCCAAAAGTTTAGGAGACCTTTTCTGGGTATACGCGTGCGTAAAGGCGGCTGGGGATAAAAGGGCAGGTTGGGACTGGAAGAAACCAGCGGAGATAGCCTAATTGCCCTGTTCTTCCCTCGGCCAACACCCAGCTATTGTGAAAAACGATAATCCTTGAGGTACCACCGCTTTGTAGAAAGCAGGTAGTACAGGACTACCTGAGCTTGTGCTTGGAAGAACTGGGGTCCGAGAGAAGGGTGTACGGGTGAAAATGTACGTCGCAGTGTGTCTCGGCAACCTGCGTAACGTACCGTACTTGCGTTGCGTAACGACGCAGCGGATTTACGTCGCGTCCTTGCACGTTAGAATTTTGGCTGTATACTTGTAACATTCCAAATATAATATATTCAATTTGGGAATATTACTCGTACCTTATGGTACGTCTATAGAGTTATTTCGGAGAAAATAAACTCTCTACCGCAAAATACGATAGCGCTACGGCATTTCGATGGTGTTGCCATCTGTCGTAGATAAGCTAAACTATACTCTCCTCCCCCCTTCCCCTTTTTTCTTGCACGATACCCGATCGTCAGTAACACAGTTCGCACCCGGTCTTCGAAACAGCCACGTACAGTCGACTAGTAGCGGAGCAGGATCGGCTTGCCTACACGCAATTCCTTCGCCCACGTATTGCAATGGTGAGATGGGAATACAACTTTGGAAGCCACGATTTCTAGACTCGTGAAGAGGCGTACGAATGCAGTTACGTGATCCAGACCATGTGCTTGTGATTGTGATAAGGACCATCAGAAGGATTGCATTAAGGTATAGTGGACGTTTATAGATTCCGATCCTGTTGCCGACTTGCCCCTTTTTGAACTGTACAATTACTCCCCCTTCTCTTGTGATTATTGAGCGAGCTGTTTGTTTGGAGTTTCTTCTCCAACATATTACCCCCCCCCCCCCTTTTTTGACTCTTTGATATAAAATTAACGTGCCGAATATATTGGTACAGTGCTTCGGATAGTGAACTTTAATAAATTATGCACGCATTTTTTGGAACTGATAATAATAACAAGTCAAAGCACGCCCAACACGAAGCGTCAGGCATTTTTACTCCAATATTTCGTGTAAAAATCCAATCCCAAAGAAAGAGCGATTAGCTGACTATTCTCATGCCTTTTGGGGACTGAATAATCGATTGTGACACAAGAAAATAAAATTTGTTTTCTTTACGCAAGGAATTGCTGTATAGATCCTGTTGAAAGATAGGAAGCGACGGTTTAAATCGCGTTCGTCAAATGACACTGCTCTTTTTTTTGTAATTCTTCCCCTTTTCCCTCTTTAATAAGTCATATCCCCCGAACACCTTAAGCAGTAGCCTCAAAGCCATGCACAATATATATATACATGTAGTGTACATTTGCATGATTGTACGTAATTGTTAAGGATTCATTGTTATTGAAGAACACCTCCGTAGATTGTTATCGGCATTGTGTTGCCTTTTGTTAAGTAGTACAGTTACGGGAACGTAGATTTACAATTGGACGTGTTCCCGGTACTCGTTTTGTAAAGAATAGTCCCCCTCTTAAAAAGAGAGGTTGAGGGTCATGTAAATAATATTTAACTTTCACGTTGTTATTAAAAAGTTAAGGTAGTCTAAAACTGTTGAAATAAAAGGAGGTTAAAATTGAAGTCCTTTTTCTTTTATCTTTGCTTGCTTGCTTCTGTCCTGTTAGAGTTAAATCGAGCACATTGAAAGAATGCAATATATATATATATAGGTTTTTGAATAAGAGCAAGGATACTGTCCTTGAATGATTAAAGTCGTGTACATCTTTTGACTGCTCTACCCCCCTTTTTTTCTTCTTTTGAAGATTACAGTGAATAATAAATTATGCATGCCTGTTTAATCAATTAGTATTAAGAGGGTTAATTGTGATTAAGTTTCTTTGTGTCGTCATTTGTTACAGGAAAATTTCTGTTGACAGCATAAATAAGCAAAGTACTAATTGGAACGGAATCTTCGTGATTTTTGACCGTTCCTCGGATTCCTACGTTTAGCGGAACAGGACGTTGCCTTTCTGTTGGTGATTTGCATGTTTGAAACATACTTGCCCAACGAAAAGGTAGTGTCGGAAGGTGTTTGTGACCCTTGCATGGAGCAGGCGCTAACGAGGGTATATTTACCACGCGCTTCCATTAACTTATACATTAACGTACCGGGTTAGTTAGTTGCCTTAACCAGACAAGCGTCACATACTGCAGCACGGCTTCTATGAACAGTTTAGCCTGTACAGATTTGTGACGTTGCTGCTATCTGGTGACGAGTGTGAGAACTAATACTTCCTTGTTGTCACTTTGCCGTTACACTCAAAACACCATTGTATGCTGCAACAAAAACAATACACTCATGTTTGAAACCACAGAGTTCTTTTTCGGACACACTGTATATGTATTTGTTCTCATTAACACCTCGTTCAATCATCCCCTCTCCTCCAAAGCTAAAATTTAATTCCGCACACTCTTTAAAGCCAGTCTCGCACTGTACTTACGTCAGTCCTGAATTCAAGATGGAGCTTCAGCTAAATGATCATGTGTTTCCCGGTTTTCAAATTTAGGAAAGAAATTCCTCCGGTCATTAATCCCGTCCTGAAATGGACGAAGTAGAAATCTTCCGTAAAAGCCATCCTGATGGAAACTACCAACCAGAAATCATTATTTTCCTCTTTCCTCAACCGTTATTAGCATATAAATTTATGAAGTGATACATCATGCTTATTCAGTCGCCATTATTAAAGCTACGATTTTAAAGAGTGTGTGAGATCGCTCCTTTGCTGCGTTCTTGAACTGAGGATGCAAAAAAATCTATAGGATTATCGAACAGATACTCCTTCCTCAATACTGAGGATTGAATAAAGTACAGTTTGAAACTGGCTTTACACTGACCACTCCGTTATGGAGGTATGCGATGGCAATGCAATAATTTTAATGTAGAAATAATAACCTCACTCACCTATGACTTCGAACAACAGAGGGCAACAGTCCTTGATCTTAAACCATCTCTGGATCCTCTCGATGGTCCCTGTGAGAACACGAAGGGAGTTGGAATCCATTCCTTTACGCTGCAAAGTACACAACAATGAAAACGATTGTGGCATGTGAAATAACGCACCACACATACATATATTATCCTACTTCTAAGAGGTTTTGCTGCTTCCCCTATAGAGACATTTTTCAAATAAAATTCATAACCGTAGAGGCAACCCTAAGGAAGAGAGGGTGTGCAAAAAGCTTAATTATTATAGTGCAATGTTAATGCTTTATTCAGATAGGAAGTTATGCGGTCTTTGTGTATATTTTCTATATAAAGGTAAAGTGCTCCCCTGTGCATAGCACCACGCCATGAAGGCGTATGGGGGTGTGGGGGTAACGTCCCAAACTTTCTTGATCCGGTCGTGACTGGGTGTGATGTGATCAGCATCACGCCCCTGACCGCCTTTACCCCCCAGGGTTTCCCCCAGGTACCCATGTTATTCGACGCTGGGTGGGCGCCGGGGCCGCTTCCATCGTTAGAAAAGTTCCCGGATTTGAACCGGCCGGAGATCGAACCCGGGACCTTTAGCATGGTAGTCAGACGCGTTACCGACTTTTTTTTTTTTTTTGTTTACAGTCCACAATCTTGCATAATTACCTCTATTTTTTGCTTACATTTTTACCTAACTTTCCATGTTTTACATTCCTATAAATAATACATTTCTTAAATAGTTTGCATATAAATATGTACGGGCATCGGCCTCAATTTGTAAGTAAACTGATTGAAAGTATTCGCACAATGTTTGTTTAAACATGATGCCTTTTGGTGTACAGGCATAACAGATGTAGTGTGCTAATAGCCACTGTATTGCCTGTAATTTTCTTAACGGGAAAAGCATAAAATCTGGGAAGAGGAGATGTTCCACTGTAAAATATGCAGGAGGTTTCCTACATACACTGCCGAGACAGCGGCAGAGGAATTTCCAATTGTCTGTCATTTTAGTACAAGTTGTTAATCTATGTCTGAGGGTATCTACTTGATCACAACTTATGCAATTAGGTTCTGCCTCTAGATTAATCCGATATGCTCTTTCTTTAGTTAATATTATATCATGAATCACCAAGTACCATATCGAGCGCACGGAGGCTGGAATATGTTTTGCTGTTAAGTTGCGCCATACATTCGACCAGTTAATATTAGGTTGCTGGTTCACTATTCTGGGTTTGACCTTGAGCCTGTCGCACTGTTGACGATACAATAATTGCACTGTAATTGCTTCAGTCTGTATTTGTGGACTAGTTATCAAAAGATACACAAATTCTAATACCGTTGATCGGAAATAACTTGTATCACTGTCAAATTTTGGCAGTAATACAGGTGCTGTAAGTTCGATGTCTCTTAAGTAGGCATGGAGTATATATCCGGTCAAGTTCGGCGTATCTTTTAGCGCTAGTTGAATATTTCTATGATTGAGGAGAGCCTGTGCTTGTATTTCAATATTCATTAGATTTAGTCCACCTGTTCTTAATGGTAAACACAAAGTGGTATAGGCCACTCTAAGTACATGGGACTGCCATATGAACTGTGTGACCAGCCGTCGTATTTCTGCTGCACTTGCTGGTGGTAGTGGTAATACTTGAGCAACATACCATACTTTTGAAAGAAGAAACACGTTGCTGTAAGTCACTCTAGAGATTATGGATATATTCCTTCGCTTATCACAAAACACTGCATGTCGTAATCTTGATATCACCACACTATATGTTCTATTTTTCATTTCTTGTATCGTTGAACAAAACACTACCCACAAGATTGTCACTTCATTAGCAATATCATAAGGTGAATCTTGATAGCAGTTTATTGGGTTTTTTCCTAGCTGCAAAATTTTAGATTTTTTATCGTTTACTTTTAACCCTGTTAATTCTTGCGTTGTTTTTAAGATAGCCTGTAACTTCTGCAAGTCGTTTTCATCATTTATCAAAACAGTTACGTCATCTGCATACGCGAATGTTCGAAACGATTTTCTGTAGACTTCCACTCCCCGCACCTGTTCTTGCATCCACCGTACAATGGGTGTAATTGCTAAGCCAAATGCAAAGAGTGATAATGGACACCCTTGTCTTAATGATCGCTTCAGTGGGAAAGACGTTGACAGTGTCCCGTTAACATTAAGGCGTACTCTTGCATTTGTGTAAAGCAACTGAATAGCTGATACAATTTTTTCTCCTAATCCTACTTTTCTTAACAACGTAAAGAAATAATCGTGCTTGATTGTGTCGAACGCGTTTGCAAAGTCCAAGGCCAGGATTGCTGCTTTTGATCCAACTTTCTGTTGTTGAAGTGCCACAACGTCTCTTAATGTATTTAACAGTTCAAAAATTGCACCATGCGCTCGAAAGATGAATTGTTGTGGTCCTATTAATTTCTCCGCCAATTGTTGCAGTCGTTTTGTGATAAGTCGTGTGTATATTTTATAGTCCACACACAAGAGTGTTATCGGGCGAAAATTCTTTGCCGAGATGAGTCGTCCTGGTTTCGGCACGAGTACCATCACTCCTAACAGGCTCGTTTGTCCCATGCGTTGTTGTCGGAAAACTTCATTTACCCATCGTGTCAGCATGGTCTGTACCACTGGCCAAAATGTTTGGAATAATTCAATAGGTAAGCCATCGATGCCTCCAGCGCGATTGCGTTTGCCGGCCATTACAGCTAGTTCCACTTCCTCTCTTGTAAAAGGCTGTTGGAGGAACTCCCTTTCTTCCTCTGTTACTCTTGGTATATAGTTTTCAATAACGGAAAAATCTTGTTCCTTGTCAGCACTTGTGTCACTGAATTTATTGGAAAAGTAATCTACTAAATGTCTTTGAATGTCTTTCGTATTTGTAAGTTTTACTCCTCCTTCATCGTCGATCTCTGTTATCAACTTCCGTTGTTCTCTGCGCCTTTCTCCTAGGACTTGCGCCAGCGAAGGTTGTTCTTTGGGATCGAACATTACTAATTTGCTTCGATAATTATACCCTTGCATTTTTTGGTTGTACATTCTCAGAACGACCGCTTGTATTTTCTTATATTCACTCAGAACCGTTTGATCTGTTTTGAGTTTGTTTGCTAATTCTCTCAAAACTGCATGGTAAAAGTTATACTTCTTATAAAAATCCGCCATTTTTCCTTTACTATATTGCATGCAAAAGTATTTAATTGAGGGTTTTAGATAGGAGTCCCACCATTTTATGAAGTCCGTCTGTCTATGACTCATGGCTTCCCATTTTCCCCATTGTTCCTCAAATTCCTTACGAAAGGCTTCATCTTGAAGTAGTTGAAGGTTTAATCGCCAATAACCTCTTCCTTTCCGAACGTGTGGGATATTTAAAGCTATATCTAAATGGGCACCTAAATGATCAGTGAAACAGTTTGGAAGTACCTCTATTTTTGTGGAATTCGAGAACAGTTCTTTTGTTACATAAAACCTATCTAGTCTACTAGCAGTATTTGTTCTAATGTATGTATATCCTTTTTCGCTAGGAAGTTTTCTTTGCCACACATCTATTAGGTCAAACCCAGACACTAAAATGTTTAAACTTGGTGAAGTATTAAAACCAGGGATTTGATCCTCTCGCCTTAACGTACAGTTAAAGTCTCCCGTGCACAATATATGTTGTCTATTTCCACCGAGGGCTGTAGCTACTTGAGTATTGAAAAATTCCTCTCTCTCTTTTCGTACGTCACTACCTGACGGAGCATAAATATTGCATATCCACACGTCACCCACATTTACACAAATTATTCTACCTGATGGATGGTATAGTACATTTGATACTGTAATACTATTTCTAACTATAATTGCCGTTCCCGTTGAGTTATGATTACTATTATTATATACTACATAATCAAACCCAATATCAAGATTTCCTATACCTAGTTCTTGAATACAAACGATATCTAAATTATAAGAACGTATATAGTCTATGAGAGCTTTTCGTTTCAGTTCAGATGAAAGTTTGTTGATATTTATGGTAGCCACGTGATAAATTATTTCCTGTTCCATATGCTTGCTTTGCATTAATGTTTTATAACACTCGCTTGAGTTGTCAGAACTTAAGTTATTGGTTACACATATTAGAACTAGACACCATAGAACAGACACTACTACCATTACTACTATCTATATACTTTGTCAAAGTTACTTATTATCCTGTGTTCTATCACCGGTACCTGTGTCCACAGTCGTATTTACTGCCGGTTTCCTTGCCTTATTTCGTTTGGGGTGAGGTCGCTTCGACGCGGTCGGCGATCTCGACGTACTGCGTTTCTTCTGGCGATGCTCAAAGGTGTCTTGGCGACGGCGCTGAAGTTGCAATTCCGCTTCCTTAGCCTGTGAGGACTTCAAAGTTCCGGCATCTATGGACATAGGCATCTCACTGTTCGCACCTTCCATCTTCATTTTAGCATCCGTCATCTCGGGGGTGGATATCCCCGGATCTGGCTCCGGCGTGCCGTCGGACGAATCGACCGACGCGTCGGCATGCTGCTCGAGATCCATGTTCACTGGTTCCAATATGGGGGTGTCTTCTGCATTCTGGTTCTGGTCTGTTGACTCCTCCGTTATCACCTCCATTTCACTTGCGTCGACGGTCTCACTCAGGGGCTCAACTAGTAGCTGTTCCGTCTGTTTTGGGGGGGAGTTCGAAGTCGAAGCGCGTTCCAAGTTATTGGTGTCGGTCTCGGTATGCTGCGCAGATAGGTTCGTAAAGGTTGCCGACATCACTGGTTCAGTGGCATCGATCTGATTGGGCCCAAATCTGGCGACATTAGCATACAGGGTAGGATTCTTCACAGGTCCAACAGGACGTCGTTGGGGGCACTTCCCAGCCACGTGTCCCCCCAAATCGCAGATAGCACAAGTGCGTTCCTGACCCAGATACGTCACCCAGAACCGTTGTCCACATATTGTAACATACGAGGGAATCGGGTGACGTAATGACATTTTCAAGATTTTTCGTCCCGTTCGAACTTTATAAATATGTTCTCCCGTGTACACTTCGTCCAAAATTTTGTCGATAATTTTGCCATATTGGCTCAAAACTGAACGTATTTCGTCATCTTTGAGTTCCTCGGGTACAACGTGTATCCGGACCGTCACATAATCCATATCTGCCCACGTCATGTCAACACTATATTCATCGGTATCGTCGTGATATTTAACACAGCCATTTGAGTTCTGTATCAAACGTTCACCAAGCACTCGCGAAGTTAATTTCAGGAACACACACTTATGATACAAATCAATTTCTATACTCACTATTTGTTCTGGCGTTAGCTGCAACGTGTCGTTAATCCAACGATGGAAGTCTAAGGTCGAGGGTCTAGTTGCAACATTCCGAAAGTTTAATTTCAGGGTATTAATTCGCCGAAGCACCATTTTACTAACTGGTTCTATTCAACAGGACACAAAAGTTGCCACGCGAATGGAAAGTAACCGCTTATGCAGGAGCAGCGCGCACGACGTCTGCTCACTCACGCGTTCCATGCGAGACTGACCGACTGAGCCACCGCGGCCAATAACAAATAACAAAATCCTACGTATGTCAATGGTTGTTACCCATTTAAAGTGTAGAAATTGGCAAATTCTTTAAAATTTATGTTATCTCTGTGTTTTTCATATATAATTTCCATTCCGTTCTTTAAATGAAATTCATTTCGGTTTGGCGCAAGAAAGCAAAAATCATAAATGCTAGGCACGAGACTGGTTTGCAAAAATTGAGACGTGAACGAGACCAGAACATTCCTTGTCGAGACGAGACAGAGAACGACACAGACCCCCGAGACCGAAACTGAGTATCTTGGTCTCGTTTCGGACTTTGGTGTGATTTTTAAAATATTTACCTAAACCAAATATACTTTACTCTGCGACGTCTTCATACATACAATCACCTGGTTATTTATTTATTTATTGACAAAATGTCAGATACAGCACAAATGGCCATTTTGCGCTCAAATTATCAACAATGAAAGAAACAATAAAAATAACAAATTAACACAAAACACTAACAAAAATAAGTCAAGATGGCACTATTTTATATCATTTGGCAGCATTTGTTTTGATGGAGGCATACTCTGAGACAAACATACATCAGCACTTGATGGGAGGTCGTTATCTTGCATGGGAAGTCTGCAGAAGAGAGATCTTTTCTGAACTTCAAGTCTAGGTTTTTCTGTGTAAACAGATTTGTGTTACGTGTTGCGCGCACAGGCACTCGAAAGTGGAATTCCTGAACGAGTGTGTTTTGCAGCGGATTTTGCCATTGACAATTTTGTGTAGATAACTGAAATCATTCCACGAACGGCGCTGAAAGGGGGTCTGTAAATTTAGTTTACAGGCAAGTAACATATTTCGTATAGTAAATACAAAGTCGATCCATTACACTGTTAAAGGCTACCGTAAAATCTACATTACCGTTAAATATTTAACATCGTGCCTGTACACAACCGTTTTTTATTTAAATTTTAATATTTTATCATGCATAAAGATAAATAATTATTATAAATTACACTTGCTTACACCATAAATATATTCTTTAAAACTGAATCATTCCTAATACATTAATCAGGGCAACCATGTCACAACCGTTACTACATTAAAAACGGGCACGATAATTTTTTTAACGGTAGTTGCATGGAAGCGAAAATTGACGGTCTTAGACCTTAATTTCTTCAGTCAACTTTTTACTCGTCTCTTCTCGATATCATCCCTAATTACTATTCCTAGCAGCTAATTAGATGGTAAGAGACCTGCAGGGAGGCCAGGACGAAGATGGAGGGATAACGTTGAGATGGACCTAAAGGAAATCGGTAAGGATGGAAAAAGAGTGGATAGATCTTGCCCAGGATAGGGACAGATGGAAGGCTTGTGTTGCTGTAGCCTTCGGGTTTAAGAAGGTTAGAGAGCAGATAATTACAAAGAAAACAGAGCACCAACCTTCATAATTGTAGTAGGCATTGGCTGCCTAGACTCTTCCTTAGTATTCCCTTTGACCTCGAACCTAACCACCTTGATGTTTGGCCCTGAGGAACCTCCTCCGGCAGCAGAAGACGTTGCTGTTGCTGGAATGGCAGCGCCGACGTTGCCGGTAGGGGGTAGAGCAACAGTCTGCTCTCCGTACCACGGCTCGAATTCTCCATAGACGGGAGCCGCGGCTTCGTACTGCTGCTGCTGCAGAATGAAGTTGTTGAGGAAAGGGCTCGTCGTGTCCAGCTGGGGGGAGCTCACTTGCGGGGCCCTTTCCATCCTCATGAAGGGCGCGCTGAAGGGCGACTTTGGTGGGTAACCGGTTGATCTTGATGGAGTCGCAATGCTCATCGTTGGAGGATCCGTTCTTGGTCTTGGTGTGGAGGCCAGGCTGTTGCTGGTCACGGTGCAGGATGGCGGGAAACGGCTTTTTGGTTGCACTTCTGCACGAGGCCCTGGGTACCTGCAACATGGTCCTTTGTATTATCATAAACCCTTGTTGATGTAGAATTAAGAACATTGTAAGACAGTTCATTATGACGATTGACACAATTTTGGATCTTTTACGAACTATTGTTGAATAAATTATATTCAAGTTACATAGTTGAATGAAAGTGCATGGAAAATTCGAGTATCACTTATATTAGAGCAAACAAGTTGCTGAATCGTTCATTTGTTTGGTTTAGTGACATATGTTGACAAGTGCAATTAATTTACAATTGTTTCCATTGGAGTTCGTGTTTCTCTTACACAAAGTAATGCTACTTGCAATTTATAGCGTAGGCCTACTTGCTAGAGTTATATTTTCACAACATTTTCTTAAATGTGTAAGAGATTAAAATTTTCAAGAAGAAACTTGGAATGGCTCAAGTTACGCTAAGAAAGCTTAACTGTCACATGCAAAATAACAAATATAATATTAAAAATGCATTATTGAAATTCCATCGAATTAATATAACACATATTTTTATATCCATTACTTTCATTTATTTCTGTAACTCTCTTCCTACTGTATTTGTACAGTCATTGACAGTAAAAATGGGACATTTTGAGCAGTGGCTTGCCCAAGGGGGTCACAATCTCCCCCTTGGCTCAGAATTCCTAAAAAGAACGCCTAAGGCAGGAAAAGATGGCAAACTGAGGGCTGGCTACTAAAAAAAAAACTATACGTAACTCCCCCTATTGAAAATCCTTGGCACGCCACTGTACTTTACTTTACTGTATAGTTATGTGTGTTGCCCAACTCTACGGTGGTGGCTGAACCTGCCATTGAGGCCGTGTCCGGAAGGTGAAGCGAGCATCCTCCGAGTATGGTCTCGCAGTGTGGTCTCCAAGTCGTGGACTGGAAGTGAAAGTCTTTCGAATTGCACTTCGACTGCAGCGCCAAATACGATCAGTAGATACAACTGAGGACACTTTGTTATCCCCGCGTATTAAACACTTGAAGACCCAGAGGGGAAAACGATGAATGTCGATTTTTCGCCCATTTTGAGATCGCAGCGCCATCTGATAGCTCAGAAGCTGTACTACAAGAATGAGAACGGTCTTGGTTGGGAAACGGTGACAAGTGCGTGAAAAACGCATTATTATTTTGGCATATATTGACGTATTTATGAAGAGAAAAATCTTGGTTTTTATTTCCTGGCAAATCGTCTCGAATGAACATTCATCGTTTTTCCCCCTGGCCCCTACACTCGTTTTCACCATAGAAATCACATACATTTCCACACATTAGGAGAACTTCAACCAACAACTTGCTGGGCCATAACGTATATTTAACCTGTGCTGCTGGCTTTATACCTCCGTGATTTTAAACAAATGAACAACGAGTGTGGAAATCACGTGAAGTCAGCAACCATCTGTACTGCGACCTGTGCACTTGCGTACTTCTGTTCTTGGCGCTTTCGAACTGTACTAGATAACGTCACTTCCGCTAAGACCGTACTTCAAGTCTGTACTTTGTACCTTTCGGACAGAGCCTGACGTTCGCTCATCACCGTAAATTTAGGCAAAACACACAACACTATGCAGGGAAGAAAGTATTTCAGACTAAAAGAGTACCATTTCTGTGGCGTTTCTGTCATTTCACATAGTTTTCTGTCACTTATGACTAATTGCGATTATGGTAATGAAAAGTGATGAGATGAAAATGATGAAAGAACAATCACAAAACACATATTATGAGCAGGACCCAACACGAGCTCCACGGAAGATTATACTGGTAGGCGTCCAGACGCCATTGCCTCGTTAGTCTGCAACAATGCAGTTCAGGATGAACTACGTGGAAGAGAGACCACCCTTTACACTCCCTCTCTCTTTCCATTGTTCCAGTTATTTTTCTTGTGAAGCCCAAGTCTACAATTATTGTTTCGGAGAGATGACGTCATTACGAGGGCTCGTATTTTTAAAATTGATTTGGCGACTTACCTAGTAGTTGTTGATTGTGGCCTCGCATACAAGTTGGGGACACCCCTGGTCTGTCTTGGAGCGTACATTGGCGACGCAAACCTGCCGGGAGGCTGGGTGAGCCCTAGAGGAACAGATAAAGGATATGTGTTTATTAATGATTCGAAGATCTAAGATTTTCAAGGTATAGCGAGATCATTGTTGCATTGCCTCTGGTTATATCATGTGACGCACCAACAAACCACTCCCATTGGTTCACTAAACATTTTGCATAATTTCATAAAATAAACAACACGAAATCTGGGCAAATACTGCAATGTTCTGTTGTAGTAGATGACCTACAAATATACACGGCTGAAATTTTCTTCAACTTATAATTGCTATGTAACAGGGATGGTCGATATGAAAATTTGGCCGATACTGATAAAGTGCCGATATAAATTTACCGATAACCGATATTCTACCGATCCGATATGAAATTCCAATTGGTTCACTGGCCTTGTTAATAAATGTATGCTATCAATTGAATCAAGCTTTACCAATGCAGGAGAAGCTCCATATTAAGGCATTTAATTACTTTTTAAAAAGTACACACTGCATGGAGATTATATGTTTATATTCATAAAAATTATAACAGAATGGAACAATATTGCACAAAATTAATGAGATATGAGAATGGATCGGTAAAATGATCGGTAATTTTAATAATTAAACCGATACACCGAGATGACTATATGATTTCTTGTTTCTTAGTTGCAATTTTCTTCAAAATACCATGGATACATACATCTTGTTGACATATTTTCATATATGCCATAAATCTTATAACTTAATAATAAAAGTGCAAAAAAATAGTATTAAATGCAATATGAAAATTGTTATGGGCATTAGAATTAATATACACCAAATTTTAATATTTAGATTCAACGTATATGACTTACATTATAATTTAACTGTAAGATCGTTAATAATAATAGCTATTAAAGTGCTAGTATCTTTGAACAACTGAAAACTGATCCTTCCCATTCTGTGTAATTTCGGCCACCGCTCAGAATGAATGATGATTGTTTGATTGATTTGCTTTATTTAACTTCGCTATTTGTGCCACTTTTGGCTAATTTGCGAAGATGGGAATGAATGATGAACACTCACAAACACCCATGCCCAGGCTGGGATTCGAAGCGCGATGTGCTAACCACTCCGCCACGGGCACAATTGCCCTAAAGTACAATCAGTGCACCCATGAAACGTGACTGTCCGTTACAATTTAACGAGACTTTAACTTTCCAAAAGCACCTGTTCAAGCTGGAAGAGCCCTCCCTTCAGACGGTGTCGAATTTCAGCAACCACTGCAATCGAATCAAATTCTTCGCTGCACGTCACTGATGGAAAGAGACGAGTATTGGCAAATTGAACAATTTAAAGAAACGGTAATAGCCAAGGAATAGGTAATAATAGCCCCCTCACAGAGGCCATTCGAGAGAAGTTAAACGTTTTAGCCAAAGAAAAAGATCTGGGGCGAAATACATTTGGATCTACTCCAAACTTAAAAACCGATAAAGACATTACAAGTCAAACCAGACGCTGCAAAATGTCCTTGCCGAAGGGGTAGGAGATGGGAGTTTCGTTTTGTGATGAGAATGAGCCTCGTGGGCCAATTCCCTTTAATGCTTCCTTCGTGTAAAAGACGCAGTTCAGCGTTGCCAACTACAGAGACATTTCCCTAGGTGGGGATTTTGCTATCGACCGCACGAGTTGAAATTATTGAAAATGAAATCATGAAAAAATATTTGAACTTGAAAGAGACGAAGAAGAGACGAAGGCAAAGGTGAGTGGAGAAGACTATACAACTGCGTAATCTACATTCATCTCCTAATACTGTTAAAATAATTAAATGAAGAAGTTTTCGCCTTATAATCATAAGCAGGGCCGGATTAACCTATGGGCAACTGGGGCAATTGCCCCAGGGCCCCCACCAAAAGTAAGCTGGGAAGGACCTCCACCAAAAAAAATATTTTAACCAGCTGGCTATGCTTGTGAAAAATTACATAAGAAGTTGTATTTTAAAAATAAAAAAAAAACTTCAATATTGTCGTATGTATACACTCTTCTGGATCCAATTGTTGCACAGCTCTCAGTCGATCTCTTCGTAGATATCTGAAGCTCAGTATACTTTATACCATGGATTGATTTGGATGTGGTGTGGACATAAGGCACACTTATTCAAACAATCAATTCTCAGATACGATTAAGATACAAAGTACATAACTTTCTTTCGTTAATAACATCGTTTTAGAACCGTGAGTTTTTCTAGGGAAAAAAATTGTGAAGATACTAGCGCTCTCCCTCGGCGCATAAGTGAACTACGGGACACCTAACTTTAAGCAGCGCTTTTGTGAACCGCGCTAATATAAGCTAACGGACGGCGGAGTGAGTTGATTGTTTCCTTTCGTCTAAATAAACTATCAGAGCTAGTACCATGTTGTGCCCACTCATTGAATCGGGTAGGGATAGCAGCGGCTAATGCATGTCCTGCAGCTGTTCATTTCTTCGATTTTGTACAACGGCTTTATGTGTTCTTCACAGCATCACCTCACCATTATCAAACATTGGATAAGTTAAGACAAGCAGAAGGGAAATACTATGTTCCCAAGAGTTTAAGTAAGACTCGATGGGCATATAGAGCAGATGCCACAAAAGCCATAGTCCAAGTTACGAAACATTTAAGGAAGCTCTTGTCGAAATAGGCAATGACAAAGAAGAGAAGGGTATTGTAAGAAGTGAAGCGAATGAGCTCTCACGGCAGATGTCATCCCTGGAAATAGCATTGTTAGCCGTCTTCTGGAATGACATTTTAGAGAGATTTGATGCTACGAGCAAAACACTCCAGGATCCAAGGTGAGTTCTTCAGTCTGCCATTGACATTTTCAGATCTTTAAAGAAGTTCGTAGAATCAAAAAGGAATTCGTTTTCTCAATATAAGGAGATAGCCAGAAGAAGAAGTGGCACAGAAGAGTAAAATAAGGAACACTCACGTCAGCGGGTGAGAAACGTCCGACTGAATCCTCAAATCCACCTCTCGCCTAGTGAACATTTCAGGGTGGAAAGTTATCTACCAGTGTTTGATCAAATCACCTCATCACTCGCAGACAGAATTTTCCCCTATGAATCTGTCGCAAGGAGGTTCAGTATTCTAAATGAACTTGCAGTAGCAACTCCATCACAAATTACATTTGCAGCTCGCGAGCTTGTGAGCATCTACGAGGATGATCTGGAACCCTCGCTAGAGAATGATCTGATACAGTTTGCACACCTAGTAAGCAGTAGCAATGTCAAACATCAGGAAGACATCCCAATTGAACTGTCTATGTATATAATATTGTATGTAAGGACCCGTTCCGCAGTACATTTCCCAATGTCGAAATTATATTTAGAATTTATTTGGCCTTAATGGTAACAAACTGCAGCGAAGAAAGATCTTTCTCAAAAATGAAATTAATGAAAAACAGACTTCGTGCTGCCATGGGACAGGATCGCTTATCCAATCTTTGTTTATTAAACATTGAACATGAACTTCTTCGTGAATTGGACTTCGATGATATAGTAGATGAATTTTCGGCGAAAAAGGCAAGAAAAGTGTCTCTACTATAAGCCTTTGGGAATTTTCTTGAAGAAAGTGTAGTTACTACAATTTTCACAATGAACCTTCGGTAATTGTCCAGTAGATGGACCGTGCATATGTAGTGACATGTTTACTCTTAATTGTAAATAATGTCATTTATAATAAATTATGTACGTAAGTACAGTCTACTGCTCAGTTCTCTGTTTCCGTCTGAACCCCCTTAGTATTATATATTGTAGTTACGGTGTTCACTCTTCATAATATACTGTAGACATTTAGACGCAGAATTTTACTGCTGCTATAGCGCTACAATTTTGGTCCTGTAACTTTATTTTACTGCGCTATTCTCCCTGCAAACCTATCTGCGATATGTTCGATTCTGAATGACTACTGATTCTAAAATCAGGTCTACCATTTCAACTGCTGAAAATTGATGGTTAACATATTGAGCTAATAAAGCTCCTAGTAAAAAATAATAAAAAAAATGGGGGGCCCCCACCAAACATTTTGCCCAGGGGCCTCCACAAACCTTGATACGGCCCTGATCACAAGATTCCGGATTCGATCGAGGTGAAGGAACATTGCATGGCGGTCGGATACTGCTTTTAACTGTAGTCCCAGTCCCGATTAGCCTATATGAGCATAAAGTGGACTGGAAGTTCATTTTGTGACGATAGTGAACCTTCTTGGCCAATTCTCCTCATAGCTTTCTTTCTGTAAAAGATGCAGTTCAGTGTTGCCAACTACAAGGAAACTTGGATTCTTTCGAAAAGAAGACTTCGACGGGTAGGTATGGGAGAGGAGAGGAAGAACAATCCTGAGATGGGATTTTAAAAAATGGCAAGGATTATTGAGAACGGATTGATATTGGCCAGTTGGAAAGCTTGAGCCGTTTTGGCAATAAGCCTGCGGGTTTATGAATGACAGAGAGCTAGTCATAAGCGAGTAGGGAATTTTTAGATATGGGATAAAATATCTGACAAAAAAACACTTTCCTGATATTTTCTAAGAGATTTACAATATTCGAATTCAGGATGTTTTGCAATGACCGGCCCATTTTCTAAAAAATGTTCTTCCTTCTGGGGATATATATGCATAGATGCCGACTTTGGGGCAGAGGCAATGCACCCTCACCACCAAGCATGCCATACTCAGCCTCAGTTGACAATAAAATGTGCACAGAGAATACAGGCATTCGAAAACGTTGCCAAGCCTTCTGGTTGTCACCCAGCCTCAAATCAATGGGTACCTGGAGGGTAAATCTAAAGGCGGCCGGAGAATGGTGCTGATCACATTACTTCCAACATATTACTTCCAGAATATATGGGGCTATACCCGCACATCCCCTAAATGTGCCTTCATGGCATTGTGCTATATGCACGGGAAAAACTTTGCCTACCTTTACCTTACCTTATCGTGCATAAAAAATATGGTTGTAATTACAGTTGCATGCCCCATATATATATTTTTAAGAACTGAATCTTTAAAATTACATCAATTAGGGCAACTATGTAATGGCCTTGAATACGTTTTAAAACGGTCATGCTCATTTTACGGTAGTTGGCTGGCAACTGAAATTGACCGTATCAGGCCAGTAAACTTTTTACGGTGCAGAACAACAGTTTTATATGCAACAAAAAACTAATAATAAATATAATACCTAATATGGTTGCCTCTTACATAAACTGTGATGAATATTATAGAAATAGTAAGGTAGGTTATAGAGGGTGTAAAGGTCAAAATGGCGACAAATTACAGCTGTGTAGAGAACATTTATGGAGTTGTTGCATTCCGTGGTCATGCCTTTACTGCATGAATATTATTGAGCAATGCTTGGCAACACTGCTGCAAATGTGGAAACGTACGTAAGTCCTGTCCTTTATTTTGAAATCCATTGCTACGTGGCTCACGTACGAATTGAGTATGTGCTTGACTCTATTCCTCAGCCCTGTATCTTCTCAAATTACACCATTGTCAACCAGTGGCGTGCGGTGGTATATCAGGTAGGGGAACAGGTGACCTGCACTTGTCCCCTCCCATACCTGTCGTAATATAATACAGTAAACCAAGTAAAATTCAACCCTTGTTGAAATGAACCAAATAAACATACGATACATATGTTACAAATTGTCAGAAGTGACCTACATGAAGCACGTTAAAGTTATAACAATACCAATGTTAAATCAAATATGATATAATGTAAAGAAAACATTAATAACAAAATTGTTGATGCGCAACAAAGAAAAAAATAATAAAAGCAATTTATGAGTGATCAGAGAAAAAAATGTTTTGTAGAAACCTGTTTCATCTCTCTGTTTGTAGATTAAGTTGACATTTTTTTCCTTTGTAGAGTTGAATATTCTTGTAATTCAAACGCCCTCAATGCAATAATGGCAATCAGATGGCCGAGTTTTTTCATGACGTCCGCTAGATTTATAGAAATTGCGACAAAACACGAACTGTTCCGAACTCCTTTCTCGGGAACAAACAAGGACAACAATAATTTGCCACTGGAAGAGTATCCAGTTAATCATTTTACAGAGTTGTAGTTTGAAAATGCCTTGTGTACGATTTAGTTTTAGTTTTTAATTCGGTTAGGATAGGTGTTGGTTTGCTGTCTTTTCTGTAAAGTTCAATTAACTAAAAGCTTTCGTTTTCAGCCAGTCGATCATACAACATTCGCAACCCTACGCTCGCAACATTCGCTTTTTTGTCCTGCCGCTGCGTGCGTCTTGGGGCTGTTGGAACAGGTTGACGCGAGCTGTTCCCTCGGAAGCTATTTCGCAGCGTTTAGCCATGGCATTTAGCAGACGCTTAGACTGTAGAAGATTTTTCCACTTTGTTATGACTGGCAGATGCAATTTTGCAATGAGATTAGGAAACTATAGACTTACTACACTCAAAACTATCACTACGACGCAATTAAACTTTAGCACATAGCAAAAACTCGAAGAAAAACGAATTCGCTATGTCTCTCGTAGGGAACAGCCAGAGAGTTCAGCTTCCATGGTGGGAGGTGGCACCATGAGGATCGTTTACCTTCGCGCTTGGTCGGAAATACTCGGCGTGTTGATTTCGGAAGAAAGAAGTGTTCTTATTATGTAATCATAGATAATTTAAATAGCTAAAAAGGGCGAGAAGTAGAAGGGAACAGCCTGTTCCCCCTGTTCCATGGAGGGACCGCCACTGTTGTCAACCCATTTCTCTGGGAATCGAGAGGGGTTTTAGCATTTCATAAACGAGCACTCTTATCTTTTTAAGGAGCCAAATTCTATGTAGAGTACTGAATTTGTATTTATCTTATATTACGTTGCTTTTCTTCATCTTTAGGGAAATCGCGAGGGTGAGAATGAATGACGAATACATGAATTTGATGGAGGACGCCAAGGCCGGGATTCGATCCCGAGAACTTGGTTGGCGAGATCAAAAGTCGACCACCGAGTCAGCCTTAGAATGCTGTCTGTAGAATCCTTCTAGGTAGTAGTTGTACCATGAAAAGAAACTAATACCTCTGGGGCTGACGCCATATTGAAGGTCTTACCATAGAGCTGGAACAACGGATACAGCAACAAGTTTGGATATCATACCGGTACTTTAATTCACTTTGCATTATACAATTAAATACGTTTGCACACACACTGATGAATACAAAAGCCCACATCTGACAGGATAACTGAAAATGTCCTTCCCGCTGCCGCGAGCCGACATGCACCATGCCGCTATGTTATGAATATCACGATCCCAGAATTCCGCTCGCTCACAAGAAGTTCCCAGCGGGAGTAAAAAGAAAACAAATGAGGAGCGGAAAACAATACTATACACAATCTTAAACAAATGGAAAAGTAGAGTTTCCATATGCAGTACATGGAAGAGAATTTGACAATTGAGTGAGCCTTCCGGGGCAAAAAAAATCATCCTTTACTCCTGGTAGGCCACACGGAAAGCAGGATCCTGTTAGGAAAGCTCATGGTAACAAACCCGTAGAGAGATCAAAGTACTGAGATCGGACCTGAAGAAAATTTAAAAGGTTAGTCAAGATTGGAATCCTCATGCCCAGGATAGAACGAATTAAAATGTGTGTTGTCGCAGCAATAAACCTTCTGATTTATGGATACCAGAGAGTTAGAGGCCTCCCCGATGGCTTAGTGATAACGTCGTCGCCTTGTAATCAAGGGGTCCAGGGTTCGATACCCGGTGGAGGCACATTGCACAGTGGTTCGGAACCCACTTTATAACTGTAGGGACAGTCCCGATTCGCCTATCTTTGCATAAGGTGGATTTAAAACAAGCAATCAAACCTGAGAGCTGGTTTGTATTTACTTGTCCTCTTTACTATTTAATTAGTCGTGACTCTCGTGGTGAACTGCTGGAAGGAACTGACGAGCCAAGACACCCAGGCCCTGACCGGGATTGATAAAATTAACGCCACTTATTTGTGCCACTAGGTTAACCGCGATGAGGAAATGAAGACAAAAACCTTCGTTAAAGGTTCTTTACCAGCATTCGCCTTGACTAGCCTAGATGAAACCATGAAAAATCTCGCGTTGATTGTATAGAGATTACGAAAGAAAAGTAACTTTATAAAATTAGATTGTTGGAAGTGTGAATATAATCTAAGACAATTATTTTGCAATTACTATTCTTGTGAACCGCTACGTGCCTCCACCGGGTATCGAACACGGGACCCCTTGATTACAAGGCGACGACGATAACACTGCGCCATCGGGGAGGCCCTTTATGAACTCGAGTCAATTTCTATTCCTATTATCTATTGGTTATAATATGGCAAGGAAAAATCTGAACGAATTAAAGGAATGCCAATCTCACTCGATTTCGATTAATTCATTCAGGTAATAAAAACAATAATATTACAATAATGTTACTAAAGCAGCACTTTGTACTCAAAACTAACAGGTTCGATTGTGCAGTATAGCCTATTGATGTAATGTAGATCACTTTAATTTTCTTTATTTAAGCATATTCAATATATAGTTTAATAACTATACCAAAATAGTTTCTGATACTATGATGTAAAGTGACCCAATTTGCCATCATTCTATCTGGTACAAGTTTCACGAAGGTTACAAAAGATATCATACTAATAAAATCATGTTGTGATAATGCATACATTAACAATCATCTTATCCAACATTCAGAAAATATTTATGATGATAAGGAAGTTACATTTAAACTACAAGATGCAGTGAATACAGTTTTACTACTATTAACTACAAAATAAAGTATGATAATTATGACTTCTTACTCGGAAAGTTTGATTGAGGTTGTACAAAACGATTATTCATAACGACAGATGTTTGCACAAAATCTAAAATGCAGGCACTCTTTAGCTTCTCTGTCTTCAATAAAATCAATATCTGCCACACAAAAGCAAGCTATAATAAAAACTTTACTTATTTTAGAAGCCTGATTCGACAAATACACTTGAATGTTTCGTACATCTTGATCACAGATCATACAGATGGAGCACTTTGTATTTTCGGTGCTGATACTCGCGAAAGTGATGACAGAGGCGACATCTGATGTGCCTTTAAGAAAACTGCAATAGAAATTAAACTAACATTGTTACGTACGTACTGTTTGTGTACAATGCTGGTGGCTGAATAGGATGTTTATTTTGACTTTAGTATTATGGCGTTAGAGTAAGTATGATCAGTATGATTTTCTCGCGCTTTATCGAATCAGGAAAGACTTCTATGTCATCTGTTGACTTGTTCACAAGTGGATTACGAACTAGATAGTGCGATGAATATACCTAACCTAGGTATTTATCACGCAAATTATCCGCACACAATTTATTCGTTTTGGCTTACATGTAGCCCTATGTATTTTTCATGAATGAAATTTTAATGATACTTCTGTAGAAGTTGTCAACTGATTCTCTGGTGTGTTATTTCATTTCTTGAACCTTCTATTACATAAAGCGAAGTTAATGAACATGTCGATGGGAATAGTTTTGATTAACAGCCTTTTCTTGAAAGGAATAAACTTTTTTGTGTCTATTTTTATTGAATTTCTAGACGTCAATTACATTTAACTGTCGATCTATATTGTTCATTTTAGACCTTTTGGTGCATACGTTAATTCATTCATAAGTCGGAGAGAAAATGAAATTGAATTAATATTGCCGTTAGGTTGCCATGTTAATGAAACTAAAGTAGACTACGTTCTCCTTTATTTTTATTTCTAGAGTATGAAAGGACGGCGATCTTTTAAAATATGTGACTAATAGTATTTACACACACACACTTCCAACAGCCCCCCTCCAAATTTTCTTCATGGCTTCCCTAAATTATATTTTTGTATATAAATCGAATTTATGATCAGTTTGTTACAAAATTTATCTTTACACCTCCCCTTCTCCCTCGTGGAAAATTATGGATAAATCCCTGGTTGTTAATCCTGAACATCGCGTTGGATTTGTCACAGTTAGAAAAATAAAGACTGTTAATTTATAATTCGCTTTATGCACCGAGGGTAGTCGGGAAGCCTATAATTTTATTAGGAATTGTAAAATCGGTCATGTTTGATGGCATGATTGAAAATTAATGCTGAACTGACAAATTTCTTGACACCCAATGGGTCGGATTCGAGCTCCGTCCTCCTGGATGTATGTCCCTTCAATTTCATCTAATCATCATTCATTCCCCCCGTCGCAATTAGCCAAAAGTAACAGAAAGTCGACGCTAAATAACAAATTTTCAAATAAAACTTCCCGCCTGACATTCAAAGATTTTCCTTCACTGAGATACGTAAAAGCAATAACACATTATAAGAATTAGTAAGTTGTATGCATTTCAATCATGGGTGTCAGGAAGTGGGGGCAAAGGAGATCACAGACTCTGGAAAAATAATGTCAGCCCAAATTTATGTATTTCACTTCATTTCAGTCACAGTAATTATAAAAGGAGAGTGATAATTATGCAAGTAAGTCTAGCCCGCGGCAACAAAAAAATGATACTTTCTTTGTTGCATTCATCATTTGGCGAAGTTGTTCATCTGAATCTTCAACAGTTATGATTTTATGAACATAGACTAACGATGAATGTCGACATAACTCAGAAAGTAGAGGAAAAGGTCTAAATATGGGCCCCCCTTTTTATTTGGTCATTTTCGGAAGAAAAAAATTAATATATCAAGCACCTGCATTTAGAATGCATATCTATGAAATATATACTTAAATGTAATAGCATGCTAAAGTATAGAAGGTCTCCATAAAAAAGAGCAATTTCCAAAAAAATGGTAAAATGATGTATTTCAAAATTGTGGTCTAAATATGGGCTACTAGTGGCAATATTACAAAAAGCAATTAAAATTTTAAAAAACAGTCATTTATCGCTAAAACATTATAAAATTCATATTTATGAATAATCTGTTTTGAAAATCATGCGGAATGGAAAAAATCGAAATTAAGAAAAACCTAATATTTTTTGAAAATGTGATCTCGGCATTAGACCTCATGTCATAGCCCATATTTAGACCATCACGCTATTTTTCTTCTTCAATTTATTTTCGCTCTCTGTGGTACATATTTCACAAACAAATCATGGCATTATAAAAGCCCACATTTGTTTTATGTACCGCTAATATCATCACCTATACACAACAGATGAGAATTCAGAAAACGCTAACTTAAAACATACCTGCAAAAAGGTCGCAATTCTATAACAGCGTCCAAGGCCAAAACTAACCACCACTTTCTCTTGCAAATTGCTGCCACAACCTTTGTCCTTGACAGATAACAAGTTCCCATAGCCTCTGCCAGGCTGCAGGACCTGGGAGCGCTGATAACTCCAAAACCCATATTTAAACCTTTGCCCATATTTAGACCTTCTCTTTTACGGTTAAGGCTCAAGGATTAGAGAAAAGGGGCTAACTCTCCTGAAAATCATTACATCTGTGATACACTTCTTCGTCTAGTGTGATACAATTAGGCAGGGGTGCCCAAACCCCCCCCCCCCCAAACCATATCGTACTCCGCACAAAGTATTTAATTACGACAGCTTGTCTACCGAAAGTAACTTTTTTCTTAGCTTTACTGAACACTATACTTGATCTGCCCCTCCTCCCTAAACAGGGGGCCCATCTCAAGACCACCCCTAAAAACGTTCATCATAATCGAAAATATTGCGTGTCTTATAATGCAGCTATAGTATAAAAACTTCACATTCACCTCATTGACGAGTTAAACAAGCATCCTTGCGAGCAAAGTGAGCAAGAAATTTTTTACATCCATTTCTTTGCAGGCTTTCAAGAATATTAATTTAATATGATGTCAATACTTCCTTAGTTTTTTCCAGCTTCTCCTTTGGCACATTCGGGGTCGAAAACGTGTGGATACCATATCGCTAAATACAGTCTCCAAAATTTAATGTTCGAAATCTCTCTCCACTACAGAAATCCCTTGACAATCTAAGATTTAACACATTATCAAGAGCTTTCTATCTCCTCCTTTAAATTTAATACTCAATTTTAGACTTAATGTTGATATTGAAGAGTGGATATTGCCTCTGCCAAAAAATTAATTCTCAGTCTCCACACCAGAATTTCCACAACAGACTAAGACAATAGCAATACACAAGAATTGGATATCCCCTCAATTTAATGCTCAATCCCTCTCTAACTAAAATACCCGCCATAATCTAAGACCTAGAGTTGGATACTGCCCTTCCCAAATTTAATTCAGAATCCCCCCAGAACCCACGTCAATTAAGGCCAAATATGTAAAAAATCGATATCTCCCCCCCCCCCCACCTTCGATAATACCCTTAAACACTTTATTTTCTTCATCTAATGGATTAAATTTGGTGCATTTAAGGTGTAAAATCTTTACATATATTTTGGAAAAAGATATAAATGTTGAATTTTATATTATTTGAAGGGAAAAAATATCCCCCAAAAATCTCGATGGAGCAACCTGCTCCATAATCCCCCCCTGTGGACACGTCTGCACTTAGGGAAGAATTAGTTAACTCAAAATGGCAAGACTTTGATATGATACATTGTCAGATCAGGTTATTTTTATTACCTACGATCAAATTCTGAATCTAAATAAATTGATTGCTCATAACCGAAGTCAATGGCATGGGAGCATAAATACAAGCAGTAAGGTCATGCCGAGAGAGGGCGTTGAGGGACTCCCCGATGGCGCAGTAGTAGCGTCGTTGCCTTGTAATCAAGGGGTCCCGGGTTCGATACCATACCCGGTGGGGGCACATGCACAGTGGTTCGGATTCCACTTTAAACTGTAGGTCCAGTCCCGATTAGCCTTACAGTGCATAAAGTGGACTTAAAACACCAAATCAATGAGAGAGGGCGTCGAAAATTTTGTGAAATAATAATACTTAAAATATAGCATGTAAAATAAAGTCCCCCCCCCCACTTATTTTATTGATTTAAGGATGTGGTTTATTTGCTTTGCTTTTCTGTAGTAGGATGACAAACAATTCTTGTTTCTGTGTTTAAAGGAAGTACAATGGGTGAAGGTCCTTTCACCACTACTTCCCCCCCTCCCATGTGAGTCCACTCGCAGAGTTCTGTAACAAGGAATACCACGAATACTCTGTCCATGGAGGGAACGAACGGAAAGAAGTCTCTGAGCAAGTAGTGACTGGAGAGGGCTCGACCAATGAACACTTGAGAGGGAATGGGATTGCATGGAAGAGGAAAGCGACTGCAGCTACCAGCCGTTTACAGAAGCATGTTGTACTTTGCTCCACCCTCTCGCTTTCTCCCCTTCTCTGCCATTATGCACAACTTTACTCCAGAGATTCCCAGGATAGTGTATAGATGGCTTCTGGTCACATTAAGAATGCAGTAGGGATCAAACTATGCTCTACAATAGGTTTGGCAGACTCCAGTTTCTTTTGCACAGCTAGCGATGACCTGAAATCTGGAACATGGAAGTAAACAATGACACCCAAACACAATTTAGCTGATTGCTAATCCGTTGTTTGCCAGCTCCAGTTGAAATGGCATCTAGTATAACCCCTAGTGGTTTGCAATATAATAGTAGATGATAGTCCAAACTAGACTGTTCTTACAATAAAAGAGGGTAGTGTATGCATCTCTTTCTGTGACCTAACAGAGACAGGGCAAGCCAGGATTGTGTTTGGTTTTGATTTATTGTACTTCGTGTTTTGTGCCTCTGGGCTAATTTGTGAAGATGGGGATGAGTGATGAAATTGATGAATGGACATTCACAAACAACCAAGCCCGAGCAGGATTCGAACCTGGGACCCTTGGCGTCGCAGCGCGATGTGCTAACTGCTAATGTCTGGCGCCACTGTTACTTGCACAGTCCAAAGTACAAACAAGGATTATCTATTGGTACAAACTTCTGATCCGTGTGGTCTTGCTCACTTTCATATCAGATTGGTGCTTTGTAACATTCAAAGTAATGCTAAGTAATGTTTCAGTATTCAAATTTGCACCATTGACGAAGTTTCTGTTGAAATATCATTTTAAGCAAACTGTAGAAGATGATTTTCACAAACAAAAGTCACAGCCAGCCATGGCCGTCTGGAAGGGGGGAGGGACAAGGGGGCCCCACGGCCCCCCTAAGAAAATCAATGTGTACCTAAAAATTATATATTTTACACAATTTCATTTTAATCACAGTAATTTAAGTTAATTATTATAAATTATTTGAAGAAACATGATAATTTCAGACTGAAATAGTGTTTTTTGAGAGGGCATCACTATTTTGGAGGAAAATATGTGTCCATTGCCCCCCCTGGAAAGAAATGACCTTGCTTACCCCTCCCTGGAAAAAATCCTGCGGACATCCATGCAGCCGGCCCTCTTGGCAGAGTGGTTAGCACATCATGCTACGATGCAATGGGTTCGAATCCTGGCATGGGCATGGATGTTTGAGAGTGTCTGCATCAATTTCATCACGTCATCATCACTCATCCCCATCTTCGCAAATTAGCCAAAAGTGGCACAAAAAGCAAAGTAAAATAAAGCAAATCAAAAGACACAATTGGACCGTGGATAACATGAAAAAGATTGTTATGTATTCAGGGTGGCTACCATGATATAATTCAAGTATAATTCCCAATTTTCAAGGCGAACTATCCAAAAATTCAAGGGGTAAAAGCAGATGTTTTCTCTATTTCAACCTTATGTATTACCACCTCTAACTGCCCCCACCATCACACAAATATTTTAACAATATAAAGGGTCTGTGTGATTCCAATGTATCAAACAAATCTAATGCAATTCATTAAACGGTACATTGTATATTTAAAGTATTTAATTTAAGGTGTGAAGTTTACATTTGCATACTCAGGTTCGGAATACATCTAAAAGGTAAAAAAAAACAAAGGGTAAAGTGCTCCCCTGTGCTTAGCACCATGTCATGAAGTCGTATAGGGGGTGTGGGGGTAACACCCCACACTTTCTTGATCCGGTCATGAGTGGGGGTGATGTGATCAGCACCATGCCCGATTGCCTTTACCCCCCAGGGTTTTCCCCAGGTACCCATGTCATTCGACGCTGGGTGGGCACCGGAGCCGCTTCCATCGTTAGAAAAGTTCCCGGATTTGAACCGGCCGGGGATCAAAAACGGGACCTCGGAATGGAATACATCTACAAACACAAATCACAAATGTTATGGGATATCGTAACGAACTGTTGCTCGTTGGGATCTTACCAGAATCCTAACCATTTAGCTTGGGTGATGTAGCTTCGTCATTCATTCATCCTCACTGGTGAGCACTCGCCCTTTGGCAGATAACTTGATGGTAAAAGGCGAGAGGTTACTTTTCACACTTGAAATGGCACAACACTAAGAATTTGGGTTTATATCTTCCAGTTTAGATCAACATGGTTAGAGAAGGATATTACCTGTCTATTCGATGATGAAGAAATCCTTGGAGAAAACTCTTAGAATTGTTCTATGCAGACTCGCTCAAACTCCCCGATGTTTCTCGTTCCTCGATCCAAAGCAAAAGACCCCACGTCGCCCGTTACACTATAACTTATCCTTTCTTCCACCACCTGGTTATTGCTCCCTAATACCCGTTGATCAGCAACTTACTTTCAATCAACCAGGAAGATAGATTTGATACTGACTTAGCATTCTTTGAATGCTTCAGAGAGTAAAGGCCGACGAAGGAGGTTATTGCTTTTGGCTTGCTACTTTTCTCTAATCAGGGGAACCTGTTACGATATACTAATCTATCAAAAAATGTTAATTGTATAAGAATTTCGACCTCAAATTTACCTGCTCAACTTCAAAATCTTGCAATAATCTGTCAGACATTGTTCTGCAAAAGTTAATGGATTCAGAGAAATCTGTTTTGCTTTCCACACATCTTTCCTTTCCTTCCTCGATAGAAATAAAGGCTAAACTGTGAATAACTTGCCTCCAGACATTTATAAATAAGTATAAATTCAGTGAGATTTTGAATTAATATAAGTTGCAATTTTTCACGTCCACGGAGAAAAATTCACGCATAATTTCCAGAACCAATAATTCAAGGAATTCCCGATAAGTGGCCACCGTGGTGCAGCACCTACATAATTCATTTTTCATATCAACAAGTAGCTTTTGTTAACAGCACAAGTATATTATTACAATCATTAGTGGTTAATTTTAAAAATGATGTATACAAATGAAAATTGGTTATAAAATTAATATTTGTTATTAAATTAAATATTAAAATTTCTTACTTTTCTCATGAAAATTTCATAGATAAATCTTGTACATTTTTCTTAAAAATGTCAGCCTTGGTTAAAATATCTTCACTGGTAATTTTACATGAAATACATGATGAAATATACAGGTTTTTTGGGATTTAGGTAATATGCTTTTATTCTTCGATCATAAGCAGTATTCTCAGGAATTTTGAACAGTTTTAATTTTTTTGGAACCTTGCTTCACAATTTCTTGGGCCTAATTTAAGATTTTTAGGACCTATTTTAAGATTTTTGGTACCTATTTTAAAAATTTTAGAGTCTATTTCAGCAACCTAAACAGACAGTTTTTAAAAACTAAAAATCCAACGTCGTCCAGTGGTAAGATGAAATTTATGAAGGGTTTACTCACAAAGAACACACATTCCCAGCTGGGACTCAACTCCATTGGCAGGAAGGTCGAAAGTCAACCACTTAATGTGATCAGCTACCGAATTGGCTCATATCCTTGTTCTGTTTCCATGCAACAGTGGTGGAAAATTAATTATCGCCATGAAGAGGTTTCTCAGAATATCAACCAGGTGATTTCCAGCTAGGCTTTTGAGCTTTCGTCACTCTCATCTTAAGGGATTGAAATCGGAAAGCTCGGAAGCCAATCCAGAAATCACGTGGTTGATATCCAGAGAAAACTTTTCATCATTCGCTGCCAGGACAGCTTCAAGAATTAATTCTTCGCAGTTTAGAAGTAATGCTAAAAGAAATTCACTAATCACAAAACTGAAGAACATGCATCACTCGCAAGACTTCTAAATTACAACTGAAAATAATGGTTCTGCAAGTGGAATGACATACATGATGTCAGCCTAAAATAGTTAGGCCACATAACGCTAAACAATGCAAAATAAGCCAAGAGTATGACTTTCGTGCATTTTCTCTATCCTCGTGTGCACTCATCAGTACCACCTCAGAAAATGATTTGTACTTCTCATTCTGTAAATGCAGTACATGTATCATATAGCATTATATGTAACAAGATAGAGAATTCAAGTTTGAACAAGCGGGAGCTGTATTTACTAGTAAGGACAATATGCTCCCTGGGTACCAATCAGTACATGGCATTGGCATATTCGAGTCAGAGTTGAGAACAAGGTGGTTTATAAATCGAAAAGAGACCGAGAAAATGACAGGCATTCACAACTTGAGAATTAAGCTGAGACACTGCAATATTTCGTCTGAATATTATCCCTATTAATCAGGTCTGGCTTTAGCATGGTGTAAGCAGTGTCTCTGAGATACCATTCCTGGGAGCACCAAACTGCAAATGTTACATTTGCTCATGCACATGAAATTTTTTCTAGCTTATTTACATTTTATGGTATGACAGAAAACATTTTGTACCATACAAAATATACATATTTGGGCTAAAAGAGCATATACTTATCTAGTTTTCTTTATTAGGGAGGCAGACTGATCAATTGGGAAGAAGATAGCAAGCAAGAAATTGAAGAAAAAGTCAGCTGGAGATGATCAGGAACATTTGAGGCTCATGGAGAGTTAATTTGAAAAATGGATATTACCACAATATTAATAGATTTTGTTTTCAGAATAAGATATTGAAATGATTGAACTTGTATTTCCTTCAGAAGGGAAGGCAGTGTCAAACATTTACAAATAAAACAAAATCCTATAATATTTTTGTTATTGTTATAGTAATTTACATATATGAACATGCAAATAAGTTTTACATACAGTGCAAAAACTAACCTTTTACATCAAGTAGTGATGAACTTCATCACAGCTGTTGGGGGTTGGTGATTGATTGAATTGATTTATTTTACTTGGCTTTGCTTCTGGCTAATCACGAAGATGATGATGATGAATGATTAAATGAAACTGATGACAGGACAATCACAAATACACATGGAGAGGATGCCAGCCTCCGTGGTGGAGTGGTTAGCATAGCACTCTATGACACCAGAGGTCCTGGGTTTGAATCAACCTAGACATTGGTGTTCTTTGTGTATGTCCTTTCATCATATCATCACTCATCTTCAGGATGAGCTAAAAACAGCAGAAAAGTGAAGTAAAATAAACCAAAGCAATCAATCAAACATGGACAGAACACAAAAACAAGCCCAACAGAGAATTATACTGGCTGTGTGTCCACATGCCAGAACCTCCTTAGTCCACTAAGGGTCTGTTATGTGGAAGAGAAGACAACATTTGGATGTCTTCAGAAATGATCACCAATTACACCACCCCCCTTGTTAGTAGCATCCACCAGGCGCATCCCCTGATAATGTTCGCATGAGCACATGAACACTTATGTATATGTCTTAAATTACATACATATTAAATGCACACACACACATACGTAAAATTTTTGAAAGAATACTATGTTTGATGTACGAGTATATACACACAATTTACTCTGACACGACTTCTTTCACGTCTGATAACTTCTCTAGGTAGTTGGTAACCCTGACTCCAACGGTGTCCACGGAGGGCGTTGAACACAATTGCTGTGCGTGTTGCATAGAGCTGACAGCTAAGGATCTGTTGGCAACTATACCCCGAATATGTTCACTTCGCTGTGCGAACACTGATGCAAGCGGAAATACTTCTTACATTCGGCACCAGAGTGCAGCATGTCTAGGGGGACTCAAAAATATCTGTGCTACATAGTTGCAAACCTTCTTACATTTCTTCAAATATAGCGTGATTTTGGGGGAAATTGTTGAAAATAAATTGAACTGTTATTCTCACTTTTTCAATTGAAGATGAAGTTCCAAGGAAGAGGAGTAAATCTGCATTCAGTACAGACAGAATAAACCATTCCATCCTTCTCCAGAAACTACTTAGTGTTGGAATCTCTGGTAACTTGCACAAATTACAAGCAAGCTATCTTTCTGATCGCACAGAAGCAGTTTTACTAAACGGGTTCGCCTCGGCCGAGAGAAGAGTTTCGTCGGGAGTCCTCCAGGGATCCAATTTAGGTCCATACCTTTTCCTTCGGTTCGTCAACGATATTTTGAGCCACCTGCAAAAAGTCAATATTCTAATGTACGCAGACGATATGAAACAGTACTATCCAATCAGCTCATTGAATGACTGTCACACGCTGCAGGAAGGCCTCAACTCCTTCGCAAACTGGTGTAAGCAGACGGGAATGATCATAAATGTGAATAAGTGCAGCGTAATGTCATTCACCAACAAGAAAACAACCATTAAACAAGAGTATAAAATTGGCAGCTCGACGGTGAGGTGTACGAGAGTTGTCATTGACCTCGGTACAGCGCCTTGAATAACGTAGTGTGGAAAACATGCACGGTTCTGCGGTCTCTGGCTGGTTCCATTCAAAAATGAACCGCTAGAGGCGCTGGTGTTGACCCCGGTGCTTGGTGTTCGACTGCTTATAATGGAAGTAAATGGAGTTTTCGCTGCAACGTCTGATTCTTTTACATGAAGCATTTCTATGAATGTGATAATTGCTATGATATTTGGTACAGTGGTCGCGAAGATATTAACGAACATTCTAGACAGTCGACCATGTCCTGTTATCGTCATACTTTTGTTAATAATACGGTAGAAAAAATACGCGTGGAATGCTCTTGGCAACTAAATTTTTGTGTATGAATTAGCTTGATTATCATCATCATCATCATCATCATTTCTTTTAAAGATATACACACTGAATCATTTGTATTTTGGATATTTACTGTCTCTTTTCTTCCACTTTAAACTAATCGCGGCGATGATGATAATGATGATTGCATGAAACAAAAAGGGAAACCCCACAAAACTTTCTTAGTGCCATCGACATGAGTGTAAGGAAACTTTCAAACCAATGGGACAAGCGACATGGGATGTTCACACTGTCACACTAGTGACACACACTTCCAGACTGTAAAATAGCATTCATTGCACATGAGGGTCCAAACAGCAAACGACACGTTCATATGGCGTATTCGCGTGCTACTTGTTACTTCGGTCGGAAAGCTTCTTAAAGGAAGGGTGCTGAGACCGAAGCGACACGATACAGGGGGAGTTCCCAACTAAGTGACAAGCGGCATGGTGCCTTCAGTCTATTAGCAAGCATTGCTTGCGAACAACAGATAGGCGACACAATAAACCGCACATTACAACATCTAGGCGATATGATAAGCCACACGTGTCGCTTTGTCGCTTCTGCGTCGCTCAAACAGGGCCATTTCCTCAATAGCTTGCAACATGTTGCCGTGGTTTGTTGTTCGCACATACGCGATGCAATGAGTGTCTTGCTTTAGTGAGATTGCGCACCAAAGCGACAAGCAGCACACGACACTTATCGCTTGAGGATTTCACCAACCGAACGCTGGACTGTACTTCCCGTCATGCCGCTACGATGTGAAATGTTGCTCTTGGTTGGCTCCTTTCCAAGCAACATGTGTCGCTTCGGTATGAAAGTTGCCTTGGACCGAATGACCCTTGTCGCTTTGGTGTGAAATCCTCGTATCGTTTGTCGCGTGTCGCTTTGGTGTAAAATCTCCTTGAGGAAACGGTGCAGTCAGAGCTTTTGTCCCTACGGTTCGAAAGGCTGCATTGATTTCCGACTACTCGCTTTCAAGCAACATTTGTGGTTTGTCGCCTCGGTATGAAATATCTCTCAGGATACTACTTATATTCTAATAACGTAGAAAAATAAACTCTAATACACAGTCCAAGACTTGACGTCTGGAATCACATTGTGATGTCTCTTCTTGTGTTATGCATGCTATTTATATATTAATTTTATTTTACTTTTCTTTCCAAATTAATGCCATTTCATGACTGCAAATCACTCCACAAATATAACTGTTTCCATCAATTCACGTACCGCCTCTCAAGACAAACAAATCTACATAATATATTCCAAAAACTAACAAAGTCGCATTACTTTCATAAGAAAATTAGCATCGATTCTGATCGCACTGCCATCTATGTTTCATCAGTCGCGGGAACCAGTTTCTTGGGTCGTTTTCCACACTATGTTATTCAAGGTGCTGTAACCTCGGTGTCAACTTCACATCTGACCTGTCGTTCAACACCCATTATCAAGCCTTGGTGAAAAGGTGTATAAAGTTAGTTGGTTTCAGTAGAAGAAATTTTCTGTGCCTACGGTTGTAAAAATATACGTCGCACTCGTTCGTCCAGTACCGGAATACTGCAGTCCCATATGGAATCCACAGTACAAAATATGGTGAGAGGAAGTGGAGAGCGTCCAAAGGCAGTTTGTGAAATGGCTGTGCTTGAAGGTGAACATTGAATATCACAAAAAGAACTATACATCTTTATGCAAGCATTTCGGTCTGGAAACTTTGTTCAACAGAAGAGTCGTCAGTGATGTCATTTTTTTTACAGAAACTGATCAATCACTGCTGTGAGTGTTCTGCACTGTTAGAAAGTATAAACTTTAGGCCGACACAGTGCAAGAAACCGAAAATTATTCTACACAGAGAGGTCAAGGGTCAATACGCATAGGTTTTCACCTGCAGTGTGCATGCAGGACACGGTGAATGAACTATTAAAAACTTTAGACTTTGATATGTTCACAGACTCACGTAGTGTGCTGAAAAAAAAGATAATCACAACAATAAGTTCATAAATTGATGTAAATATTGTGTACATAGGCGTTCATACTTTCATGTATTCTTTTTTTCTCTCTTGTATCTTGTTATTTATTCACAGTGTATTATGTTCAACATAATTGGGAAATGTATCCTGTGCTGAACAAATAAATAATAATAATAATAAAAACATTATTGTGAACACTCGTATGCGAACCAGACGCGACACCACTGGTATCCACCATGATATTTGAAGCATAATCAGGGTGCCTAAACAAACAAATCCAAGATTGACTTTTTCTTGAACTTTTTTAGTTTTTCTTATCCATTATTTATGCAACCCCTACTTGGGGAATGTTGGAAATTAGCAATTAAAGAAAATAAATATTAATTTAATGGAAAAGGCCAGTTAAGATGAAAACTGAAGCTGTATTTAACAAGAGAAGTAGACTGCATTTGGCTGACTAGCAAGGCTCTGACATCAGAACTCTGCCAGTATAACCTTGTGTGGAGCTCGTGTTGTCATCCCAATATATTTGTGATTGTCCCTTGATCCATCTTATCTTACCATCATTCATCCTCACCTTTGCAATTAGCAAAAGGAGCAGAAAAGTGACAGAAAAATAAACTAAATCAATCAGTAGAGGCACACATTTTTCGTAAATAAAAAAGCAAAATTTCGGTACAAAAACAGAGTCAATTTCAGGTTCAAAAGCGGTAAATAAAATAAAATATCGGTGTTATAGTGGTGAAAAATTGGATGAAAAGTGGTATATAAAAAGACATTTTGGTTTTAAAATTGTGAATATAATCCTCAATTTGATTTAAAAACTACACTTATTCCAGTGAATTAACATTTCACTTCTAATAGCACATTTATGTAGTTATCAGAGTATTAAGTTTATTTCTGTGTAACGGAGTCCATTTTTGCTTCTCCAATATTAACAGCAGAATTAATCAATTTTCCGGGAATTGCATAACTCTCAGGATAATTCAGACCTCAGAAGGTGTCGTGTCTGTGAATAAACCCTAAATTTCGTGTTTAATTGTTAATTTCGCTTTTTGCAGTTCATTTCGCATTATTTCGTGACAAAACATGGTCACAAAATGCATCTCACATCTTTCAAAAACATGAAAAATTAACACTACAATGTGTTTTTCCACATTTCGTTTTTTCGTCAAAAACGAAATATGCATGCCCCTATCAATCAGTTAGTCATTGTGATAGCCAAAATTCTTGATCTCAAGTATAATTTCTTGACTTTTTATAGACTTTCTTGACAGGGTGTTTCTCATTTTTATTAACGGTGTGAATTGGAATAGGGGTATGAGAAATTAATTATTTTATTGGAGTAGATGTAATGTCTTATTCTTTAATCTTGCTTAGTATTTGAATTATATTCTGTGGCATTGCATTATATCATTTCTTCACGGTGCAGGTGATCTCAAATGCATGTATTGTGCCCTGATATACCCATTTTCGTCTATTTCGAACATCTTATCCAGATCTGAGATGTTAGGCCATGTAAGGTGAAGAAAGCAAATACATTACAGACAATGCTAATCAGTGTCCTGTAGTCTTCACACTTCCAGTACTTTTACTTAATATGCTTGTTAATTTTTCAGAGGCTTATGAAGGATTCATGTGACGTGACAACTGTCCTACAGACTTTTGCAGTGATTGTGATACGGTACTTGCTAAAAAGAAATACCTTTGATGAATTCCCATCAGCACCTTATGCCATACAGTTTGCTCCCTGCTTTCAGAAGTAGTTTCATGGAATCTGCACAAGAGTATCTTGAGGACATTGGAAAGTCCATTTGTCATTGCTCCACATACCTATCATACGATTTGCACTGAAAATGTGTTTTCAGCAAAACAATCATGGTTTGCACTGGAAAGTACAATGAGACGTCCACCTTCTGTAAATTACAATATGCCTGTAACTTTTGAGATAGAGCATGGTATTTCTTGAAGCTTTGACTGAATGAAATTTTAGAACAATGTGTCATTCTAATTCTTAAAATAAGTCTAGACATCAGTGATAAAAAAGCTTGTTTTAGTCCACTTTATGCTGAGATAAGCTAATTGAAACTCTCTCTACAGTTTAAAGTGGGATCTGAACAACTGCACAATGTCTTCACCAGGAAAACCCTACAAAAAATGGATTTTGGACATTTAATTCATTCAGCTAGTCTTTTCTAGCTTACAAATAAATGTAGTGCAACCTGCGATTTTATGCTCCAGAAGAGAATAGCTTTCAACAGCTGGTAAACCTGGCTTATGATATTATAACATTTTAGTCTGGGATATTTCCTAACAGCTCCCATACGACGATTTAGTTCAGATTCTCCATAAAATAATAGTAATTTTACATCTGATTATTTCTGTTTTTGGTATCTACATTCTATAAGTATCATTAAAAGTAACATATTGGTTGAAAAGTATTGCATATCTTAACATGGTTGTATTCTATTCGATGTAAATAATTTGCATGCTTAGAATGGCTGATGCCCTTCTCAGAAATAACTTGATGAAAGAATTTTAAAAGTAATTCCTATTGATGGTGTACATTTCCATTATATATTGCTAATGTTCAATTTAATGTAAATAACACTAGCAAATGTTTCAAATAGCAACATATTGTCACACTAAATGATTTAACTAGCATTTACTTTCTTCACAAGTTGCTCATTGAAATAATTGTTGTTTGTTTAACTTCTATTGAAATTGCCCCCACCCTCGGACTGACCCCACACACAAATTTCAAAGGCTGGGTGAACCCCAGAGCTCCTTTATGCAGGGAAAAGGTCTGAAATATTCCAACATTAGATCACCCACACTGGGAATTGAACCTTGATCCCCCACCTGGCTCTAATTAGGGTCTATAAAAAACAATAAAATGGAGATAGATTCTACATAAATAGCATGTAAAAAACATAATTTTACACTAAAATTAAGACCTACTCAACATACAGATGGATACAACACCCAACCAACCCAACAGAGGATTATAATGACTATGGGTCCAAGTGCTAAGCCTCTAGTTCTAGTATGTGGTTTCTGGGTGAAGTACATGAAAGAGAGGTTTTGACATTTGGTTGCCTTTGAAGGTCACCTCATTACTAGAGGCATGCAAATTTAGTTTTTGACGAAAACATGAAATAATATGCTGTAATGTTCATTTTTCATGTTTCTGAAAGGTGTGAGGTGCATTTTTCTAACCTGTTTTTTCACGAAATAATGCGAAATGAACTGCAAAATGCGAAATTTACTCTTAAACACAAAATTTACCGTTTATATACCGACGTGCCACTTTCTGAAGTCTGAAGTATCCTGTGAGTTATGCAATTAATGGAAAATTGATTAATTCTGCTGTAAATATTTGAGAAGCAAAAAGGACCGCTTTACACAGTAATAAAGTTAATACTCTGGTAATTACATAAATGTGCTATTAGAAGGGATAAGTTTATTTTGTGTAATAAGTGCAGTTTTTAAATCAAATTTAGGATTATATTCACAATTTTAAACCAAAATGTCATTTTATATACACTTTTGATGTGATTATTCACCGCTGTAACACCGATGTTTCATTTTATTTACCGCTTGGGAACTCGAAATCGACTCTGTTTTTGTACCAAAATTTTGCTTTCTTATTTACCAAAAATATGTGCCTCTACTCATTACACAGTTGTGAAGAAACTAAACAAGGACTCAAAACATTAAACCCAAGGACCCTCAGATGAGCAACGAACACCAATCACGTGAGAAGTGAGGTCATAATGGCATGAGAATGAAATGCCCTTTGTGCTACTAAGCCCCTCACCACGGCAAGGAGGAGGCTTATAAACATTAAACATTTGCATTTACCTGAACCCTTTATAACTATACGGAAAGAAAAAATAATAATGCATCAGCATTGAATGCAAAATGAAACTTTATTTAAATACTATACACATATGGCAACATACAAATCTGTTGAAACCTGTCATGCATTTTCATTTGTTTGGTCAGGTACCTTTACACAGCGAAAAATGTAAATCTAAAAAAGGCACAGTGATCACGTGTTACATATTTCAAAAGATGCACGGTTGCCAGAAGTACAGTGTCAAAAAATAAACTTATGCTGTTCATATTGGACACTAAGTGCAGAAAACAATTAATAAAACACATTGGTTAACATATCCAAAAAGTTTGGCTAAAACTACGAAAAGACCAATAACACAATACAGTATCACACTTGTCAACACGTAGATATTCTACAAGCAACTTCATCTATAGAATTTTCAGTTCAGAAACTAACTCATTAACTGAAATAAGTAATGTGGGATTATTAAACCTGCTTTAAAATCTGAACTCTTGTTTTGGGGAACCAGATGCAACATTATCAAAGCTTTGTGAATATTTGAAGCAACTATAGTCTGTTGTAAAACATAAGATATAAATAATGAAAATCACAAACAGAGATCAATGGAAAGGGAGAATAACCAACTTTCAAACCAACTCTCCGGCAACATCTTCAACAGGTTCCTCATCTTCTCCGGCCGACTCCTCCGTATCTTTATCACCCACCATCTCCTGCAAAGGTATCGCAAAATTTCAGTCTTAAGCTCTCTCCCCCCAATTCAAATGACAAACAATACTTCAAACAGGATTCCCACTTATTTTGCAACATGCAGGGGTGGCTTAAGGGCCAGGCAACCCACGTGACCGCCTGGGCCTCAGGGGGTGGCAAATTGGGGCATCCACCTTGATTATTGCCAAAACTTATTTCTGATTACATAAGCATGGCTGTTTGTAAGTTTGAGTTTAAGACAACTTTATGTACAGAAAGGCTAATCAAGACTGGACCTACAGTTTAAAGTGGAAAGCAAACCACCATGAGCCTCCACCAGATAGTGGGATTTATTATTAATTTGCTGGAGTATAAGATGGATTTTTCCCCCTTTAGACATAGGTCTGAAAAACAGGGTGCAACTTATATGCTGATACTCATTTTTGGATTACCTTCATTTCTGGAAGAAGATCATTCTCTCCTAGCTATATTACATTGAAAGTAGACCTATATATTACTTTGTGTCTACAGACAAGCAGAAATTAAATTCCCTGACTTTTTCAGGTTTTCCAGGAAAAAATTTGAATTTTCCCCTGACTAAATCCAAGTTTTTTTGTAAATGAAAGTAATAAACTCATACAGCTTTCACGTATGGATTGTATTAAGTATTTATATTACAGGTTGGTCACTCTAGGACCATGATAAAATTCAAGTATATTTCCCAGTTTTTAAGGCAAACTTTCCAAAAATTTAAGGCCACTAGCACATGTTTTCTCTATTTCAACCTTATGTATTACTTCCTCTCACTACCCACGCACATACAGACATAAATTTATTAACAATGTAAAGGGTCTGTGAGATTCCAATGTATACAAAAATTCTAATTCAATTCAATTAAATGGTATATATATATATAAAAATCAAAGAAGGTAAAAGGAAACACTCACCAGACAGTAGAAAAATTCAAAATTTTCGCTGTACTGTCTGGTGAGTGTTTCCTTTTACCTTCTTTGATTTTTACTTAGCCCTTTTGGCCCTCCTAGCTTTTATCCATCATTATCCACTTTATATATATATATATATATATATATATATATATATATATATATATATATATATATATATATACAGGAATAGGGTTAGAAATGGTGCCAGAAGGGCGGATAAATACAAATAATGAAGGAGACAGTAAACACTTACCACACGAATAGAAATAATTCAATATTTCGCGATCTGAGTCGCATTTTCAAGACGGTAGATAAAAGATCGACGACACTTGGAGTAGAGGCACAGAATACTGACCGTAGCGTCTCTACGGTCAGTGTTGCCAGAAACAGTTGAAAGGAAACACGAAATACTTTAGCCAGTGTTTACTGTCAGGTGGGTGGGTAGTTTCGGGGAGGAGAGGAAAGAGTTACTGGTTGGCTAGGTTGAGTCCGGGGGGTATAGTGGCGTGCATGCCTGCTATATAGGCCCTTTCCCATCGCCTGCGGAAAGATGTGTCAGAGCGGGGGGGTAAAAGGTGGATGATGGCAACACGGAAGCAGTTATTGAAGGTGGTGTTATGGCTGTTGGTGTGGATGGCAACTGTGAAATCGGAGTTTTGGGTGGAGGAACGGTGATTATTTATCCTTAGATTCAAGGGGGTGGAGGTTTCGCCTAGGTAGAAGTTGCCGCAGATTTGACAGATGAGGGTGTAAATTAGGTTAGATGAGTGGCAGGTGCCCTTAGGGTGAAGGGTGAACTCACCTGCCGCTGTAGGGATCAGGAGGGTGGGGGAGGTGATGAGTATGGGGCAGGTCTTGCATCTGGGTTTATTGCACCTGTGGGCTGGGGGAAGGGGTGCGGAAGGGGTGGGGGTGTTTCGGACCAAGATGTTTTGGAGGTTGGGGGGGCGACGGAAGACGACCCTGGGTTTTTCCCGAAAGATGTCTCTGGTCTCGGGATCGCTGTGCAGGATGGGGAGGAGGGAGTGGAGGGTATGTCTGATTTTCGTAATGTGAGGGTGGTATTGGGTGATCAGAGTTGGAGGGTTGGTTTTGGGTTGTTTGGTGCGGTTGTGGGAGTTAGCTCTAGTGATTTGTTTGTTGATGAGGGTGGAGGGGTAGCCACGGTTGGTTAGGGCTTGGTGCAGGCGTAGGTTGTAGTTTTGGCGGGATGAGGGGGATGAGTTGAGGCGCTGGCCTCTGAGGGCTAGGGAAAATGGGATGGCTTTTTTGGTGTGGTAGGGGTGTGAGCTGGAGTAGTGGAGATACTGGAGGTGGTTGGTTGGTTTGATATGTATGGATGTTTCCAAGTGGTCTCCCACAATGTGGATGTCCACATCGAGGAAGGTCACTTGGTCTTTGGAGTGGAACCAGGTGAATTTGAGGGTGCTGAACTCATTGAGTCGGTTTAGGAATGTTGTGAGGGAGGGTTCGCCATGTGTCCAGAGGAGAAAAATGTCATCAATGAATCTTAGCCAGAGGAGTGGTTTCAGTTGCTGGGAGTCAAGGAATTCCTGTTCCAGCCTGCCCATGAACAGGTTGGCATAAGAGGGGGCCATGCGGGACACATGGCGAACCCTCCCTCACAACATTCCTAAACCGACTCAATGAGTTCAGCACCCTCAAATTCACCTGGTTCCACTCCAAAGACCAAGTGACCTTCCTCGATGTGGACATCCACATTGTGGGAGACCACTTGGAAACATCCATACATATCAAACCAACCAACCACCTCCAGTATCTCCACTACTCCAGCTCACACCCCTACCACACCAAAAAAGCCATCCCATTTTCCCTAGCCCTCAGAGGCCAGCGCCTCAACTCATCCCCCTCATCCCGCCAAAACTACAACCTACGCCTGCACCAAGCCCTAACCAACCGTGGCTACCCCTCCACCCTCATCAACAAACAAATCACTAGAGCTAACTCCCACAACCGCACCAAACAACCCAAAACCAACCCTCCAACTCTGATCACCCAATACCACCCTCACATTACGAAAATCAGACATACCCTCCACTCCCTCCTCCCCATCCTGCACAGCGATCCCGAGACCAGAGACATCTTTCGGGAAAAACCCAGGGTCGTCTTCCGTCGCCCCCCCAACCTCCAAAACATCTTGGTCCGAAACACCCCCACCCCTTCCGCACCCCTTCCCCCAGCCCACAGGTGCAATAAACCCAGATGCAAGACCTGCCCCATACTCATCACCTCCCCCACCCTCCTGATCCCTACAGCGGCAGGTGAGTTCACCCTTCACCCTAAGGGCACCTGCCACTCATCTAACCTAATTTACACCCTCATCTGTCAAATCTGCGGCAACTTCTACCTAGGCGAAACCTCCACCCCCTTGAATCTAAGGATAAATAATCACCGTTCCTCCACCCAAAACTCCGATTTCACAGTTGCCATCCACACCAACAGCCATAACACCACCTTCAATAACTGCTTCCGTGTTGCCATCATCCACCTTTTACCCCCCCGCTCTGACACATCTTTCCGCAGGCGATGGGAAAGGGCCTATATAGCAGGCATGCACGCCACTATACCCCCCGGACTCAACCTAGCCAACCAGTAACTCTTTCCTCTCCTCCCCGAAACTACCCACCCACCTGACAGTAAACACTGGCTAAAGTATTTCGTGTTTCCTTTCAACTGTTTCTGGCAACACTGACCGTAGAGACGCTACGGTCAGTATTCTGTGCCTCTACTCCAAGTGTCGTCGATCTTTTATCTACCGTCTTGAAAATGCGACTCAGATCGCGAAATATTGAATTATTTCTATTCGTGTGGTAAGTGTTTACTGTCTCCTTCATTATTTGTATATATATATATATATATATATATATATATATTTCTCTTTTAGTCTACGGTTATTACATGCATAAAAACACAGTTTTTCGTTGTGACGTTTCAGGAGAACACATCAGACATTTATTTTTAGTTTGACTACAGATACAGTTATAACAATGGTTAAGAATTTTATAAATAAAAAGAGAATTCGTTATACAATGGATGTTGTCAATGTTACATTGTTGTAATATAGCAACATAACTGTCAAAAAACAAGCAATGACGATTTTGAATTGCCTGTTGATATTTGGGATTCATAATATTCTTTTTAATAAAAATAATGTGATCAAAATTTTTATCTGAAATAAAAATGGAACAGACTGCTTGTTTTTTTCAATTATGTTGCTATATTACAACAATGTAACATTGACAACATCCATTGTATAATGGATTATTTTTTTTATTTAAAAAATTCTTAACTATTGTTAAGAACCCACACTCCCTCAGATTACAATATTTTATACTTCTACGTTATTATTTTATACTTGATTCTCTTGTATATTTTATTTTATACAATTTTCTGCTGTCTGTATCAATCATCATTCAGACATGTACTTATTTCCTACTGCAATTAAACCATCATTGACCATTTTAATAAAGAATCTCCTAATGGCAGGGAACAGAGAATTTCAGACTTACCAGCAGAGTTTCCACCAACGTCTCGGTTTCCTTCAGCATGTTCTTCAGGACCGAGTTCTCTTGCTCCAGCTGTTCAAGCCTCTCGTGAAGAGACTGGTTCTCCTTCAACGTTTCCTCCAACGCATTTCTCCTCTTCTCAGCCAGCACCTGCCAATAGGTCTCACTTGGTTTCTCTGGAAGTAAAACAACGAAACTTAATAAACCTACTAGGTTGTGCTGTTGTATGGTGTGGATTCTTGCCTATTATTATTTTTATTCTTACCAACTAATACCAATACAATGTTTGAAAAATGTTGTTCAAAATATTGATTTTTAGCATGTAAGTGTTCCACTTGAATTATATGCATCACCGACAGTTCTGTTTTAACATTTAGCGGATGGAAGCCTCACCCACAAGCACTTTTTGAACTTGTCGGGAAAAGAAAAATCATAGCTCAAGCCACGGTGGATCAGTCGGTAACGCGTCTGACTACCATGCTAAAGGTCCCGGGTTCGATCCCCGGCCGGTTCAAATCCAGGAACTTTTCTAACGGTCGAAGCAGCCCCGGTGCCCACCCAGCGTCAAATAACATGGGTACCTGGGGGAAACCCTGGGGGGTAAAGGCGGTCAGGGGCGTGATGCTGATCACATCACCCCCACTCATGACCGGATCAAGAAAGTGTGGGGCGTTACCCCCACACCCCCTATACGCCTTCATGGCGTGGTGCTATGCACAGGGGAACACTTTATCTTTACCTTTATAGCTCAAGAACTAATTGTCTTGAGAGAAATGAAATCAGTTTTTTGTTGTTGTTGATCTTTTCCAAAATGATGGGGCTTTAATAAAATAATAACCCGTAGTCCAACAGCCTGCGAGGGCCAGGGCCTACCTAACTCCCCACCTGCTGAGGTGGGAGATCAACCAACCAGTTACGAGGTGACGTGTGCTCAGCTCGACAAACCCCCGGTCGTTGTAGGTTTCCATGACCAGGTTACGCTACTCACTCGTGGCTCCCCGATTTCCTCACGATCTTCACCCACCGGTCTTATACACAGGCCGAAATCTCAGGAGAAAAGTTGTTACACTTCACCCAGAAGACTCGAACCTACACGTGTCCCGTAGCCCAAAGCATGATGCCTTAGACAAATGATGCCTAATGACAAATCAATTTCTAACAATACTCCATGATAGCAACATACTGGCTCAGCCCTAATGCTTTAAGTTCATTTCATGTTGTTTTAATTGATTGAATTGGTCCACTTTGTGCACAGTAAGGCTAATCAGCACTGGACCTACAGTTTAAAGTGGGATCCAAACCACTATGTGCTTCCACCGGGTATCGAACCTGGGACCCCTTGATTACAAGGCTACGATGCTACCACTGCACCATCAAGGAGACCCACTCATGTTGTTTTGAGGCTGATAATGCAGTTTCATAGTGTCCATAAAATGCTTATTTTGAAGGATAGTCTTTATTTGACATAATCTTGCATAAAGATGGTATTTGTTTATTTCCACTCTATGCCACAGAAGTGTTTTGTGAGTCTCTCTAATTTCATGACATCCCCCTCCCCCCATTCATTTATTGTTATGATTAGCCTGAAGTAAGAGAAAAGCAGAACAAAGTAAGCAAAATATCGTACAATAGAACACAAAATTCAACACAATATATGTGTAAAACCAGTGGTCGGAAGTAGCGCGCTACTTGTAGCGTCGCTACTGTAGCTAGCTACAAAATTTGTAGCGGTAGCTGTAGCGGCGCTACATTTTGAAAATTGTAGCTGTAGCTGTAGCGAAGCTACAAAATTCCTGTAGTTGTAGCGAAAATTTCGCTACAGCTACATTTCTTCTCTTCATTATGAGGAAACTTTTGAAAGTGACCACAGCGTTAAAAAAAATTGACAATAACGCTTACTTTTGGAGGAGGTTCATAAAGACAGTCTATTACATGGAAATACGTATAATCTAGATTATAAATATCTTGATGTCGCAGTATCTGCGTAATATATTTCATTAGTATAGAATAAATCTAATATCCAGATAACTAAACTGAACTGGCATATATGAATATATTCTGGCTAACGGCTACGTTTTTTTAGCTGCATCGCTACTTTGGGGAGAAACATGCCTCGTTTGCGGCAACCCTAAAAAACAGACCTCATTTGCGCCACCCCAGGAACAAATTCTGTTGATATCCATGGTGTAAGAGGCAGGTAAATGTAATTAATCTCTGTGTAAAACCAGTGGCGAAGCTCCTATGAGGCTTTTGAGGCTTAGCCTACCCAAAAAATGTTGAAATTAAAATGTTCTTGTACCCTGTAACAATCAAAGTTCGTTAAAACGAATTGAACTATGTAATCCGAACGTTTGGTTCCGCCGATCCTTCCAGATATCTCGTCAGTCAGGCGAGAAAGAGAAGAGCGCGTTCGGTCCGAACTGTGAAGTCTTCTTGTGCAAAGTGCGTCGTTCATGTGCTGCATTGTTGAATGTTAATTTACTTCAAGTGAATGCGCGCGTGTGTTTATGTGTGTGTCACATAGTGTATTTATGTTATAAAAATATAATACTGTGAAATTATGTGTTGAAAACTCTTAAGAGGATTTGCAGTGAAATAAATGTAAGTGAACAACACTTTGTGGCTCTCAGATGCTTAACCTACGAAATCTTGGAGACACTGACTCTACAAATGGAAATACGTTTTGGAGATCTTGAAAAGATAAAATTTGTTGAATTGCTAGACCACAATAGCTTTGGGGGATATAAACTACATTTTTCTGTGATGAAATTAAAGAACCTTCTGTCCACATATCCATTTTTCAACAAAGAACGATTAGAAAATGATTTAAAGAATATCTATTCTGATGAAGAAAAGCATTTACCTCCTGCAGACCTTCTAAAATTCATAGGTAGCAATGATCTTCAGTCTACAAAGAAGTAACACAACTTATCAAGTTGGTCTTGACTTTCCCTGTTACAACAGCTTCCTCCGAAAGAAGTATGAGCACCGTCAAGAGAGTAAAATATTATCTCCGTATTTCAATGAAAAATTAAAGATTAAGTTCTCTCAGTCTCAGTACAATAGCCATTGAAAAAATAAAACTGGTTAAAGAACTTTCTATTGATCAAGGCTTCAAGGAAAGAGTAATTGATACTTTTGCGACCAACAAGAATCGACACATGGACCTGCTGTATAAAAAAAAATATAAGCAGATTTTTCAGCCTACCCAGTATTTACGCCTTAGCTTCGCCACTGTGTAAAACACAACTTGCAGCGCAAAAACGAGCGATCCGTCTCCACTACAATGACAAAGCAATAGTGCCAGCAATCAATGGTTCGGCATTAATCATTGTTAACATATAGGATCTCACCAGCAAGAAATTATTGTTACAAGAATGATAGACATACACTTTCTGGAATTAATATTTTTCGATATAATATTTGTTCAGAAATTTTAAAATTGCAATACGTTTAGAACACTCGAGTTTACACAGCACTTTCCTCAACATATTTTATGATAATGTAAAAAGTATGTACGAGATATTGACTTTTCTGCAGAAATGATATTTTCTTTAATTAATATACAGTTTCCAAATGTATGTAATTCTTCTACTTTTACGTCGCTTTTCTGTAACTTTTGCTAATCTGGCAATGAGGATGAATGGTTTATTTTGTTATTCTCTTATCTAGAGTCGCTTTCTGCCAATTTTTGGCTAATGGTGAGAATGAGGAACAATTGTGAATGATGATGATGAGCAGTGTGGGGAATGGAGGAGCAGGAGGATCCATCTTCCCAACTATGTGTCGTTCCTAGTTTTTGTGTTGAGTCCACTTTATGCACAGAGACAAGCTAATCCAGATTGGAGTGCCTCCGCCAGGTATCTAACCTGGGCCCCTTTGATTACAAGGTGACACAGTTTCCACTGTGCCTTCAGGGAACTAGGGAAGCATTCCCAACAGGAAACTTGCATAAAGCATATCTCCACCTGTCGCTCATTTAGCTATACCAAAGAAGTACCCCCTAGCTATCTGCAAAGTTAGAGCAAACATCTAACGAATTACGCTCGTATAACGATCTACGATCGTATTTTCCAGTAAGTACAACTATCATACTAGGGGCTTCTTTTGAATATCCATGTGGTTGTTTCAAGTTTTTTTTCTTATGCAGAAGTAGCGCAAAAGTAGCGAAGTAGCGAGTAGCGCACATGAGTAGCGTAGCGAGCTACTTTTGGTAAAATGTAGTTGTAGCTGTAGCGAAGCTACATTTTTGGACAAGTAGCGGTAGCTGTAGCGAAGCTACTTTTAAAATGTAGCGTTCTGATCACTGTGTAAAACCAACTAAAAAATTAATAACACTTTCATGTTCAGTTTATTCTGGTGCCTCTTTGTCTGACTATATTACAAATTTTCACTGCATATAAATCTACATTAAATCATAAAACAGGAGAAAAATTAATTTTATTCTTATCTTATCTTAACTAAATTTGGTTTCCACATTTCATTTATACCTCGTCATCATAAAAGGTAAAAATAGAAATGTTTGTGCATACAAAATATCTCATTGCTCACTTATATTAATGTACAATGTATTTAATTTATGTTTATAATATGTTGGTATGTGTGATTTATTAATGAAATTAGATCATCTATGCACACAAAAACATAGTATCATCCTGTGAGAACCAGAGGGACGCGACTCCAATTTTTCAAATTTACAGGAGAAGAAATAATGTGTTCTTAGGACTATGTGTGACTCTTAAAAAGAATTTGAATTTAAAACTTTGGGTGCATCAGCACTTAGGCTATTTTCAGAGTTCCCACGCATACTCCAAATCCATTTTCCCTGAGTTTTCCAGAAGCCTCATATTTTTTCCAGAGTATTGAATGCACAATAAATGACTTCTATAATTTTACAATGGCCTCCTCCGTTACCCCTCATAGCCATACCATCCTCACCTTCTTTATTACTGTTGTTTTCTGATGCAAATAACAAAACTAGTTCAATAATAAAATAAAATTACACATTTTGCATGTAATTAACAACAAAGATGACCAGTTTCCTAGAACTTTAAACAACTCTGAAACAATTTCTAACATATCTGATATAGAACATTGAAATATTTTCACACTTTTCATAGATGTTTATAGATGGATACAATATCAATTAATCTGTAATGCGTACAATAATAGTTAAGACAAACAAATTATTGGAATTTTTAAAACATATAAAAATGAAGTGACAATTATTAGTACCAATTTAAAAAGGAATAATAAGTTACTGAGACTGAAATATAAAACAAGAAATGTACTTAATGTCTGATACAGCAAATTAAGAAACTTTACTTCTCAGAAGCTTCAAGTTTTTTTTAATTGTTCTGCAATAGCCTTTGCTTCTTCTTGCATCTTATGTTGTTTGGCTTGTAAAACACGGATCTCACTTGCTTTAAGTTTCATTTCTTTCCTTTTGTCTTCTTTGTGATCACATTTCTTTCTCATCTTCTGCAATGCTTCTTCGTATCTAATATGTGCACCTTTAACACTCTGGATCATATCTTTGCTTACTTCTACATTTGACAGTATTCCATTTTAAACATGTGAGAGCTTTTGAGGCATGTAAAAATTCACATGTCATGTCATGACTATAACAATAGTTGAACATGATCAAAAACTTAAAATATGAACAAGTATTTATGAACAGTACATAATTCATATATGGCACTAGTAAGTAAATATTTAAAATTCTGTAAATACACAATCAACAATATTGTACACAAAAGATGGCAGAAAATAAATATTTCCCTAAACAAGACACTCCATTTTTTTACTATTTTGTAAAAAAAAGAAGGAAGAAAAAACTTAAAATTACTCCCTAATAAGGGAAATCAGATGAACACTGGTTAACTTTGGACATCTTTATTATGCGTTTTCCACATCTTGAAATATATTTTACGCCATGTAAAAGTTCGAAATCGGCTAATTAAATTTTAAAAAGTGCAAAATTTATGAGGGTATACACTTGGCCACCAGCCCTGGAATCACATTTAAAAACAAGAAACAGACAAAGAAATAGATAAGAGTTTCTTGCTGAAAGAGAAATGGTACAACAGCCTGGATTATCCACAGACAGGAGCATATTATAATCCCTCAGTTTTGCTTCATTGGGAACCATTAATCAATTACAAGATTTTCCCTGAGATTTGTATTTTTTTTTCAAATTCCCTGAGATTTCCAGGTTTTCCAGGTGTGTGGGAACCCTGTATTTTGCACCCGTCACTTTATACGGGGTCCAGCCCCTTACCTTAACTAAAAACATAACTAACGTTGGAAGACTAAAATATTCTGACTTAGGTTAACAGAACTAAAATATTAAAATATTCTGACTTTGGTTAAAAGCTTAGGCTGTAAAGAGGCACTCAGCACACATAAGGACAAGACACCACACAGAATTATACTGGCCAGGGCCAGTCACCAGAGCCTCGTTCGTCTGCAAAATACAGTCCAGGGTGTACTATGTGGAAGTGAGGGACTCTTAAAAAGAGTCAGCAAATTGGAGATACGCGACTCCACCCTACTGCTAAGGATTAGAATTGGAGACATGTCGATCTAACTCCAAGTAGAGCTCTTCAGAGATTATTTAAACAAAACTGAAAACTAGGGCCTCCCCTAGTTTGTAATTGCCTTGTAATCAAGGGGTCCAAAAGTTCGATACCCGGTGGAGGCACATAGTGGTTCGGATCCCACTTTAAACTGTAGGTCCAGTCCCGATTAGCCTTCCTGTGCATAAAGTGGACTTAAAACACCAAATCAATCAATCAACCAAAACTGAAAACTGCATTTTTGGAGTTATGACCCTCTGGTTCTCATAGGGTGATATAGCAGAAGAAAGGGGATAATACTGTCACACAACCTGCCTAAATTACTCACTCAAATATTTCACAGCAAGAAAAAAATTAACATTACAGTGTACTAACTCTAATTGTGCATGAAGTCTATTAATTTCTGTCCCAAAAGAAAGAAAATGCTGAATTGTAACTACTGCTAAATGTTTCAAACATGGCAGCACTAGTCTATTTCCTAGGCAACAGATGATAAACAAATGTGTCACACCCAGAAATTAGGCATCCCACGAGAATCGAACTCAGTCATGCTATTCTACTACCATATTCCATCTACCAAAACATTCCTTTATTTTATTCATTGCTTTGCAATGTTAAGTTTTAAAGAAGCTTAAAAGAGCTGCTTGGACAAGGAAAACGACTTCGTTATCAAATAGCGAAACGCCACAACAGGATATAGGTTATCTTCGGTGACCGCAGTGGTCACAGATCTGCCCGCATTGGTTGATAAATCGCCTTGTTTGTTTGCCAAATGATGCAAGCACTGTCAAGGGTTATCAGAAGCCAAGCCGCAGAGAAAAATAATGAGCTACCACAAGCTTCCTGTTTGTTTGGAAAGTTGATGAGTCCACATGCCTCGACCACGTGATTAATTCCCAAGTTTTCCTTATACGCCTTCCTCAGCCAAAAACAACCAAAACGTCAACCTTCCATATATGGTAGATAGAACTTTCCAATTCTTTAGAAACTTGTAAATTCGTAGATTTTGACGTCAATCAGAGTTCGAAGAATCTGACGTAAGTTAGATAACCCCTATGGTGACAACGCCTTTTTGAGTAATATAAAAGCTCACTTTTCCTCCACAAAGTTAGTTCAAGTTCAGTCAATCTTCAGTCTTCAAGTCCTTTTGAGTCTTTTGAGATTCAGTGCCAGAGAGAGTTTTTAGTCTAGAGTCCCAGTTCGAACCCAGGTTCAACCCGGAGTTCAGAAGTTAGACTCAGAAGTAGTGATGACGCTATATTCACGAAGACAGTAAAAGCCGTAAGGTAAAGTATGTACTTCTGTATATTTTTGTATACCAGCAGGCCTAACGGGCCCATGTAAATTGAAGGTTCATCGTAAAACTCCAAAGGAAGGAGATTCGATCAGTCAGATCGATATGTACACTTCGAACGATCACTCATGGCGAGTGAACACATCAAATTCTGTATAAATTCAAATACTGTAACATTTACCAAAGAATATATGTTTATTAAGTTCACCTACGTGTTTCTCTCCTTATTGTCTTGGTTCAGAAGGTAATTGCATGCAAGTTCCTTTTCCAGAAGTCATAATCAGAAGTCATAATTGTAAGTCATAGTTTTAAGTCTTAACTCTTTGTAGTTAAGTGGTGGAACCCCCATAACTTGCCCTTTTCTCTTTGTATCTTGTACTCTTCTGCCGGGAGTACAGATGAGAAAAGAGTGTACAGCCCAAGAACCTAGTTCTGTGTCAGGTGAGCGCAGTGGCTGTGAGATCCCTGGTGAGCCCCGGCAAACATATGTCCCACGGACTCTGAGGATAGCCTAGTGGTAGACTTGGAGGTCTATGGTTCGAGTCAGGGTTCGTGACATATTAAATGGTGGAGGTGCGGGGCATCTCACCAAAAGTAGTAGTAAAAGTGAGAGCATCTCACCAAAAGTAGAAGTAAAAGTGAGAAGACATCTCACCAAAAGTAGTAGTAATTGTTTGTCAATTATTGAAATTATGACTCTGGAAATCCTTGGATGTCTGACCAAGAAATAAGACGCAGTGAGAGAATTGCATCACGTAGACAAATAGAGATTCCTTGTATACTTAGTGAGTGTAACGAGAATATATCTGAAAATAAGCCTCAAGTAGTCACAATGCCGACCGATTCAGAAAACGCTGGAGCAGCAACAGCGATGAGTTCAGTTCCATGTCACGGACGAGTGCCGTCCGTCCAACCAGATACGTTCTCAGGAGGTAAAGGTGAAAACGTAAGACAGTTTATTCAAACGTATGAGAGAGTTGCCACTATTCTAGGTTGGTCTGAAAGAGATAAAATTAAGTATCTTCCCGCGTATTTGAAAAAGAGTGCATCAGATTTTTGGGAATTGCATAGAAGCACCTTAGAAGAATTAAACCTCTTCTCAGAGCTTAAAGCGAAGTTGGAAGAAGCCTTTTCACCTGTCTACCCAGAAGGTGACGCATTGATAGAACTCAGTGCACGAAAGAAGGGTGATGATGAAACAATAGAGCAGTATTACTACTCTATGCTGAAACTTTGTCAAAGAGCAGACCCACACATGAATACCGAGAGTAAAATGAACTACATTTACAGAGGACTCAGTGAGGATCAAGTTGAGAAACTAGTCCCCATGAGACCTGAATCTTTAAGTGATTTACTTACAAATTTGCGACTAATGGAGAGAGCTAAGAAGCAAGCTTCTTTAACAAACAGTGCGATGTTAAAGAAACGGGGAACGGAACAGAAAGAAAAAGATGAACGGAAAGTGGATAATAAAGGGTCGAACACAGCCTTCACAAAGTCTAATCAAGGGTCCAATCAAATTCAGAATCAACCCCAAAATCGAACTCAGAATCAACAAATTCCGCAGAACAGATTCTTTCAAACCAGGTACAATCTTAGGCCCAGGTCAGAAAGACAAGATCTGCAATATCAGCGAGGAACAGGTAGGACATTTAGGAATCCACCTAGAAATGACTTTCCTAAACGTACTTTTACAGCGGAAGTAGCAGCTCAACCAAGAAATGAGTACAGAGGTAATAATTATCGAGGTAATAACAACAGAGGTAATAATTTCAGAGGGAATTCCAGACAGTTTAACCCTGCCGCCATGAATTCAAATCAGAATCCTAGAAACGATGATAAAAGTAACATTCAGTGTTTCTCATGCCGAAACTATGGTCACTATGCTAGGGAGTGCCCACAAAGAAAAAGGTCTGACTTCGATACCAGTAGACGAGATAATCAAGGTAATTTTAAGAATCAGAAAGGTGTACAAGAGTTTGTGCAGAAACAGGTAGAACATCAGGTTAATGAAATGTTAGCCGAAATGTTAGTGTCCGAATTACTTGGTAACGCGCGTTCGACAGGTAGGAATGACGCATCTTCCTCCTCGAACAGTGTAGGAACCCCAAACGAGTAATGACGAAGCGAGAAGGGGATCGCTTCGTAAATCAGGCGAATTATGTAAAACCCCTAAAACCAATAGAGAAATTGTTAAGATCTATCATATATGAGTCTCATCGTTATCCGAGACCACACTTGTATGTACATTTATTTGGGAAAAAGGAAATTGCTTTATTGGATACGGGATCAGAAATTAGTATTATAAATCCTGCATTGTTGCCAAAGAAATTCGTTAGTAAAAGTAAGAAGATTGGATTTGTGAGTATTCGTACTTTGCTTGATACCGATTCAGATTTATACCCAGTACATAGAGTGTTTTTCAGAGTAAACGGGTTAAAAATGTGGATTAATTTCGTTCTTATGGAACCGAAAGGAGAAGAAAATTTCTCGCCTATATTACTTGGTAGTGATTTTTGGAATAAGTATGTGAAATGGATCAGTCCTAAGGAAATCTGCTTAAAACGCCCAGGAGAATTCCAGCAAATGGAAAGAAGAATTCCGTTGGTGAAAATGGACAATAACGGCAATATTCCTTCATGTTCTGGTCTTGTAAAAGTTCTTAGTTTTCATTCACAAATTAAAGACAGGCAAGAAAGACGTTCGAATCAAGAAACTTCTATCGCTGATGCAACAGAAGCGATAAAAACGACCGAGTCGTCAAGCATAGATAAGGAGTGCGACTCCTCATTAGAATTGCGTAACAAAGAACCGCCAATTAAAACAAATCTAACCAAGCTCATTAATTTTATCAAGAAGTCGAAGCAAGCTAACAAGCCGCAAACTAATGAGATTGATAAGAAAAGCTTTCCAACGCCAACATATGCTGCCCACGTGATGTCAAAGCGACGCCAAAACATCACGCCACCAGGCAACAAACATGTGACGATGTCAGATTGTGAGCCCATGACGTCACAACAGCGATTAGGATTTAGCCACTCAAAGAAGCCAGTTGAAACTTCTAACCGCACCCAGTTGCGCACGCATATGACGCCATCATGCCGCCAAGAAGGGACGCATGATCAAGTCAACCAATCAGAAGCTACCTCAAGAAACGCCGACCGCACCCAGTTGCGCACGCAAACAAAAACGCAAGATAACTCAGAGCATAAAACTTTAGGAAAAGCTACGCTAAGACACAGTGAGTGCGAACTTAGTGAGTCTTCACGTTGTGATTTATCGTCAGCCATTGAGAAGCTACCAGCTACAGAAACTTCGAGTTCTCCAACTTCTTTACCAGACGAACAGGTAAATATTACTTCTTTGATAAGTTCAGGTTTTGATCAAAATTTTGAAGCCAGTTTGGAAGCCAGAAAAGAGAAAAGAAAGAGAAGGAAAGAAAAGAAAGTGTTTAAAGTGATGGTTAATACATTTCTTCCATCGCGCCAGCATACACAAATTGCTATAGTTCATCCGTTTACGACCACAGAAGAAAGTGACAGTGAATATTTATTGGAACCTTCCAATGGTCTATATAATCAGTTTAGATGTTTAGTGCCGAGAATGCTAGTTAAGCCTTCAGAAGTGAATTCCGTGCCGATAATTAATATGGGTTATACCAGTATTAATATCCCATCTGGGACAGTCATAGGAAAATTGGAGTGCATTTCACCACCAACGCAATCCAAAGTAAGATCTTGTTGTGCAGTAAATTTAGATGTTTTACACAGTGGAACTACACCAGGAAAGGAAGATGAACATGACTTAGCAAAAGAATTAGATATCAATCCAGACTTAAACTGCCATACTATTGTTATCCACACAATCATCAACCAATAAGTTATACTGCGAGACAACATTTTATTCTCCCAGGAGAACCGTTAATTACGATGAAAAAGATCATAATTAGGGAAAGTGAAAATCCCTGTAAAATCTTATACATCTATGAACTACGTAATATAGTTCGCGGAGATGAAACCCGCATAGTACAATACTTTACAGACCTTGTAAATGGTATATTGAGAGATCAACATCCTAACTTAGTGTTGCATCAACCAGGAAATCGTGTTAGTGATATTTGTCTGTTTGTACGGGACTATGGAGATAGGACCCCGAAACTGAATTTGTTTCCATATCATAGAACTGATCAAGGACTTGTGTATCAAGGAGATGAGTAACAGTATCTTTTTCTTCCTCCTCAGACACAAACCCAGAGAACCACAAGATTTTGATGGCTTTGGATCTTACAAATCCCGATATTTGGACTTGGATATTTGAAAACGTCTACGATCTTTTTAACATAGACCATTTATTGTTTAGAGGAACTTCTATGATTAAAGAAGGGACATTATTCGAGTGGAAACAATTCTTAGACGCTAATATTCAATTTGCCATACTACATGGGATTGATGTAAATGCTTTCCTTAAGAAAGTTGCACGTACTACAAAGGAATTTGTATTAGAGAATTTTCAGAAGTACGGAAGTACATGGTTATTTGCATCTAGTTTTGATAAAGAAACAAATACTATTAAGCTGATAGCACATATAAACCCCGAGAGAAATTTCAAAATCTAAAGTGAACTAAGGATTGTAAATTGTAGCATAGATTTCAGAATGGATTCTGAAAATACTTATAAAACTCAACTCGATCATCATTTGAGACGATATGCTCAACAGGAGTTAGAACTTTTACACCAGGAGACTATAACCATTAGTGATCCTAGTGCTAGTACTTGTTCAAATGCCACAAATAATGAAACTTTACCCTCAGGTATCACTTATAGTGTATTTGAAATAGACCTACCTCTAGCCACTTCTAGCCCAAAACCAACTTCAAGTAAAGAGACGGTAACAATTTTAGATTCATCGTGTTTTGAGACATTATCAGGGAGAGGGACTATCACGTTGAGCAGTGATGACCCTTCTTCCAAAGGAACCATCTCAATTTCTTCAGAGGACGAGAGTGATGTTGTCGAAGTCACTTCTAAGTGTTCGACATTGTCTATCAAAACTCTCTCCTCCGAATTTTCTGATTATTTAGAAAAAGCTCATAGTTCAATTGAATTAAGGCAAGCTCAATTGGATAAAGCAAAGAAAACTGAAAGTATGGAAAAGGTTAACGAAGGAGCAAGTAGCAGTAAAGATATTACAATCTCGAAGGAAACAGAAGACCCAAATTTGTCAGTAGCAAAAACCATAAAAGTGAAAGATATGTTAGAAATAGCCAGTCTTACTCATAAGTTTATGAAAGGCCCTTTTAAGAAAGCTTTCGTAGCCAGGGAGAATAAACATATTCCGTATGGTACGAATCTTTTGCCTATAGTCACACCAGAATCAATTCAAGGAAAATGTGTACTTGAGAGACATTACATGAATTATATTCGTTTTGGTTTAGCCTTAAGACCAGATAAGACAGACCGAGAAATGTGGTTACGACAGAGTGCCATCCAGTTGGATGACTATATACAATGTAGTATTAGGATGTACGGTGACAAGTGGAAATTTACTTGCCACTTTGACCCGACCATGGACAGGCTAGGATTTTACAGCCTGCCTACAGCACCATACCCTCTTGGAAATACTAGTTGGATTTTGAAAGCCAGCAATGGACTGAAGTTACCTAAAACTAACTAAGTACCCTAAGACTCTAAGCTAATGTTTTTATTAGTAAGATTACTAATCTTGTGCAAATAATTAATAAGTTTTATTTTTAGTCTTTCTAACCAGTTTCAGAATTCTTAGTGAACGAATTGGTAGAATTTCCAAAGATACCCATCAACCAGCCAGACCCAGATGAAACAGAGCCTGAAGATGTCACGTCTATTCTTTTTGGAAGTCTACTTCGGTATACTGGTAACTATTAGTTTCCAAGCAATTGGAAATCCATTACCACCCATACGTTTAGTATCAGGAGGATATTGGAATATAATTAGTGGAATAACGATGTATGAAGCGACCATACCTTTAGTATATGAAAACGTTTTAGTTAAACCTCCAGCTATAGAACCCAGTTTATGGAAAATCTCAAATTCAGAAAGAAGTCATTTATGTACCCAACACGAAGAAACCGATTCATTATTTTGTTTTATTGATGAAGCCATAGGTGAACTACAAGAAGCTTTTCTTGCTCATATAAATAAATCATCTTTAGAGTTTCCTACCGACGAATACTTTGAAAATGAACCAGCTCGTAAGAAACGAGGACTTCTGCCATTTTTGGGAGATTTCCTTGGATGGTGTTGCTCAGTAGCAACAGATAAAGAAATTCAAAGTTCTAAATTAGAAAATCGTAAATTAAAGCAAGCTATTTTGAAGATCACTAGAAGTTTGAAAACTTATGATAGAGATATCGTAACTATTAGACATGGTATAAAAGATATGGCTAAACAAATAAATAAATCATTAGATGCTGTTGAAGAGAAATTTGAACAAATTAGATCTTTAGAAAATTTTCATTTCACTGAATTAATGAATATGTCACAAAATTTACAATATAAAGGATTGTTAGAACAAATGAGAATGATGTTATTTCATAAAATTGTATTGAATCAAATCATAGAACAAGAGTATAGAGAGATTCAGAACGCATGTTTTCATAATACTCTACCCATGACTTCTATTAGACCACCAACGCTAAGGGATGATTTACTAAACATAATGGATAAAATATCAAAGAAAGGGTTTACGTTAGCTATCCCACTAAATAAATTAAGTCAATATTACAGTTTGCCAATTACCCAATGTATTTTCTCAGACACAAATGTAGTTTTTCATATCAAGATTCCTATAATTAGGATAGGAGACAGAGTGTTATTAGAACAATTTCAAACTGTACCCTTTAGATGGCATAATTCTACATGTATATTACTACATTCTACTAGTTATGCAGCCACTACGAGTACGAGTGTTAGAATGTTGTCAGGAACATTCCTTTCAACATGTAACCCTCATACCGATAAGTTATGTTACTTACCACGTTATGGACACGATGCTGTAATAGGCACCGGTTGCCCACAGAAGATTAGAGAGGGAGCTACCATAGAAGAATTAGCAAAAGTCTGTACATTCCAATGTACCCAGGGAAATCCAATAGTTATTACGGAAATTTCACCAGATAAGTATGTGATAACAAATGCATTAGATGAGATCGAAGTTACATGTAATGAAAATACACGTAAATTTCCTACTCATGGAAACCAACCCGGAGCTAGTGAATTAAATTTACCATGCACATGTTCTGCAAAGATTAGTGATGAAGTATTCATCCCTCAAACTTTTCCTTGCTCAGATAACGCTGAATCTAATTTTCAAATATCTAGAGTAATTCCAGCCAGTTGGTCTCATATACCCACCTTAAAAGTCACAGATATGAAGACTAAACAAGAAATGCTAGAGTTCAAATCATTTCAAGATTGTTTAGATAGTAACTGGACACAGAAATTACCACACATTTATATCAAACCTACGACTGAAAATCAATCTGCTACAGATAGAAAAGACTTGTTAAATGAAGTTGAAAACTTAGTTAACAGTATAGGAAATGATATTGTACCTTCAGATACAACAAATAATTTAATATTTTACCTTTGGAATGGAATTATTTCAATTCTACTGATGTGGTGTATTTTTAAACTAAATCGAACCAATCGATTAGTACAAAATGTTGCTATCCCTATGAGTACGATACCCGTAAGTCAAGTAGAAGCTCATGCTTGTGAACTTACAACTATCGAAGAAATTGCTGTTTACATATGTGTTGTAATAGCATTGTTAGTTATTGTAGTCACATTTTATTTGATATGGATGACAACTTGTAAAGAGATTAGAGAGTTCAAGGACAGAGCAATGTTAAGAGCAAATGTAAGATCAAGTCTCGATGAAACAAGAATAAGATTTCATAATCCAAATTTTGAAGGAAAGCCTAGTTGTATATCATTTGAGACTAGTGCTAATCCTACTATGGAACCACAACATTCGCAATTAAATAGAACACATTCATCCTGACTATTTACATTTGTATTTCTTATGAGTTTTTCACTATTGTCAGCATTGCAAATACCCACTTATGTAAATTCTGGTTTACAAATAGAAGAGTTAAGCTCTCCTATATATTATGAAACATCATTACCTATTATATATGAAATGACTATTTCGATTCAACAACCACATGTAATTGATTGGGAAAATGTAATTTCACATGTAGGTAACCATACCTTCAACGCCGATCCTCTTACATATGGTTGGCAATATTTCAGAGTTGAAAAATTGCATGTCAAAACGCTTTTTGTAGATAGAGAAGGTTATAATGTTATAAGAAATAAGATTTATGATTCACCAGCTTTGTCATGGTTAAATTTTAAAACATTATCAATTTGTACCAATGAAAATCTAATGATATTGATTAATTCATGTCAACAAAGAATTGTTCATCCAAAGTTAATTTCATTTGCTAAGCTTAAGCAAGATTTGTTGAATGTCCAACAAAAGGTCATAAAGACTAACCATTCTATAAGTATAGATGTTAATAATTTAGGTCAATTTTATAATTCACCTTTAGTAGAATGTGTAATATCCAAAAGTAAAGTATTGTTCGCTATCAAGATTCCAATAATCTCAAATGAGAGACATTTACGAAGTTTTTCTGTAAAACAGATTTATTTTAGGAAACAGACTGAGATCTGTAGTGTGTATAATGAAGATATAAATGTAGCCTATGATGATAATTCTAAGAGTTTATTAACCACTGAATGTGATATTGTTGAGAATAGTTTATGTTTCGTACATACGAAACATGGATTCTTAAGTAACTTTGAGAAATGTGTAATCGCTACAATAACACAAAACATACTAGAGATTTATAAGTTTTGCAATATGACTTGTACTAGAAACAATAATGATCTAGAGTTTTACAAGTTTAATGTTTCAACTCAAGCCTTTGTAGGAAACAGAAAATACAATCGTACTTTACGTATTGTATGTAAAGATATTGAATTCAACTTTCAAGTAGAATTTCAATATGGAGTTACCTTAATCCATTTAGGTTGCTCATGTCATATTAAATATGATGAAAGACTTCATATTAGAAGTACTTTTCCTTGTATCTTACCTGTAGATACTACAGCAAGTATAAGTCACTTAGTTCCATTAACATGGACCGATATGAAAAATGAGAATATAACTATACCTTACTTATGTCATAATAAAGAGTGTATTATAAATTTAAGACATACTAGATACGAGATATCTACCCTCTTATGGTTATCCATATTAACCTTACAGACTTATTTAATTGTATTTTACTTAATATGGAAAGTGTATATAAACACATGTGAATGTAAGAGACAAAAGTCTCATAGTGAGAGAAGGATAAGAGTAAAACCTATGAATATTTCACGACCGTTACCTTCTCCACCAGTTATTCATTTTGAGTCTGAAAGAAACTATGAAGAACCTATACACATAGTGAATCCTACAAATGAGCCAGGATATATCACTATGGACCAAATTTAAGAGCTTATCACTCTTATGTTATGAAGTATCTATGTATACTAATAGTTTGTGTATATGTTCCTTTGTACAGGATGGGAACCTGTAAAGACTTGTTGAGTTTTGCGAACTCCATTGAAACTAGAAAGATCAGATATAAAAAAAAACTCTTAACTTCGTTGTGTTTCAGTTAACAGTGCACGAACAATTTCACAGAAACTATAAACAGTGTTTATCACACAAAAACATGAGTGAACTCATATAGTGAAAACAGTGGAAGTCAAATTGTGTTTCCGAAAGGAAGAGACTGTGCATGACATACTTTCATTCTATATGTTTATGTATAACTATTTGGAGTATCTATATATATTTACAAAGTGTACTATAAAGTCCATATATATACGTAATCATTAGACATTAATTAAATATATCAATGTAATCAGTATATTCAATATAATAATCCTATGTAATCAACTAAAACTATATCCTTAAGTATTGTAAAGTATCTAGGTAATGCAATCAACGACTATATAGTTGATATATCAATATATAACGCTTTATCAACATCATATAATATCTATACATCTATAGTTTAAGTTGTTGAACTATATACTAATCAACCATATATCTATCTCATATATATATACTATCGTATCACCTCAGGTGAAGGGTTAATAACGGATCACACAAGGTGAAAAGTTGATGTGTTTTATGGTTTAAATATTCTTTAAGTCTTTAAGTTTCATTTCTTCTTTAAATTTTTGTTTGACTTTTGAACTTGGCAAGGTAGAGTGATGATCGTTGTTTCTCTCTGAAGAAAAACAAAAATCATCAGTTCTACTGATTACAGTAGTCAATTATGAGTATTCCAGGAATAAGCCCTGAAACCCTCATACAGCTCATGATAGCTGAAGATGACCCATATGTTAGATGGCATATAAATAAACAAGTAAGAAAAGCCAAAAATCGACGAGAACATAAATTGTTCACAGCATACCTAATGCAAAATCCGATTATGTCAACCGACAAATTTATTCAATACGCCTACGATAGAGCAAATATTTTCTATCGATACGGAGAGATTGAACCAATGTGTCAGCCTTTTAAAACAAACGTAGCAGCATTTATATGTTTTGCTTTAAGTAAATGTCGAAAGACCAAAGAAAAGAATTTGTTATATCAACATGTTCTAAAATGTATCTTTAGAGTTGTAGAAGAGTACCATGAAATTCTTGTATCACAAGATTCAAATATGTTTAGTAGTTTTACTTTGTTATGTACGGAAGAAAAGCCCTTCCCTACATTAATTGCATATTCACATGTATCTGAAACAGAACCTAAGCCCAGTTTGCTTAGAGCTCTTCTTACAGGTAATAGTGTAAGAATCTCGTTGGATCCTTTTGATCCTTGTCATACAAAGAAGAATATGTATGATGCTATGGAATTAGCATCACTTACCTTTTTGGTTAGATTATATTCATAAGTATGATCAGAAAACCCAGTGTAACCTAAACATTATAGAATTTACTTTATTCATTTACCTATCATTTATTTGCTTATATAATGTTGGTATTAGTATTAGTGTTTACTGCACAAAAGCAGTCAGTTTAAGTTCGTTTAACAACTAACTTAATGCAAACAAATATAGTATAATTATAATTTGTACGGCTAAAATGATTTGTGAAATCTAGTGAATATAGCTTCAACACACCTCAACTTAAAACATTCAAACACCGAAGATGAAGCAGAACATCAGGAGATGTTTCCATCTAAGGTGGAGGGTATTGTCACACCCAGAAATTAGGCATCCCACGAGAATCGAACTCAGTCATGCTATTCTACTACCATATTCCATCTACCAAAACATTTGCAATGTTAAGTTTTAAAGAAGCTTAAAAGAGCTGCTTGGACAAGGAAAACGACTTCGTTATCAAATAGCGAAACGCCACAACAGGATATAGGTTATCTTCGGTGACCGCAGTGGTCACAGATCTGCCCGCATTGGTTGATAAATCGCCTTGTTTGTTTGCCAAATGATGCAAGCACTGTCAAGGGTTATCAGAAGCCAAGCCGCAGAGAAAAATAATGAGCTACCACAAGCTTCCTGTTTGTTTGGAAAGTTGATGAGTCCACATGCCTCGACCACGTGATTAATTCCCAAGTTTTCCTTATACGCCTTCCTCAGCCAAAAACAACCAAAACGTCAACCTTCCATATATGGTAGATAGAACTTTCCAATTCTTTAGAAACTTGTAAATTCGTAGATTTTGACGTCAATCAGAGTTCGAAGAATCTGACGTAAGTTAGATAACCCCTATGGTGACAACGCCTTTTTGAGTAATATAAAAGCTCACTTTTCCTCCACAAAGTTAGTTCAAGTTCAGTCAATCTTCAGTCTTCAAGTCCTTTTGAGTCTTTTGAGATTCAGTGCCAGAGAGAGTTTTTAGTCTAGAGTCCCAGTTCGAACCCAGGTTCAACCCGGAGTTCAGAAGTTAGACTCAGAAGTAGTGATGACGCTATATTCACGAAGACAGTAAAAGCCGTAAGGTAAAGTATGTACTTCTGTATATTTTTGTATACCAGCAGGCCTAACGGGCCCATGTAAATTGAAGGTTCATCGTAAAACTCCAAAGGAAGGAGATTCGATCAGTCAGATCGATATGTACACTTCGAACGATCACTCATGGCGAGTGAACACATCAAATTCTGTATAAATTCAAATACTGTAACATTTACCAAAGAATATATGTTTATTAAGTTCACCTACGTGTTTCTCTCCTTATTGTCTTGGTTCAGAAGGTAATTGCATGCAAGTTCCTTTTCCAGAAGTCATAATCAGAAGTCATAATTGTAAGTCATAGTTTTAAGTCTTAACTCTTTGTAGTTAAGTGGTGGAACCCCCATAACTTGCCCTTTTCTCTTTGTATCTTGTACTCTTCTGCCGGGAGTACAGATGAGAAAAGAGTGTACAGCCCAAGAACCTAGTTCTGTGTCAGGTGAGCGCAGTGGCTGTGAGATCCCTGGTGAGCCCCGGCAAACATATGTCCCACGGACTCTGAGGATAGCCTAGTGGTAGACTTGGAGGTCTATGGTTCGAGTCAGGGTTCGTGACAAATGTATATGGAAGTATTTGGTCTGCAGGAAAGTGGTACATGAATCAGAAGTTGGGTCGAGAATATACATTCGACTAATAAATTATATGAACAATACTCACCAGATGTCAAATCTTCAGCTGTAATGATTTTACTCTTAGGCTTCGAAGAATGCTTCGCCAATGGCTTCTTTTTCAGAATTGAACAACTTTTGTTAAGCTCTATGTTCTTTTCATTAAGAACTTTGGTTTTGCCACTGCAATAAAAATGCAACCAAGAATAAATAAATAATATTTAGACAGTAAGAAAACATATAATAATGAAGAACTTTAAAAAGATCTAAGATCAATTACTTACGTGTCAAGCACTGGTCGGGTGGCTTCTAACAGCCGCTTCGGACGTTTCTTTCATGAGGGTTTAGATTGTGATATGCGCGGTTTTAGATTTGTGTGTGGACCGAATGACGGTTTTTATAGCTACAATGTGGGTTCTTCAATAAGTGTTTTTTACCATAACCTTTAACATGAATCCTCAACGAGACACCATGTTTGGTGCCTAAGAATACGCATTAACCTGAAGAAGGAGGCAGTCTTGACCTCTGAAACGTTGTTTTGATCGACAAATCATACTCACACACGTAAGTAAGTGATCCATGGGGAGAATGTAGTTTCCATATTTTCCAAAACCACAGATATCATGAGGAGAAAATTCCCCTTTTAAATAATGCAATTTAGGACAACACAACAAAATTTTGTGCCCTAGAGCAGTGGCGTATTCTGAAAATTTGACCTGTTTACTGCAACAATTATTTATTGCACATATATTTTTTTTATATAAATTAGATATAATAGAAATAAAACACCAATGAAGGCATGCAACTAAAACAAAAAGAGAAGCCCAACAACTTCAAATTTTCCATTAATTTCTATATTTATGAAAAGCAAAAGTTGGTTTACCGCCACATGCCACTGCACTAGAGGGGATAACTAATTCCACTAAGCTAGAAGAAAAATCTGAACACTTTCACAATATTGTTCAAAACTATCAATACCATTCATTTTAAGTTTTCCCATTTTGTCTCTAAAAGAGGAAGTTACTAAAGCCTTTTAAAGTCCCATCTCCTACAGGTAGTAAGCACAGGAGCAAAAAGAACTAGAAAATCCGTGTCTACCCTCGTACCTTATCTTTTCCTCCTCAGACTCCACCATTCTCCTTCCACCGACGAGATTCTCCTTGTCCAAAGCCGATGGCTGAAGAGTGGCCAATGTCTTCCTAACTGGTGGCTTCTTATCCTAAGTGGGGAGAAAATTGTAACAGTAATATAAAGAGTTCCAAGCTTTGTTCCTTTAAGGGAAATTTCAGACCAAAACGGCAAGCAAGAAGACCACAAACTGTACGTACCGGAATAGGCATGTTTCCATTCAGTTGGAGAAAAAAGCAGTTACTGTGCAAGCATTACCAACAACAGTAAGTCACGGGTAAATTATACTTGAACTCTATGGCCCAGTTAAAATGCAAGTATAATTTCAGGTTTCCAAGGCAGAAAATTATAACAGTTATAATCAGTGGTAGAAAAAACTTAAAAATAATTCAGATGCCAGTCCCTTTTTCACAGGACAGGAGCCAATTTTTCTTCTTTTTCTTTTTTTCGGAAAATACATTCACGGCTTTCTTAAGACTGAATCCATATAACAAAGCTACACATTATGAAAGATGATCTTAAAACATTTCTTAATTAATACAAGATTGGATTAAAAATAACACTGATTTGCGATGGTTTCATTGCAGCCATTCTGTATTGTTTTCTAGGATGACTTTTGCATCCTGAAACAGGATCAGACGTTAATTTTTCCACATCACATCACATTTCTTTAAAATTTGATATTACATTTTTTATGCACATGCACTAATGCACTCGTACTAGGAGTACCACAATATGACCCTACCCACTGGAGACTTTTTATTGATGTCTTCAAGCGTAGTTTGAAGTGTGTCCTTCTTCATAACGAAACAGAACTTTCATCAGTTCCCATTGCACATCCAGTTATTATGCAAGAAACATATGGAAATCTTGAGATGATGATGTATACGAGTAAAATATAGTACCATGAACACAAGTGGCAAGTGTGTGGTGACTTTAAAGTGATAGGTATTCTGTTAGGTCTACAAGCAGGTTACACAAAGCACCCCTGCTTTCTTTGTGAGTGGGACAGTCAAGCAAGGTCACATCACTGGACCCAAAAGGAATGGCCACGTAGACAGTGGATTGTAGTTCGAAAAACATAAACACTTGTTGACAAGTCCAACATACTGTTACCTCAGCATCAGCTTCATATCAAACTAGGGTTTATGAAGCAATTCGTTAAGGTTGTAAACAATGATGGTGAATGCTTTCAGTACCTGTCATCGATTCCCAGGCATCAGTAATGCCAAAATCAAAGAGGGGTATCTTCACAGGTCGAGATATCAGTAAACTTCTTTCTGATTCTAATTTTGAAGACGTTATGTGTGCAGCAGAACGATCGGCATGGAAAGCATTCCGTGATGTAGTCAAAAACTTTCTGGGCAACACAAAGGATCCAGACACATAGAAATGGTGGACAGAATGCTTGTTTCTTTCCAACATTAAGTCTGCAATATGAGCTTAAAGATGCACATGTTACATTCACATCTGGACTATTTCCCCAAGAACCTAGGAATGCTGAGTGAAGAGCAAGGAGAAAGATTCCACCAGGATCTAAGGGAAATGGAACAAGAACATGCTGGCAGATTACTGCTGGTTACTGGAGAGAGAGAGAATCCAAGTACAGCTCACAAGCGAAAAGCAAGGCAAAGAAGTTTCTTAAAATAAGTCAAGATATCATAAAATTGAAACCGTGGACTTGCCATTCTAGACCATGTTACCAGTACCAGAAAAAGTGCAAAGTGGTGTTTACAGATGCTTTTAATATAGTTTCTTCAAACCTGTTTACACAATACATAAATATACAGGGTGGGAAATAACCTTTGCTAGGGGTCTGCTGGAAAAAGTAACAACAATTAAGAAATTATGGTAATACCAAATGTTTACTACGACAATTGTGGTTACAAAAAACAAAATTAAAAGTTAGTTCACGACAAAGCTAAAACCAAGACCTTCTTCGGCGAAGTGGCATTGACTTCTTCAGCAGTTCTGAATGGCCGGGTGCATCACCGGACCTGAATGCAGCGGAGCACTTTGGGGCTATTCTGAAGGACGCAGTTGAGTCCTTGATGATAGTGGAACGTAGACCAGACCGCTATTCCCGGGCAACACTCCATCTGGAACAAGTCCTCCGTGACAAGGAATGGAATACGGACTTGCTTGCGAATCTTCTGAGCTCCTACCCTGATCGTCTTCGTGCTGTGAGAGATGCAAACGGAGGACATACTAACTTTTAATTTTGTTTTTGTAACCACATTTGTCGTAGTAAACATTTGGTATTACCATAATTTCTTAATTGTTGTTACTTTTTACTGTGGACCCCTAGCAAAAGGTTATTTCCCACCCTGTAAGTGTAATATAGGAGTGTTCAGAAGAGTAAAAATAACCAGAAAAAAGCATTCCTTGCGTGTGATAATAGAGTGTATTAATCCTGTATGTGCGTGAGAGTCTCATATATTCATTTTGATATTGCAAAGAAACCTGATGTGATGAAGAAAAACTGACTTAAGTTCCGGATTCAGCATGCCTCAAATATTAAAAATTACTATTTGAACATTATGCAATGATCAGAAAGTTTAAATTTGCAGGCCTGTGTAATTCATTCTTGCACCGGAGTGACCTTGCAAAAGAAGGCTCTACCAGTAATAGTATGAATAATAACTATGCTGTACATTGTAATACATGGCTGACTACCGCAGATTTTAGAAATTTGGCTAGCAACAGTGGAAAAATGTATAATGGCATGTTTATTATTCTGATTTAATGATACAGAAAATACACAAACATTAAAAAAAACACTTACTGTACTTGCGATTTAAAAAAAGCAAAAAGTAAGCAAACTTGAAATATAGAATAGAATACTTTATTAGTCATTAGACAACATGATTGCAATAGACTTCATCATAATAAGTATATAAATACTAATATAAAAAATTACAAAAGAAAAGAAAATTAAAAATACATATTAAAATATTACACATTCAACAATACAGTTTGCAAATTAAACTACATGTTTTATTACAGCGAAAGCAATTGGAAAATAGTACTCTATTTTGATTACAATACAAGTCATGTACAAAAACCCATTTTACAGCTCTGTGATGCATTATGAGTAGACATTTACATTTTACAGGCCCTGACGGAAGTGTTCTTCAAATTCTGTGACACTATATATACAATATCGTACTAATATATTATTAATGTGTTTAGCAAACTGCTTGTTTTCTAAATTACGTATAGAAGCTGGTAGCAAATTGAATAATCTCATTCCATTATGTTTAAAATTTTGTTGAGTCTTGCATAGTCTAGCGTATGGCATTTCTATATTCAGATTGTGCCTTGTATTATAGTTATGTACATTAGAATGCAACCTAAAACTGGGGAGGTTTTCCTTTATGTACATTAAACTATGATAAATATTTATAGAGGGCACTGTCATAATACGGTATTTATTAAAGAATTCCCTACATGACTCCATATCCTGTACTCCTTTAATACAACGTATAGCCTTCTTTTGCCATTTAAAGACTTCCTTTGCACCTGTAGAGTTTCCCCATAGTAAATTTCCATACAGTAAGTGTGAATGGAAAAGAGCGTAGTACACAGAGATCATCATTTTCTTACATAGTTCCTGGGTATGAATTGACCAGTTTAATTTTGTATCCAAATATATGCCAAGCAATTTTACATAATCCTGATTATTTAAGGTGCATGGTGGGTTATTTAAATAGAAAAAGTGAGTTTCTGTTTTTGTCGTATTTAACACCAAGCTATTTGTTTTAAACCATAAAGAGGAAGCATTTAACATTTCTTTATTTTTGATACTAAGGTTAAGAATACTATGATCATTTGTAATAAAGGTAGTGTCATCAGCATAGATAGCTGTTTTATACGGTAGGCAATTAGGTAGGTCATTCATATAAACTAAAAACAAAAATGGACCTAATACTGATCCTTGGGGGACACCAGACAAAACGTCTAGCTCATCAGATTTCTTCTTATTAAATTTTACTATCTGTCGCCGATTAGTAAGATAAGACTTAAGAAGGGATAATTCGATACCCTTTAATCCATAATACTGTAGTTTTTTAAACAAGATTTCATGCGCAACTGTATCAAAGGCCTTACTTAAATCTATCAAAGTAGTACATGTATATGAGCCAGACTCGAAACCATTAATTATCTCATTTACGACCGTCTCTACCGCATTAATAGTAGATAGCCCCGATCTGAATCCAAAGTGGGCTACATTAATAAGTGAATTCTGTTCAAAATAAGGGGTCAATTGCCTTTTTACACAGTACTCTATAATTTTAGAAAACACTGGAACAAGGGATATAGGCCGGTAGTTACCAGGGTTATCTCTATCACCCTTTTTGTGGATACAATACTACAAAATTGCAGGTTTTTACTTACATGGGCCAATACAAAAAGGCATACGGTATTGGGGCAGTTTACCCACTGTACCCCCTCAAGAATTATGTCATAATAATTTTAATGACAGATTTCAATGCTTTACGTAATGTAAAAGTGGTTCCAGTGTTCAGAAATCACAAATAACAGATAGTGGATCCCAAAGAATGGCCCATGTAAGTTAAAACCTGCAATTTTGGAGTACTGTCCTGCTTTTCGTTAGTAAAAACTGTTTGTATGCACACTAAAATAGCAAAAGAACATGTCAAACATAACTATCAGTACCAATCCTAACCTAACTACGTAAAATTAATATTCACTTGTGCGAAACCTTCGGGCTGTTCTGCTATGTACATGGTAAAGTAACACGTTAAGGTAACACACTTAGTTTACTTCACAGTAACACATTTCCGAGAGCAAAAATCAACTGAAAACGTTCATAAACTAACAAAATCTTCATAAACCATACAAAATATTTCACTTTCTCCAGGTGGTACAGAGGGTCAAGGGTACAGACAATCTTTTTTACAACTTAATTTGAAATTTCAGGTGCAATGGTAACCCTGTATTTTTCTACCCCTGGTTCTAATGAAAATCACCATGTTAACTTTACAAGAGTTGATGTCAACTAACAATTAAAGTACAAGTAATACCTCTCTCTCTCTCTCTCGAGCATAAAAGAGTTACTGTCTTTTCTCAAAATTAATCCAAACCTCACCTGAGTCAAATAATACAGGGTGTTCCAAAATGAATATCGGGGTTTCAATGAAGTGTATCTTCTATTACATATACATTATAGAAATGAAACATACCTTAAAAGGAAAGGTAACTCAAACAGTTTTTGTTTCTACTTCGCAGGTGATGTTTCGTAACTCCGCCGCAGCACGGCGCTAGTAGTAAAGATGGAGATGACTCCTGAGCGTAAAGGCTTTGTCTCTTGGAATTTGCAAGGTGTAACTCAGCAATTGGAGCGCAACGTACTTTTCGGCGGGAATATGGATGTGATCCCCCATCGGATAATAACATCCGAAGATGGTACAACCAATTTAAGAATACGGGATGCCTGTGCAAAGGGAAGACCACGTCTACCAGATGAGCAAATGAAACAGGTCAGAGCAAGTTTTGGTCGGAGTCCCAGTAAATCTGTAAAGTGGGCGAGTCTAGAACTGTCAATGCCGTCCACCACTGTTTGGAGGGTGTTACGAAAGAGATTGCACATGAGGCCGTACCGTCTACATCTGTTACAGGCCCTAAAGCCTGAAGATAATGTGACCCGTGCCAACTTCTGCGAAAATGTACTGGACATGGAAGATGATTTTCTTACAAGTGTGATCTTTAGTGACGAAGCCTCATTTCATCTTAGTGGACGAGTGAATACGAAAATCCACACCAAACAGTGCAGCACATGAGGGATTCGCCAAAAGTGAACGTCTTTTGTGCTCTATCCAAAGAACAAGTGTATGGACCTTTCTTCTTTGTGGAAAACACTATCACTGGTACTGCGTATTTGGACATGCTCCAGCAATGGTTCTACCCTCAACTGGATCGTTAGCAAAAAAGAAACATCATCTGGCATCCGCCCCCACACTTTCATCGTGAAGTACGGGATTGGTTGAATGCTGTTTTTCCCCAACGATGGATCTGTCGTCATTGTGAGGATGCCGTGGCTCTTCTGCAATGGCCCCCAAGATCTCCCGACCTCACCCCCTGCGATTTCTTTTTGTGGGGGTATGTAAAGGATAGTGTATAAGTGCCCCCGCTACCTGCCGACCTCCCTGAATTGCAACGCGGGATTGATGCAGCTGTGGAGTCTGTTACAACAGACATGCTAGCTTCAGTGTGGGAAGAAATTGCCTACAGACTAGATGTGTGCCGTGTCACAAGGGGATCCCACATTGAACACTTGTAACTTGTGACAAAAAACTGTTTGAGTTACCCTTCCTTTTAAGGTATGTTTCATTTCTGTAATGTATATGTAATGGAATATATACACTTAATTAAAACCCCGATATTCATTTTGGAACACGGTGTATAAGTGCTAATGTCAATTAGTAGTTCTAATTAATATCTTACCCCGAGACATCCAACCTAATTGTAAATCATATAAGATGGTCCCCATTTTTGTCATCTAAAATTGAGTGACTTCCTGCCTCCTAGACAATGCCTCAGAGCAATAATATGAACCTACAATGAATCTAAAATGTGACACCAGGAAAAGTGAATTGGATTGAACGTATGGACATTATGAAAAACAATCATGGACAATCCTCAAAATTCAAGGAATTTCAAGTTTGTAGACACATTAATTACTCCGGAAATTATGAAAATACTTTAATAAATACAGCCAACCCCTCAATAATTAACAGCATGTTCAAATAAGTTTCAGACTTCAATTTACAATGTTGAAAAAGATGATTTGAGAAATGAAGAACTTTCGGGTGTGTCAAAAAAATTAATAATGTCATAGCATAATACAGCGTGTCCACGCTAGAGGCATCGAGAAATAAATGCTCGCCATTTAAAACCAGATAAGGATATTGCTGTATTTTTCATATGACAGGAAAGGGAAACTCTCCGAGATTGTGCAACACTGTTTTCAGACAGCTATACGGTCGCGCATGCGCATCAATAGCTTTTGTCTCGAAAGGAAGCCAGGCGCCATTCAGTAGTAGATCGCACAGTGGAAAACATGTGGACACCGCAACAGAAAGTTCAGTGTGTGTTATGGCTAGCAGAAGAGAAATCTGTTACTTGGGTTCAACGCCGTGTTCGTCGTACGTGGAATGTGGATCCACCTGGTCATAAAGCGATTCTCCAATGGGACAGAACACTCCGAGAAACAGGTTCTTTACTACCGCAAACCGGCAAACATGCGAAAGTGTCTGTGAATGAGGCAACAATCGAATGTGTGAGAACGGCATTTGCAAGGAGTCCAAGGAAGTCTATCCGAAGAGCTAGTTCCGAACTTCAAATTCCTAGATCGACTATTCACAAGGTCTTACACAAGTGACTCCATTTGACTGCTTACAAGATCGAGCTTCATCACCACATAGGGCACATTTTGCAGATGAAATGCTTCTGCGAATTGAAAATGACAACTCGTATCTGGACAAGATTGTTTTCTTGGATGAAACAACCTTTCATTTATGCGGCAAAATCAATAGGCACAACTGCCGGATATGGGGTTCACAGATTCCCCACATTATTCACGAACATGAGAGACAGACGCCTAAAGTGAATGTCTGGTGTGGATTGACGAGGAACTCTGTCATTGGACAATTCTTCTTCTTAGAGGCTACAGTCACAGGACATGTGTATCTGGACATGTTGCAGAACTTCGCCATAGACCAATTTCCCCCAGGATCGATTTTCCAGCAAGATGGAGCACCGGCCCATTATCATCGACAGGTGCGTGACTTCTTGGATGAACGTTTCCCCGATATGTGGATCGAAAGAGAAGGACCCATTGCCTGGCCACCCAGGTCACCCGATTTGTCCCTTTGGATTTTTTTTCTGGGGATATGTTAAGGATGTTGTTTATCAGGTAGACAGACCAAGAAATTTGCAGGAACTGAGGGGCCGCATCACAAATGCAGTAGCGCTTGTGACTCCCCAAATGCTAGAGAACACTTGGCGGGAAGTTGAATACCGTTTAGATGTGTGCAGAGCCACCAAAGGTGCACATATCGAGTTGCATTGAACATCATCTGAAACTCTGTGAGTTTTGTATCAAGTAAAAGTAAAAGTTTATGTTACCAATACATTCTGTTCATTAGAAATTATCACTTATTTCTCGATTCCTCTAGCGTGGACACCCTACCCTGTATATTGATGGATTGGATATTTGTTTCAATGCAAAACAAAAAGAAATACATTTGGTGAATACAGCCTAATGTATTTGGATTGAAATAAAGATAATTCTTAATGTGAAATTAGAAAAAAATGATGATCCATACCTAATTTGAACAGAATATACTGTTCATAAATATTTCATAACTTAACGTACAAACTCCAGATCAATAATACTCTGTTCCAACATTTGCAACACACAAAGTTTCCAATGTTTATTCTACGTACAATACAGGAGCCTTTTTATGCATACAATTATAATTTTAGAGAAAATATACAAGATACAATGTACCTGCAAGCAAATAAGATCGTTCGCAGGAGTCAGAATAATCGGTCTGATTTTGCACGCTGGCTGATTTTCGTAAGTTTGTAGGAGGAAGAGCACGAAATGCTTCAAACCTTGTAGAGCATTTTTGTAGTTGAAATCTCAGAGCTGCAGAATATAGAGAATGTCTCCAATTTTGTTAATATTTGATATACTAACTAAATTTGGCCTTCTAATCACGAATCTGTTGCTAAAATGTGGGGGTCACGTGTGGAAATCGGGAAAAAGGCGATAAAAGTTGAATTTTTTTTGTTGTTTTTTTTAGCTGTATCGCATTGTTTTACAAACAAAATTTTAACTAAGCTTGCCTAACCTAACCGGAAATGGTTTGTGGGGCTAACTGTGCATAATGTTAAAATTTCTACATGTAACCCCCGCATTTTAACAACAGATTCGTGATTAGAAGGCCAAATTTAGTTAGTAAACCAAATATTAACAATCAATATGCTGACCAAGGCAGTAATTTATTTTATTATAAAACAGACTAAACGTAACGTTTCAACCTTCTAGCAAGGTCTTCTTCAGACTCTGCACCAAGTACAAATGTAACAAGGTACAAAAACAGGACGATATATATATACCCAAACGGTAAAAATTTACTATCCTTCGGACATCTCTAATTTTTTCGTTTTGTCAATTTTTGACATTCGTACTTACGTATCTGCTTCACGGAACATTCCTGAAGGTGTATCAACATTGTTTTGATGAAATTAATTTCAATTTTTCACATTCACATCTTTCTGATAGGCCTTATTGCTTGCCTGAGATGAACTAACCTAACCACGTGCCAATGGTTCGTGGGGCTAGCGCCAATGGTTCGCAATTATTTCCAATTTCTAGATCCTGATACTAACACGACACCAAATTTTAACTATGTTTCCTAACCTAACAGAACTAACCTATCCACGTGCCAATGGTTCGTGGGGCTAGCTATTCTCAGTTGGAGAATTAATTTTCAATGAACAACATGAATTTCAGATATGAAACATTCCCACATCACACAAAACACCTTCTCGATGTTTGACAATGCTACAGGAACTTATTACGGTAAGTAGTTTCTTCTGTAATAATAAATAAATGTGTCCGAAGGATAGTAAACAAGTACCGTTGGACTCTTTATCTCACTTTCTTTTTTATTCATTCTTCTTCCTTCCTTCCTCCCCCCGGTTTTGGAACTGAATTGCCACCATCGACCTTAAACCTTGCGAGGTTCTATCTATACCCCTGTAAAAAATATATGATGTTTAGCCGCCCCCCGAAAATAATTTCTGGATACGTGCCTGACCAAATTGATGTCACTTGTACTTGCATGTAAACAAAGAAAATCTTACTTCAAGACAGAAAGACAATGCAGAATTGTGCATACTGCTAAATGTTTAAAAAATGGCAGCAATAGTAGTGTTGCTGGCATGGTATACTTTGGTTGTTTTGTTTTTAACAGACAAAAATTTTGGGTAGGAGATATAGTGAAAACACATTCTTCAAATTTACAGGAGAAATGACGGGAAAGTACTTACGGAATTGAGTTCCTGTGGACTTTTGAAAGCTGGGAATAGTGTTTTTTTCCATTCGTGCAATTTCTTTGGCCAGTAAATAATGTCATTTTCGACATTAATGTATCTCCATTGCACGATAGCTTGGGCCACCATTACTGTCTACTACGTGAATCAAATGTTCCGTGCATTCGAATATGTAACCCCCTATCAGTGTAGCAACCACGCGGTAGTTTTACCAGATGACGTGTGAGCGGTTCTATTTTCCAATTGGTAAAATTTTCGTATCCCCAAAACGTATTTCTTCAATTTTACAGGAGAAAGTACTTACCGAAATGGGTTTATTTATACTTTAGGAAGGTCTTGGAAGTTTGTTTTCACCTCGTTGAAATCTTTTTGCCGGTAAACCATGTAATTTTCGACATTAATGTCACTCCGAAGCACGAAAGCTGTTCCCTTGATGTCCGTCTACTACGTGAACCAAATATTTGCGAGCGTTTCATGACGTAACAACCGGTCAGTGTTTCCAAATACGCGGTTTTGTAACTGTGTAACAGTTCTAGAACGTAAATAAACGTGAGTTACTGTTCATCATTTCTGATTACGAACTTCCGACAACATGACGTGCACAGGATCAGTGGCGTGCTAAATGTGAGGTTGATGGGGGTTATACCCCCCCCCCTTTTGCCCAGTATCTCTAAGGCTATTTATGGGGCTATTTATGAATGGTTCGTGGGGCTATTTATGAATGGTTCGTGGGGCTATCCATGAATGGTTCGTGGGGCTATCCGTGAATGGTTCGTGGGGCTATCCGTGAATGGTTTGTGGGGCTATTTATGAATGGTTCATGGGGCTATCCGTGCATGGTTCGTGGGGTTTTCGAACCCGAAAAAAATTTCTAATTTTGAAAAACAAATTTAACTATGTTTCCTAACCTAACAAAGCCCTGCATGGTTCGTGGGGCTATCCGTGAATGGTTCGTGGGGTTTTCGAACCCGAAAAAAAATTCTAATTTTGAAAAACAAATTTAACTATGTTTCCTAACCTAACAGAACATAACCTAACCTTGCCGTGCATGGTTCGTGGGGCTATTTATGAATGGTTTGTGGGGCTATCCGTGCATGGTTCGTGGGGTTTTCGAACCCGAAAAAAATTCTAATTTTGAAAAACAAATTTAACTATGTTTCCTAACCTAACAGAACCTAACCTAACCTTGCCGTGCATGGTTCGTGGAGTTTTCGAACCTGGAAAAAATACAAAATCAGTAACACGAAAGTAGGTATTTTTCTATGAAGAAGGGTGCAACACTGCATAACCACTGATCATGGACTACGCTAGTCAAGATTTCTCCGCCATATCGCGTGTAACGCAAGCGAAAGCGAACAAAATAAAAATACTCGATATTTCGAAAATTGAGATTATTTGCCTGCAAAAAACGAAACGCGAAATAGAAGAATCCTTACGAATGCAGAATATGTAAGTATCAATGTGAAAAATACGAAAATAAGGGAATTAGAGACGTTTGGTGGTTACCGAAATTTTAATGAAAAATGTTCAGCTATGCATATAAGGCGAGTACAAATGTAAATAATTCGGAAATAAACGAGTTATATGCGTTTTCATATCTAACTGGCACCAAATTTTGAATAACAGTGGAATCAAGGCCCAAGTTCCTTTTGCTTTATTGTGATCTCACCATGCTACGAATGCAATTTGGCCCAAGTTCCTTATTTTACTTTCTACCCAATGCCAAGTTATAATGAAATTGTTTCATCTCCATTACCTAATATATTTTCTAAAATGCAGTGTTCTCTCTCTCTCCAATCAGCAGTCGTCCTATCTGAAATTTCAATAATAATTACAGCATAAATACCTAACCAAACAACTACTGTTTTCAGAGAGGCTATAATAATATCAGCCTTTGCAATGATACAAACTTTCAGCGCTATGGTGGCAAAAGTCCAATAAATATATGAAGTCAAACTTTAAAGGTCTCTCATGCAAAAGTGAAAAATTGATCAGAGCATTTACATTCTCAGTGGACCAAGTATTAACGTCGATAGAACCGCGAAAATATTTGATAGTGGTTCGAGTTCAGATTACAAGAAGCGCAAATTGAAACACGCATGAATAAAAGTAACAAGTTTCCTAAGTGGCCAGCCGGTTTCAAACGATAAATATCCCATTTATTCCTACACTTCATACGCTACATCACGAAACATGGAGGATGAACCTAATTACCTGTATTTTACTGCCATGAGCTCTCATGGAGGATTCTAATCCTTCTGTTTTCATTGTATCAATCAAAATTATTTCAATTTAATTAGCAGGAAAGACGTGCAGCACGTAACATTAAATTATTAAAACCAAAATACGTTCACCGGCTTCTACTACAACCCGCGAAACCACTCAAAGTACAAAGTTGCCAGATAACTTTTCCAATTTAGCAACTTAGAGAGTGCAATATTTACTGGTTTTTAGTTTCTTCTCAAGAAAGCGGTATGCGGGATTAGGACGGCAAAATTTTAAAATTCTCACATTCAGGACGGAAAAATTCACGATTTCCCGACATAGTGAAAATCTCGAATTATACACACCATTTCCCCTTCATGCACTAGCGTACGCAGCGGGAGATATGGTGGGGCAATAAATTTTTCCGAAATTTTAAAAAAAATCAAAATTTCCAAATGAAAGTAGTAAAGAAAGCGGGAAAACAAAAGTAAAAAATTGCAAAACTCCCCTTAAAATTACTTCATTATTATTTTTGAACAACTTATTAAAACATGGAAATTATGAGATTGTTTATATATACCGTTTATACCCAGACTGTAGCTATGTGTCCCGGGATCGATTTTTCAGAATTTCGCGCACACCCGGCCAATTATTTTGCGAGAGCATTGACCATGTGATCTGTTCGGATAGTTATGCACTAAAGAAACGCAAAATATGCACTAAAAAGTGTAAAGTATGCACTTTAAAAACCCGATTAATTTATTCATGCTGTATATAAGGTGGGTTGCAAAATGATAAGAACGGTATGGAATTTGAACATATCGTGGGAACAAAAAGGAATCAGGAAACGAAAGTGATGCAAATTGACAGAGAGAGGAAAGCATGTTATGAGAAACGTGGTACTGTTCAGGGAGACGTGTATGTGTAACAGCAGGCAAGGTCGAAGTCAAAAAAGCGTTGCAAAATGATAAGAACGGAGTGCAGTTACCCCAGAAGATGTCATTGCCAGTGGCTACAGAAGGCGCTGTTGCAGCTAGCGTGCAGATCGCGATGTATTCATGTCCTGTTGAGGAGTACGACAGCATTGATGAAGGTGCAGAATAGGCCGTCGAGCAAGATTGTTGAAACATGAAAAGGGGCAGATATTGGCATATAAGGAAGAGGGAGTCTCTTCGAATGAGATTGCACGCCGAATTTGTCACAGCGCCTGTGTGGTGAACAATTTCCTAAAACTTGGAGACAGGTATGGAATGAAGAAAACACCGGGAAGGCCACGGAAATTGACGCCCCGACAGGAACGTGACGTTCTGAGGAAGCTGTCTGCTGGTGAAACATCCCTCAGACAGTTGGCTCATGATCCTCATATTCATGTGCATCAATCAACGCTATCACGGGCTGTGAAACGCAGCAATCGTCTCCGATATCGCAAGGCCAAACGACAGCCACAACTCGCAGCACAACACAAGGAGCGTCGCGTGTTCTGGCCCATGCGCGCCGACTACGTGGGTGCTCCGGGGCTCGAGCACCCACATGAATAATCTTGTGGGTGCGCCGCACCCACAAGATTTTTAGTTTGATAAAAACAAAATAAAATAAATATTTCTCACTTGCCATTATCAAAAAATAATAAGCAATTAAAACATTGAGATGGAAGTTAAAATTTCTAACCTCTAAAACATAATTGTTTCAAATGTGTTTGTGCAAAGGCAACCAAGCAACACATTCCCCCCTTCCTTGCTTGTCTCTGGCCAAGTCAAAGGCAGTCCCCACAATAATAACAATGGAAGTATATTGTATTGTGAATAGAATCCCGTCTTTTCGGCTTGCTTTGATGTTTCGGCTTGCTTTGATGTTTCACAAGTGACACACTACAATACGCCCACGCCATTCGTCAACAATTGTTTTAAAATAACTACTTGCCGATATTGAGCACTAATAAAGAATAAACCGAAACACAAGGAAGCCGATTGTGATCGACTACCTCAATAGTTGATTTTTTCTTCTTTTGTTTGTTTCAATCAGATAAGAGCGGCGCGGTTTACGATTTCAGTGAAGTTGTTTTCATGTAATCTGGATTCTTATCGTTTTGTTTGTTCTCCGAGAGACGCGGGAGCTTAGATTGTAGAATGGGAAGTTCTCATTTTCAGAAAAAAGGAGTGTTACCGTGTTAATAGTTAGGTTAGTACAAAGAAGAGGGTCTACTGACCGGATGCGTGGAGCAAAAGCTCTTCGCCGGGCAAAAATTTTCGCAATTTTCAAACGTGGCACGGGACGCGTGTGGAAAGCTGAAACAAAATATTGAGTATTGTTTCTTTACTTATTTTCGAGTACGTTTGTCGTCGTCATCACAGGTGGATATTACTGACACTGAACATAGTGAAAAGCATGTTCATCTCTTATCTCAACACATAAATTAGGAGATATGAAAAATGCACGCAAGGGGATTTTAAAGATAATAACGTCCCTCCAATTTTTAAGTCAGCAAGGAATAGCAATTCGGGGTCACACCGATGAAGCATCAAATATTCATCAGTTGCTGCTGCTTAGAGCAGAAGATGCTCCTGAGTTGAAATCTTGGCTGCAGCGAACTACATATAAGTGGGTTTCTCACGATATATTGAATGAAATTGTCTCTTTATTATCCAGCGATGTACAGCAAAATATTGTGAAATCTATTAAGGCGGCACAATATTTTTCTCTTATTGAAGATGAGACTTCCGACATATCAGTGAAGGAACAAATATCCATATGCTTCAGATTTGTCGATGAAAATCTGCAAGTTGAAGAAGTGTTTATGGGCTTCTATGAAGTAGCTTCAACAAGTTCTAGGACATTGTTTGAAGTCGTCCAGGATGTCATAAGACGTTTATCTCTCGACATAAAATACTGTCGTGGTCAATGTTATGATGGCGCGAGTAATGTCAGTGGACATTTAACAGGATTACAAAGTAGGATTACTCGGTTGGAGCCGAGAGTTATATTTGTTCATTGTTCAGCGCATAATTTGAATTTGGTAGTACAAGATGCGATGCAAGATATCAGTTATGTGCGAGACTTTCTGGTGATTCTTAATTACAGATCTAACCGCCATTGATATGCACCCACAGCAATTTTGGAAAGTCGGCACCCTTGTTCTGGCCAACATGCACATGGCGTGGAAGGAGGAATGGTGGCGGGTAATTTTCAGTGATGAAAAGAGATTCAATTTGGATGGTCCCGATGGCTGGAGATACTATTGGCATGATCTCCGCAAAGAGGAAAAGATCTTCTCCAAGAGACAACAAGGAGGACAAGTCTGTAAAAGCGTGGGGTGGGTTTGGTTATCATGGGAAAACGAATCTCGCCTTTTCCACAGGCTGTATGAATACGCTCAGACACCAAAACATCCTAACGGTCAATCTGTTGCCATTTGCCGATGATATTGGTGGCGATCAGTGGCGTTTTCAGCAAGACGTCACTATACACACTGCTGAGTCCACTATCTTCTGGTTTCTTGACAGGAATGTGCATGTCATTGATTGGCCTGCGATTCCCCCTGACATTAACCCCATGGAAAACCTGTGGGGTCTTCTGTGCCATTCAGTGTACGCCAATGGAACCCAGTACAACAACGTTCATGACCTGCGAAATGCTATCGTTGCTGCATGGGATGTCCTTGATGCTAATCTATTGAAAATACTGGTGGACAGCATGTGTGATCGGGTCTTCAAAATGGTGTACTGCCATGGTTCATGTACTGGCAACTAAAGCAGGTCTGGGATGCCGTTCTTATCATTTTGCAACAGTAAACATGGTCACTTTTAAGGTTCGTTGCTTTGTACCTTCTCCTTTCCTGCACATGACTTCTGGTCAACACGTTTTCTCTTTCTGTACATTAGGTGAGCATTGTAATGTGCTGTGTGCCTGTACCTGTAACTTAGTAAACGTGTCACACTTACTTTTTGATTCGTTCTTGTCATTTTGCAATGCACCTTACAAACTCTGAAAGATTACATGCCAGGTAATCAGGCGCGGCTCGTGCATTATTTACCCGGGGGTTCACTGAAGTCATGTGACATATATTCAGTTTCCGCAAAATAGACTTCCTTCGCCTAACAAAAGGATGAGGGGAGGGAGGGCTTAAAAGAATTGTCCAAATTTTTTTTTTATCTGGGAGTATAAGGTTTTGTATTAGGGGTGTGCGAATAAATTTAGGGCTGAAACTACAATAAATTGTGCCTTTATGAAAAAAGTTGAGTTTTGTTGGAATGGACGTCCTCAAGTAGAGGCAAGTAATATATTTTTTCCTCAGGAGGAGCAAAAAACACTCCTTCAGTCTGAAGTTACTGCAACGCTTTTATAATGATTACCAAAAATTACTGTGACTGAAATTAAATTATATGCCTGTAATATATAATTTTTGGTTTACATTCAATTTCCATGGGGGGCTGCCCCCTTTTCCCCTTCCGGACGTCCATGCCGACTAATCAGAACTGGTCCTACATTTATTAAAGGGAAATGGCAACTAATGGCATGTGCATACTAGAAATCGAACCTGAGACCCTTTCATTGATACGCGACAGGTTTGTTCAAATTTGGGGCTGGTCGACCAGCACACGCTTTTTTTCAGTGGACAAGGAAGTTTGTTTACGTTAATTATGTGCATTTCTATCGGTCATTTCTTACCTGCGCGGACAGCAACGCCTACAATGCATCAAATGACATAACCTAGTTAAAGTCCATCCCTCGCTTCACTCGCAGCATCACTTAATACTTTCCAACAAGTATCCAAGCACTTCAAAAACTAAAAAACTTGAGACTTTGACACCGAGCGACAGCGAGTCACGTCTTCGCGCCATTCTTTCTCTTTCGCGAACCCGAAGTGTTTCCACCTTTAAGGAAAAACCTCTGAATGCATGCACGAGCTGTTTTGGTAGTGTATATCCTTTATTTTAATTCATTGCATCTAATTCCAGCTTTTATTTGTTTCCACTCATCCATCTCTGCCACAATCTTGCATTTATTCCAAGAAGTTCGGTGCAAAAATGATACAAGAGAAGATTGAATATGTAATGTGTGCGCTTCAAACTTGAACCGCACACAGCAACACTGGAAGGGAGAGGAAGCAGCGAGAACGGAGCCTTGTCCCGCGGCTTCTGCGAGAGAACGAACTGCGCATGACCGTTGGGTTGAACATAGGTTCTGCAAATCTCACCTTCCATGTATTTTGTCCTATACCCTCCTCGAGCTTCTGCTCCCGCACGAAGCTTTCACAATGGCAAGAGCTGTCCTGTGGGGGTTCAACTGAGGGTCTGTATCAGGGCGGCCGATTCGCGGTTTCTTTTTCTCAGCAAAAGAGTTCGCCGTATTACGGACACAAATACATGACTTATTGTGTAGAATTTTTATTGAAATAATGTGAAAATGTAAAGACGTTGTTTAATGTTCATTCTCGAGTTGATTATCGTATATTACTGGGGGTTCACTGATCCTATGCGCTATAGGGCCAACCGCGCCTGCAGGTAATGAATATGCATTATTCTGAATGCTCATGCACTACACAATTTTATTTTTCAATTAATATGGTTCTGCGTTAAATAAAACACAATACATTATAGATCAAGATTATGATTGCATTTGATAACAACATGTAGTCTCAAATTTTCGAACTTGAAATTCCTTCTGTTTTCAGCAAGAATAGTCTTATATTCAGAAAACACACGTTTTAAGGCAACAAAGTCAGAGACACAAGTTCCACCTCATCCACACGTTATCCATTTGTATGCAGAATTTTGTAAACTTTCACCATTGTTACATATCCACTGTTCTTTTTCAATACTGCATCCAATTTCTGTACATACACAGGATCTTCAACCTGGGCAAGGGGCAAGGGCCTCTTTAACGTCTTCTATAATTTTGATGCTTGTTTGAAGTTGCAACCCTTTGATTTCTAATCGACGAATGGAATCTTTCAGGCAAGACTTACCACATTTCATACAATCCAGGAAAGAAGGAAGACAGAGAAAAGATAACGAAAAGAGAAGCGAGGAGAAGAAAAATAAATACAGTATATGCTCGGTGTTGGTTGTGGGTACAAAAATATGCACATCAACTTATTTTCATACAAATATGCACCTGTATATGAAATATGCATTTTAGTTTAAAAAATCCTTAAATATGCATTTGCATATGCAATATTATCCGAGCCCTAGTTATGATGAATTATTCCCCGAACACGTCCTTTTTCCCGCCATTTTATTTTCATTTACAAGTATTTAATTTCCTTATTTTCTGCACTGTGTGTGTCGATATTTTCCCAGAAATGCAAAAACAATCATGACAGGGACAAATCATGCCTAGAATTCGAGAAATTCAGTGTCAGAAAATTCTGAACATTTCCTGTTCCAAATGTCGTGACTTTTCTTTTATTATTAAAGATATAATTATATATTTAGTTTATTATAAAACAAGAAACTAGATAACAAAAATGTCTGAGTCAAACTTGCTTTTGACACGTAATTCGTCTGCTAAGAGGATGTTACAAATCTTAAGAACAGATGAAGACGAGAAAAATGCAAGTTTATGACTAGTGGGAATGAATGTACAGGTAATTTAGAACCTTTTTTTTTTAGAAAGCATTTAGCGATATTATTTTAATGCTAACAGAACCTAACCTAACTACGAGAGCATTTAGGTTTATTAGAAGAATGCTAAGGGACCTAATCTTAAAACATTTTTGTGTAAGTAATCGCTAAAACTTAACAGTATGTGTTACAGACGTAATTGCATACATAGCATGATGAAATCACGATAAAACAAAGACAGAGTCTGCTGCCACACGCATCTCTCTTTTGGGTTACAGCAGAAAAAGAACGTGGCAGCAGACACTACCTAAATAAATAGCCCCATTACGCATTTTTGCATTCACAATGTGGTGGGGCAAAGGAGCCTTCAGTTAAGATGAAAGATTTATAAAACCTTTTCAAGCAGGCCTCGTCTCCAGGAAGATGTCAACTTGGGGCAAAACCCGGGACCTATCAACCTGTTGGGTGAGATGTTAAGGCAAGGACTTATAAAACCTTCTCCTGCCCCCCCCCCCCAAATAGGCAATAGTTAGGCTAGAGAGTTCGATGAACTAACCCATCTCTAGCTACAGACTGGTAATGATCAGGATGGGAAATTCACAGGAACTAAACGATCACTGATCTTCTTGCATGCGAGTTTCAGTTAAGATGAAGCATCTTCAAGCCGATGGAAGATCCAAGCAACAAAGTTAGGCAGGGGGTGATATTTTCTTGTGAAATTGAGTCTCCAACTCTTCCAACTGAACAAAGACTGTAGGATAGGATATTTTCTTAAATCATTCCAATGCTGGACGAACAATAGTGTTTCACATGCATGGATGCCCATGTTCATAGTAAATATAACAAGTTCATTCCATTATGTAGCAAAACTACTGTGAGGCTGTTTTGAAGTACTGTATCTATAAACAGTCCCGAGCTTAATGGGTTGTGAAAAGCACCTAATACGTCCATAATGGCAGGGATATTGTAGCAGAACAGTAACCTGCCTTCTTCAGAGAGGAAAAAAAAAAGAAAGTTTCTCTCATGGTGTCTGTACCATGGATACACTGGCCAGAATATTTCTTTTTAAAGCAGTCTAGAACCAACCAGTTCTTTGTTAGATCTAAGTGACAAATAAGGTCATTAAGTTCTGTCTGTGAAAAGAGCTGTGGAAGATCGCCACCAGGGGGAAATTGGTAGTAATTATCTTCTTCCGATGTAACTTGTGCTTCACTAGTACTAGGTGAAGAAAAATAACATCCAAAGATTGGGTACTGGTAGATCTTCACCATGGACCTCAGTGTCTAAAGACACACCATGCACATACCGTGGGGCGCACACGAATTATCTTGGTCACCTAATTTAATGTTGAAACATGCCAAATAACCTTTCTTCACGAAATTTGAGAGAGGCAGTCTCTGTTTGAGCACAGTGTGTACCTCCCACACATATAACAGAATATCAGGCTCGTTCAAATATATTATGTCATTTTTGAATAAATGTATCAATGCACGGGAAAAAAATACAGCACTGATGAGGTCAATTTTTCTGCTTCGCTCTGAACAACTCCCACTACATTATAACATCGACTTTTGGGCATTTTGTGAGGAAACTTTTCTTGAGGGATCATCAAACATACCCATATCATTAAAAAAAACACTGAACTCAAGAAATATAGTGAAATACATTATAGACTGCTAAATACAAAATAAAAATATGCAAAGCAATGTCCAAAAGTCGACCTTTGATGCAGGAATGTGGGTGATGACGACATCAAAGTCACTGCAACAGGGGCAGTGAAGGTACAGATAAAGAAGACCACTTATGAAAGAACTTCTAAAGTTTAGTGTCTTCTAAATACTCACAGCTACTTAGACGTCGGCTCAACAAGATGAACAAATATAATAGCTGCTGCTCATGTTCCGTGCATTCATCTTTCACCAAGTTGTGAGCAAAATAATATTTGCTGTCTACATTTTCAATCTTCACTGCAAACAAATTTTAGAAAATAGTTTTACCTGAATCCAATTACTTTTGAAAAGTAACTTCCTAAACTTATATGCCGAAATTAGCTGCAGCTATCCAGTGGAGCTTTACTTTTTAACATCCAACTATAGAAATGAAAAACAAGTTTACAACTCTTCCTAAGTGTATATTAATTTAATATTGCACACACATGCATACATTCAAGCATACACAAAGACACCTGTCGACAAGGTCTTGCATTATTCCATCCATAGGTGTAACTAGCGGGGGGGCTGGGGGAGTCTACTCCAATTTCAATTTACAAGTTTTGGAATTTCTCTCAAGTGCCACATACATAAATAATTTGTTATAATAAGCAATTAACTTGAACTGCCCCCAAGAAAATCCTATTTACACTTATGATTCCATCACAACATATAAATTAATAAAATTCTCATTCACAATATTAATGCAATACACATTTTAGCTAACAGTTTACACAATATAGAAACGCCGGCACATTTTCTTTAAATATATAATCTTCATACAATACATTAATTTTATTGGCAGTTAAAATTATATTACACATATTTATATGCCATTACCATCTAAATATTTACAAATATTCTTTTGCATTGCAAATACACACAAAGCTGTTCCCACCTGAAAATGCACCCTTCTAATAAATTATCAATGGAGAAAGGGTTGAATACAAAAATACTGCTTTGCAAAATCACACATTTATCTAAAGCTTACACCAATTTACACGTGTAATATACATATATTTATATATATCAATTTTAAAGGACCTGTTTCTTTAGGTTTATACACTGATGTTATAATTATTTTTTAAAACTGGAGCTTGATTTTCATTTGTAATAAGATAGGGTCCCTACATACCAGCCATGGTTTTAGTTTAAGCAAAATTGAAACATTAATGCACTACACTTGAAAGATTACGGATTCAATTCTATGTAGATGAAGTTTTGTGTAATTAAATACAATATTTGAAAAGAAAATGTCGAAAACAGTTCAACTGACACTAGAGTAATGTTTCTGAGAAGTCTCAGGGGGCAAAAATATAAATACAGAGATCACATTTAGACAATAAGATGCATAAGGTAATCTACGTGATAGAATTAAAATTTACATATTTTTTATCACAAACTTTCATAGTGTGTAGAATACAGCAAGATAAATTTTACATTTTGATGCTTGATATTGATTTAAAAATCAAATTTCATTTAAAAACTAAATATCATCAATGGCTTGCTGGGGGCACAAAGGTGACGAAATTTTTTATCATTTTCATCAATATTAAAGATTCATAATAATACAAAAATTCTTCATACAAAAAAAACATTTCCAGCCTTTCTGAACATCTCAACCTTGGACACAAACACAAAACAGTGAGAGATAATGAAAAACCAAACGCAACACACGCACACAATTTCAGTGATTTATCTACACAGCCCTCAACACCCCACAGAACGTTTCACAAAGGGGCCTGCCCCTCAATAAACATCTGTATAATGCAACTTGTAAGTGAAATGCAGAATCAGCCTCCTTATTAAAATAGTATTCAGCCATAATGCACTGTTCAGTATTATTATTACAATAAGAACATGAACATTTTGAGCTCCTGCATAGCTGAATAGTTACTCTTACTGTTGGTGCAAGCACTCCTGGGTTTCATTCCCAGTAGGACCTCTAAAATTTCGATGTTTACCCAGCACCATGAGGCCATTTGCGGAGCTACCTGGAAGCAATAGTAGCAGACTTTAGTAGGAAACCTGTGTCAATGTACCAATCTATTGATGCACAGTCATCACTGAATATAAAGCCACTTTGGAGTTCTTGGCCCTCAATGGGCTGCTTGCACAGTGAGGTGTGTTGGTTTTATACAACTGTAATAAGATGCCTAATGAGCAATATTAAACATTTGATGTACATAAACCTTGAAATATTGAGTTAGGTCATACGGATATACAACAAAAGATATTTACAGGTTTGTGGTGAACAAAAGTTAAGAACTGTTGCATTGGTGCATTATGAAAACAATACCATGCTCAAAGAGGCTTTTCTTCAAGCCATTTTTATTCGAGTTATGGATTTATCATCATACACATGCATCCTGCTGTTTCTGTTCGATAGACATCACCCAACTGCCCAAGAGACATTGTTAATTGCAGCATTTGAAAAGACAGAGTGAACTACAAAGGGTTGATTGAATTTCCTATAATGTCTTGGTTCATAAAAAAATTTAATGAAATTATTCTTTAATAGATGGATGAACCAATACCAAATTATGAACCCTTTCTTTTCACCTTTGTTGATTAGAACCCAGAAATTCAAGTATGTATGTATGCAAGTGATCGTTAATATCAAAGTTTAATTCGAATGAGACACAGATTCTAGTGTATACCGCTTCCATAAATTCTGACCAGCCAGTTCAGCTGGCTATGGTGGGTGTGCAATCAACATGAATATGCTATGCCATAAAAGTGTGGCTTGAGAACAGTGTGTATCCGATGCCGACACACTCACATTCCCACCGATACCGATGCTTGAAAATTGTAATAATTAAAAGTTGTTCATAATATTGGTTAACATTTCTGTGTAAGTATTCCACTCAAATTATATGAATCAATATACCAAGAGTTATTCATTTTTCATACAAAACTGGTGCAAAACAAAAAGTAACATTGAATTTTGAATAATTTTCAGGATAATTAGAGTCCGTGAAAGTGCCCTGTGGCATTTTTGTGGAGTTCATGAACGATCAAAATGCCGTAATAGTATCATCGGTATTGGTAAATAAATTCCAACCGATACTTTCCGATATCGACATGGCCAATACCGATACATCGATATCTGCTCATTCGTATTTTAAACTGATAACATAGTCTGTCCGCATCATATAAATATCTTGTCGCTTTCTGTTTAAAAAAAAATAAATGTCGGTGGCAACAATAAACCTGTGATGCATGGTTGACTACATACAGAATACAAAATGCATTTTAGAGAAGGCCTACAACGTAGAACACTGAACAAGCAAAATGCTATTACAAAAATTTGTTCACCCTGATGTTTTCTACACATTGTGAAAGTTTGTCAGTGTATAATTTGAACAAATTTTACTTAAATTCCTTAGCAGCAACATGTATATTAACCACAGACTTCAAGAGAACTGTTGGGTAAAATCAGAATCTTCAGCATTTACTTTTCCATTGAAAATAATTTATCCATATCCTACACATGACATCTTTATCTATTTATTTGGAGTCGCAAACTACTGTAGAACTTGAAAATACTCTCTACTAACTTCTAACCCACTCTATTATTATTCTCCCAGTCTGATTACATGACCACAAAAGAACTACATCATAACGAAAACAATCAATCAAGAATAATGAGCAGATTATGTCTACCCAATATCTAAAACTATTAAATTTGTTCAAACTAATTTCACATCTTACCACATAATCCTGTAACCTTAACATCTCAAATACTATATTTTACTTCAATATTTTGCCACACCATTACAACAAATTTGCAACATCGAAGAAAACTATGCAAAATGCATTCATTCATACTGAAAATAACATTAATTCAAAGTAAAAAGTGAAAATTGCAGAAATGAAATAAATACTCAGTTCATTTTCCCCCAATCAATTTCACTTGTATATCAGTTAATAAAAGATACAGTGCAGATAGAGCTACTCATATTCTAATTTATGAAGAAATTCATAGCACATTTCAATACAATTTCAATTTTTTCATGTTTATAACATACTTGGTGTTTCTGCATAGAGTACAGTGCTGAGCCGATATTGATGCCAATGCAGTATTGCTACCAGAAAGTACTGGTTCAAATTTTTTCAATTATACTTATCCCGAGCCCAGGAAAATCGTAGGGTCCGCAAAAATGTTGCACAACTCTTTTGTGAAGGATAAGGCTGTGTCCGAAAGGTCCACAAAGCAGGCTTCAAGTACGGTCTTGTCCAAAGCAGGCAGCACTCACCATTGTAGACTTGTTTACTTGACTTGTGTCCTTGTTTGAACTCTTGAAGTCGAAGTCAGCCAGATGTTGGTTGTAGTTCTTCTAATATGTGGAAATGTAAGTATAAGAACTTTTTAAAAAGCGGTGTGATTTCTATGGTGAAAAACAAGTGTTTATAACATGGGAAAAATAACGTGTTCTTAGTTCTACCTACTGATCGTATTTTGCACTGCAGTCAAAGTGAAGTTCAAAAGATTTTCACTTCCAGTCCAAGGCTTCAAGACTGAACTGATAGATCATTCTCGAAAGATGTTCACTTCTATTAGAGTCTTGCACCTTTCGGACAAAGACCTAAATATCCTGGAAATTATATTCCCAACATTGCGAGGAGAAATGGTATTATAAAATAAAAAAATTATATCACATGTAATTCCAAATATTTTAAAGCAAAACTCGGGTATGCTGAAATTCTATAGTCCTAAAGAAAAACTATACATCAAAATGTGTATATATTGTGAATTCTTTCAATTTCAAAGTGTAGGCATTCATATCGGTGGGAAATTGTTTTTAAGTACTGGCATTGGCATTGGCATGGGCTCAGTCCTAGCTAATACAGATGAAATTTGTTTGCAAGTAATGTTTCAATCTTGCAAATTAGAATTTGCATTTGATTGACTCATTCCTGCTAAATAAAATACATGCAATTGATCATTCATTGCACGTTTCTGTAAGACTTGGACTGAAGACTATTTTTTCAGCTCTACAGGCTTGTAATCTTGAACTAATTTACATATTGCACAGCATGAGAAGCTAGCTTCGTAGAAACAACACGCTCTGAATTACACAATTAATAAAATGAGCACAGACCGTTATTTCTTGCTTCAGTCGTTACAAAAAAATCACTGCTTATTGGGTTCTTTATTTCTGTTTTACACCATGCATGAGATGTATTTCTTATATATTTCTTTAATGTTCACAAAAATGTTATTTGTTCCATACAAAAATATTTATAACTGTGGTTCTGTATTGTTATAAACATTGTTAATACAGTACACAAACCACATAGATTATCCAAAGGCAAAAAGTGTAAATTATACCAGGACTTGCATATCACGTTAGGATTTAATACATATTCTGTACCAATAGTTTGTACCTTCTTTGGACATTTAGCTTAACACTTTTCTTTGCAAATATAATAGAAATGGTCCCGCAAAAAGCTTATATGTCATTAATTACAGCAGTCGCAACTTCGTTTTGCCGCAGAATAAGCATTAATCAGTCAAACCACATGTAAGCTCATATGATAACTGTCATATGTCTAAACTTAATTAAATTTTATGCTAGCTCCTGTTTCATACTTTTAAAAAAGAAATTCATGTCGTATCTTACAAAATTCTTGTAGGTTGGCATACTATAGTTTCAACATTCACAATATGTGATGAAACGCTGATATAATACGGTGGTTGTCCAATAGTAAAGGTACTTCTTTTTCTTTAATTTCATGTGAGTCATATAAATGTCACAGTCTGCTTTTGGTAAGCACAAGAAATGCCTATATTATTCCAATATGAATGTGTGCAGAGTGAATAGACTTTTGCATTGAGTGAAATGTCAGATACTGCAAAAATACTTGAGAAACTGCGAGGCCTTTGAATGCAAGAGGCCTGGGCAGTTACAATGCTGAAGTGACACTTCTGCATGATGGAGTACATCACCACATGTCAAAGTAGACACAAGCTGGATGCAACGGTTGGTGGGAACTTTTACAGCATCCACCACGTAGTCCTGAACTTGACCTTTCAGACGTACACCTGCTTGGTTAATTCAACACTTGCAGATCAAAACTATTTGTGCAGAATGTTTGTTTAAACTTACCACTATCAGCATCCACCTTGGAACTTATTCACTGTATGTACTGTTTCTCTGTTATAATATTTTCTGTAATTTATCCAAAGGTTAAAATTGGCTTTAGTCAAATGAACTTCTCTGCTCAGACTAAAGCCAGAGAATCTTTATTAAGCCTAAGCCTTCCCATACCTATTTATCTTTCACCGAATAAACAAAAATACTAACAGCTTTCGGTGCCACTAAATGTGGTTACCTACAGCTTAAGACAAGTGACAAAGAAAAGGGTTACAATTTCCAGATAAGGTACATGCTAATTTCTCTCTGAATAAAATCTGTGTCAGAAACATCAATAAAACACAGTAAGCGTTCAGATATATTTATCATGAAAAATTTTAGTTTTCATATCATGGAAACAAGGCTTAATGGTGTTATATTTATCATGTTAACACAAAGTATAAGTTTTCTTTTGGTTTTAAGTATTTTTCAAAATGCTCTAAATTTTCCAATATCATTCTCCCCAGAACTGAATCCTTTGCAAGCACATTTCGTTATGAGAACAGCAATAATTTGGAACACTTGAAAAAGAAAACAATTATATATTTAAAAAAAACTATTCACATACAGCCTTTTTAACCAATTTCGTAGAAATATTAGTCCGCGTGATGATTTATGTATTCTGTGACTAATACTTCAATATAATTAACTCTTTTCTCAGGAATTCTTAATCTGTAGTCACTCCTTCCGAGTTTAACCATGGCAAACTTGAAGTGCATTTTATCCATACATGAAAATATACTATTCACAATGCATAAATGAACAAAAAGTCAATCTCCAAACAATATGCATAAAACAAACACAGTAACAACGAACAATCAATAAATATTTAGTATACAAGTGTGTCTCGTGAAAAACAAAATAAAAAATAGTCTTTTTCTGGCAATAAATAAGAGCTTTTGCTAACAATACTGTTAACTGGACGTTATTAATTTTTTAACACATTCATTACCCTGACCATCGTTAAGACTGCTTCAATAATCAAAATAATTTGTACAAATAAAAAGCATAAACAAAGTGATATGTCATTCATCACATATTACAGCTTGCTAACAGCAACAATAATTCAATTACGATATCTACAGCTTACGATTCATTGAAATTATGTCAATCTTACACATGCACATCATTGAAAGCTTCCAAGACATACGTCCTCCGCATGGCATAAACGTTATGAAGCTTCACAGTGGATGCTGTACGAAGTAATCTGAGGGAATGATGTCGTATAAAGCAATCGTTTAAAGCAGCACAATGCCATGGTCTCTTTCAAGCCTACGTCTTGCTTTCAACGACACAAGTCCCATTAAATCAGACGGTGTTGGTATACCGATTTTATTTCCTGTGTTCTGTTGGTAAAATACTTCTGTTCGGCAACACTGGTAGGCATAAATGATGTGTTCATCGGATCTGTAAGACAAAGACAGGTGATAACATCTGAATGGAAAATGAAATATAATCACTTTTTCAATGTACTAAAAACTGAGATAAAATCACAACCCATACCTTATTTGGCCCTTCACATATTCAGATGTATTACAATCCTTCTTTGGAGATTGGATAAAAGAGGGCATCATTGAAGGGCTAAAATATCGTTAAAACAGTTGAAATATGAGGGTGGATCGAATTAAAACAGAACAGTGGATGTATTGGGTTATATTTATGTATGTGTGTGGCGAAAACCCTGTGTAGAGGAAGAGCGGGAGGTAAGGAAAGAAACCCCTACTGTATAATGGACTCACCCTAGATGGTCGCACGTGAGCACGTGATATGCGTAGGTGGTCAGGCAGCAGTATCGTCCGAGAAGGCGAGCAGGCAGGCAAGCAGGCAGGCAGGCAGGCAGGCAGGCAAGTCAGTCAGTCAGTGATTCACCTGCAGAGGCGGAATATTTGCCAGCAAAGAAGAGTAACGTGGTGTTATTCGTATTTTAGTGGCAGAAGGAGTTGGAGTTTGCAGAGTGCAGCTGCGAATGAAGGCACTGTATGGAGAGAATGTCTGTCATTGACTTGTGTGCAGGAATGACACAAGCATTTCCACGAGGGACAGGAATCTGTGAAGGATGATAAGCGACCTGGTCAAGTTCACGTCGTCATCACAGATGCTCTGGTGGAACAAGTCGACCGGATAATCCATGCAAACAGACGAGTCAGCATCAGGAACATCAGCATGGATGTGGGAGTGAGTTTAGGTTCCGTACAGACTGCAGTACAGGAAAGTGAGTCCACAGTGTGTGTCACACCATCTCACAGATGATCAGAAGAGCCTCCTTGTGGGATTGTATATGCAGCATCTTCCGAGATATCGTGCAGAGGACAATTTCCTGGAACAGGTTGTGGCAGGTGATGAATCTTGGTGCCACCACTTCCAACCCGAAAGCAAATGACAAACCCAACAGTGGAGACATCCAAGCTCTCCACCGCCGAAGAAGTCCAAGATGGTGCAGAGTAGTGGCAAAGTGATGCTGACATGTTTTTTCGATCATAAAGGACCCCTTCTCCTTGAGTTCCTGGACCATGGTCAAACGATCAACACTGCTTGTTACTGCAGTACCCTACACCGTTTGTGTGCAGCAATCAAGACCAAATGGTCCGGCCTGTTGTCCTCTGGAGTGGTTTTGCTGCATGACAACGCAAGGCCACATACGTCAGCTGTTACAAAGAACATGTTTGCGACGTTTGGGTGGACAGTGTTGGAACACCCACCGTATAGCCCTGATCTATCACCATGCGACTTCCATATCTTTGGTTTGTTGAAAAAGGCAATGTAGGGTCGGTGCTTCCACTCAGACAATGAAGTCATGGACAATGTTCGCTACTGGTTCCGATCTCAGCCAGAGGAGTTCTACGAGCAGGGTATTCACCACTTGGTGAAACAGTGGGACAAGTGCTTGTGTAACTTTGGAGATTACGTTTGAAATAAACCTTGTTGACTTCATTCTGTAACCCCTGTTCTGTTTTCATTTGATCCACCCTAATAGATTCAGAAGTATAAAAACTGGGTATCCTGTTCACGTCACTGAAGCTATCAGTCATTGTTTGCAGCTACCTACCAGTTTGCAATATGTTGACAGCATGTGGTGAAACAAGAATTTTAACGACTACCTACCAAAGTTTACTATCACAATTTATCCAACCAACAACATGACAGGGAAACTTCTTTGTTCCATAAAAAGGGAGAATTTGTATGATACCACCATAGTGTCGAACTTCAATTTTTTTAATGTACAGGCATATCAAAATCAGCTGGAATTTCACAAGAAACATGGTGGTGGGTTTAAATTCAACATAACTTGAATACTTATTCTGCTTGAACATCAAATGTTTTCATTACAGGTGGCCTGATAAGATAATATTAACTGCATTCATCGCTCGGAATTTCGTAATCAACTTGGTAGTCTTGTCTGTGTGATATTCGTTGTAATCTTTTGCAATAACACAACCAATCAGAATGAAATTCACCTGTTTAGCTTGGGTTAACATTATCATCAATCAAACTTTTTCCGTTTCTCTATATCATGTATGGGGATGTTTGACTTCAGTTTCCCTATCTGTATTTTTTTTTTCAATCAGTATAAATGACTATTTCACTGTTAATGCACTTGTTAGGCTCCAACAGTTTGTATCACCTTTTGTACCAAAACATTAATGACAAGGTTCATTGCTATTTGTTATAATTGTAGAAGTGATCAAAATACAAATTAATGTATGACAAAGGTAGTGTATGTTCTCCCATAATGGTACATCAAAAAACATGTTTACTTACTTGTAACAACCATAAAATACAAGACAAAATTTACAATGCAAGAACTATATGTATTTGATTTAAATCTACCGGGTGATCCGTTTGAGATGTCAGAAAAGTAAACCTTTATTCACAAGAGGTTAATTTACGTATCTCCGAGCAGCTTCTTGCAGAAAGGATGTAAGTTTCGAATGAGTGGAGGTTTACAGACGTCAGCCACATGGCGGCGCTAATGTGCATGTTAACAAAGGTGGTGATCACGTCACAACAGCATGCACAGTATGTCGTATATGGTATGCAAAATTTTCGAGTATTACGTGCATGCTACTGCCGCCACGCAGCTCAAGTCAGTAAACCTCCAATCACTCGAAACTTACATCCTTTGTGCTTATATTACAACAAACTTTTGATTTTTGATTTGATTTGTTGTTTTAAGTCCACTTTATGCACAGTAAGGCTAATCGGTACTGGACCTACAGTTTAAAGTGGGATCCAAACCACTTGTGCCTCCACCGGGTATCGAACCAAGGACCCCTTGATTACAAGGCGATGACGCTACCATACAACAAACTGCTCACAGATACGTACATTAACCTCTTGTGCATAAAGGTTTACTTTTCTGACATCTCAAATGGATCACCTGGTATACGGATCACCGGGTATGTTTCTACACTTACGGATCACTGTACTTTAAACTAAACTGTACACAATGTTATTGATAAAATTTATATTGGCTTATATATTAATATATATAAAAAGAATGCCCTCCCCTCACCTAACAACGATTTCCGTAAGGCCTGGTGACGTGACGAAATTGTGATGCAGATGGTGGACTACATCCAGCTGAAGTGGTTCCCATGATCCTCCACTCTGTAAGGTGTCCCAGCTGGAGTCAAAGCAGAGGTAGCTGTACATGTCGCACTGCTCCGTGTTCGGCAGATGCTCCAGGCATTGTCGTGTGCGTGACTCTAGGTGAGGCAGGCTGCTCATGCATGTTTCCCACTAAAAATGAAGATTACCATTCTAATAAAGAAGAAAATATTTGCAGTATAAATGCAAGTCCTTGTGCATGACTTGTGAATCCAATATACGGGTATCAGAAAGTATTGGTTGGAATCCCTGATTTCTGGAGTCTGGATGACTCACAGTCTGCAAAAATTGCATGTGACACTTTGATGCAGTATCCTGGAAACTATGCAAAATGTAAAATTTCCAGATTTGTTGCAACAACAGGCTGGGAGAATTTGATTTTTCATTCTATGATTACCTCAAAGGAAATTATGGATATTTTGAGGCAAAATTCTAGTAGATTGATATGATGTAGTTCCAATGGAAATCTTTCCTATAATTGAAGGGCTCGGGGGTAAAACATGGTTAAGGGACATTTTGATCATTATTGAGTTTACAAAGTAAAAAGAGCCCTCCTTCAATTTTTGCATGTAATTGTCGTGTCATGCAATTTGCCTTGGACTCATTGAATGCTTCTAAAATTCAAAAATGAAATTCATAAATATAAAAAGAATTTATCTATAGTATAGCTTCTAATAACCTTTCTGCTTAATAAACTCAATAATGACCAAAATGTCACCCTTCAATTTATACATTTTTTAACTACTCTCATTATTCATACTATGGGAATGAGAGATGCGGTAATAGACAATTAAGGTACTCACGTTTTCCACGAAGCTGTTTTACATTATTTTCTATTAATTTCGGTAGCCACTGCCACAATACCGAAATTAATATAAAATAATGTAAAACAGCTTCGAGGAAAACGTGAGTACCCTAATTACTCTCATTAGTTACAATTTTTAAATATTGGTGGGAATCACTAAGATTCTCAGCAATGATACTGGTTTCAGTTCAAAGTGCTTTGACAAAGAGCAATAATACAGTATGTCTGTGAAGTCATGGTGGGGTTTCAGAGTCCTATAATATCTAAACGAAACAAAAACACAGGATGATTATGACACTGCATTGAAGAGTAACTCAAAGAGTTTCGGAAGCGTAGCGAAGCGAAGACTTACGATGCGCGTGAAGGTAATCACATGACGGTGAAGCAAATCACGCCATTCCATCAGTCAATATGTGGAGAGTGCAGAGAAAAGTTCAATGCATCCTCTGGCTTGCAAAATTTGAATCTGTGATGCGTGTTTGTTGTGAATAAAGTCGTGTGTACAATGAACAGGAACCACATGAACCTTCACCGGTGGGATCACCGGCTTAAGGAAACGGGCAGTTTATTGGATGCAAAACGTTCCGGGAGGTCATCGGTTATTGACGAGTCTGCTGAAGCTGTACGGGAGAGCTACCTAAGGAGTCCCAAGAAATCAGTGCATGTCTGTGCTCGAAATCTAGGTCTGAAGAAGACAACAGTTCACAGTTTTGAAGAAACGTCTCTGTTTTACAGGTTACAAACTGCAGTTGTTACATGCAATCCACCCAACCAATAAACCTAAACAATTTGATTTTGCTGTGCAGATGCTTGGTGAAATGGGCAATGATGATCTGTTCTTACAGAAGATTGGATTTAAAGATGAGACAACATTCCATGTGTGTGGTCACGTTCATCGACTTCACATCAGAATATGGGCTAATGGACAACCTCATGCCTACATGGAGCATGTACATAACAGTCCTAAGGTGAACGTCTGGTGTGTCTTCACACATGATAAAGTTATAGGCCCATTGTTCTTTGCGGAGCCTACAGTGACATCAAACAACTACCTTGACATGTTGGAATTGTATGCAGTGCCACACATTCAAGATGAAGGTGAAGATGTCATCTTTCAACAAGATGGTGCTCCTTCACACTACGGCAAAATTGTTCGCGAGTTTCTGGATAAGAAATTTCCACAGCGGTGGGGTGGATGGAATGCATGGCCTTTACATTTCTATTTCTGGGGATAGGTCAAACAATGTGTGTATCGTATCAACGACATTCATCATTTGAAAGAGAGAATCAGAGAAGATGTCCAGTCTGTTACACCTGATGTTCTAAGTCGTCTGTAGCAAGAATTGGAATATTGATTAGATGTGTGTAGGCAACAAATGGAAGCCACATCGAACTGCACTAAACATGTAAGGAAACTCTTTGAGTTACTCTTCAATACAGTGTAATAATCATCCTTTGTTTTTGTTTTGTTTACATATTATAGGCCTCAAACCCCACCATGACCAGTGCTCGAAAAATTTTCTTCAAAGCTAGGTGCCAGCTCTGAAAATCAGGTGCCAGGAAACTACCTACTAGCAATTGTGCATACTACAGTGTGTTTCAAAAGTCGCACAACCTAAACTTTGAAAATGTATATCATGAAAACCGTAAGAGGTATTTATACCAGGTTTTCTGCACTAAACTAATCATGTAGGCTATCACTGGGGTAATAAATTTATGTTAGCATGTATCCAAATAAAAGCAATTACATTATTTTAAAAAATATTGTCAATTTGCTGAAAACATCTGAGAATTGATTTTCAATAATATATACCAACGTAGAAATTTTCAGCGAAAAATGCAGGTTCGACCAGGACTCGAACACGGGGTCTCTGCCACTGCTCCAACCACTGAGCTAGGCTGGCTCAGTAGCTCAGTGGTTAGAGAAATCGTACGGTATGCCAGAGACACAGGTTCGAGTCCTGGTAGAGCCTGCATTTTTGGCTGAAAATATCTACGTAGTACATCTTCTGTGTGCCTAATCTTCAATAATAATACCAACTCTTAACAATTTGTGGGATCATTTGTTGGTGTTTGACTAGTCGTAAAACAGTTGCTTTGCGAGGTACAACAGAAGCAGGGGATTTTTCTTGGAAAACCTCTTGCACATGAGTGTAAGAATAAGTAGTAAAATACTCTTCAGCAATGCACATGCGCTGCTCCAAAGAATACGCCATGCTGAATCAATTAAAAGAGAGTTAGCGAAGAGAATTTAGTGTAACCAGAGGCAGACTAGGATTCTCTCAAGAGTCCAATTTCAACACACAATCTTGGTTTATGATTTTTCACGTAAATGTACAGCCAGTACTTGGGGGCACATGTGGCGTGCGTCTCTTGACAATATTTTGACCTGCTAGCATTGCCATAAATGTCCCACAAATGGCACTTTTTCACTCAACCCATAAAATCGTCAATAAAAAGTCCATCAAATGTTGCACATGACCAAAATTGGTCGCAAATGACAGATTGACATGACATCAGACATCTAATTATGACACTTCGATAATTTGTTACGTATTTTTATAATTCAAAAGTGCATTTCTGGAAAATTTTTAATGGTTCTTTCTGCCAGTTATTAATTTATTTAAATTTTCTGTATGGAGAAAACTGATAATTTTAAGCATTGAAAAATATCTTAATGGATGAAACTTTATAATGCAGAAAACCCGGTGTAAATATCTCTTATGGTTTTCATGATATACATTTTCAAAGTTTGGGTTGTGCAACTTTTGAAACACACTGTATAAGAAGCTGAGCATCACGGTATTCAAAACATCGCTAAATCATTCGAGAAAACAGGAAATGGGGTGTTGGGCGACAAAGAGTAAGGAAATATTACTGACTCTCTGGAATGTTCACAACGTTGATTTAAAAAAAAAATAGTTTGCTAACTTACGCTGTACTGCAATTTGAACTTAGAATCATCAAAATTTCGTACATATTACAGCATAAGATCACAGTCCCAAGGCTGAAATTTTTAGTCGTCATGGCAACCTGGCGAACGGAATTTTTCGAGCCCTGACCATGACTTTACGGACATACTATATTACACATTTTTCCTAGTTCTTACAAAACTGAACTCCACGACACAAAATCCAAGCAGCTTTTCATTGGGTGATTGATGGTCAGTACACCGTGACTCAGGACCAATGTTTTCTGGCTTTCAAGACCAGTCTATGACTATTGCTTTCAAGTAGCATCTCAACTGTTCACATGATGCTGGGTCAACACTGAAAATTTTGGAGCTCTCCCCAGGAATTTAACCTGGAACTGGGCCCAATCTAATGTCGGATCTTATATCCCTAATAGCCTTGTGGTAATGCCATCACCTTGTGATCAAGGGATCAGGTTCAATACCCAGTGGTGGAATTTTAAACCATAGGATCAGTCTGATTAACATATCTGTGCAAAAAGTTGACTTGAAACAAACATCAACAATTTGGGAGTCAACGCAAATGTGCATTGTGCTGTTCACAACAGCTACACTATGGCTAAGATTAAGAATGTGCAATTAAGAATATGCCTTGATGCAATGCTGCTACTACTACTACTACAACAAAAACAGCATAACAAATGCTCAAAATAGAGCAGTAATAAAGATAACATGTTTGTGATTATGCAGCACATTCTGAAAGTCTTACATATTGAAAAGTCAAAATGTCAATTTGATTAGACATAACTTAAAGTTGAAGTTGCCTCTCCATAAGAAATATATGGGATCCTGTAAATACTTATTCATCATATTTTACAGATCGTATCTGGTTTTTAATAATCAACTTAAAAACTGCTTTCACTTCCAACATGGAGTGAAATTCATGCTTTCTTTCGCCTGTCATTTCTTTTTTTAAACAGCAGTTCACATTTTGATGTTATTGAAATAAATGGCCACCTGGTGCGAAACTGTCCCTCGTCGCCTTAAGTTGTGGAAACTAAGAGGAGGCCAGAGCTTAAGTAGCTATGTAGTATGATGTTGACCTTGAAACCTAAGTTTGGTCCCCGAGTGAGCAATATGTTAGGATCTTCACATACTAGAATTTCGTGTAGTGCATGATGCAGTTTGAACAAAACAAGATACCAACTTACCAGTGAATGAATCAATTCAGGATCCTTCGCTTCCACATCTTCCACTAATAACAGCAATGCCATGTTTTGTTGGCCATAAATGTACAGTGTTGCCTGCTGCAGAACAGCTTCTTCATCACTCATACTACTATTGTCTTTCGAATTCGGTTTCTTTTCACTAGCACTAACACTTGGGTCACGTTGATTTGTCTTGGTGTGCTGTCTTCTTGATGCGTAATCATCCAATTTATTTGCTCCACCAGACAAAATATTAGACACTTCGCACAGTAACTTGGTCTCACAGGGGGTACTTGCTGTGCTGTTAAATCCTGGAAGTCTGTTTGTGAACTGCAATAAGCTTATGTCTGGCGTCATTGGCGTGATCTGATTGATGACCATTCCCTGATACAAGGCGGATTCACCTTGCGGTGTAATGGCAGGTAACTTATCTTTGGCTTGCATGAAATCAGACTCGCCATTAATAGCCAGTGTTTTCAAGGGAAGGCTCAACGATCGCCTGTACACTTCCCTTTTTGCACTTCCCATTGGTAACACTTCCTTCGCACTTACATTAACCTCTTGCACTTTATGCTTTGCACTCGACGTTTCCGGAATGACACTAGCGAAGGTCTTAAACTCTTGAGGTGACGAGTGTCTCCGACTAACACCATCGGGAGTTCCACGGCAGGATTTTACTTTCGATTCTGAATTCAACCACGTGTAGTGCTGTTCCAAGTACTGATCGAAGAGTGACTTTGATACAGCGAGACCATCACAACGGAACACCGGGTACCATGGATCGGTAATCGTGTTGTAGAAACTATGTTTTCTTCTAGAAACTGGCTCGTGTACCGGAGATCCATTTTTGCTACCGCCGCATGCACCTCTGGTCAACTTCGGAAGACCGAAACTGTAATACCTCAAAGGGATTCTGTTCGACGTCAACTGCTTCTCACGGAAATCATCGAGACTTAAACTGCGAACCTCGCTTCCCCAGTAATTCACGAGGAAATCTGACTTGTTGAGCTTTTTCGTCTTCTTTTCAATGTTCTTTATCACCCTGCTTACAGATTTGCTGGTCTCTTTCTGTTTACTTGTCTTTTCTTGCACCGAACTGTCTGTCTCGTCACTTCCTTTACATATGGACAATGCTTGTAAATGCAACACTTTATTCACGTCTTTCATCGGTGTCATTGGGGTACAACTGCCACTAGGGTGTCTGGCAACACTGTCTGTTCTATTTGTCAAGTTTCTTACGGTACTCTCTACATTGTTCGTCTTAGGTTTCACGTAACTTGCTTTGCACAAACTGATTCCATCCACTTGATCCGCCCCTTCAGCCTCCCCTTCGCCTTCTTCTAGCACTGTCGGAATTCTTGAAGACTCCTTTTTGGACGCAAGGGACAACTCCTTTGGTGGGACAATCTTCATTGATGTTCCCTAATTTCGAAAGAAAAAAAAACATTGCTAAAATTACAAATATATATATTCACATCAAGCAACAGAGTAAATAAAAGGGGCCTTGTTTTGTGAATGCTAATGTAAGTAGGGATTGAACCAGGAACCTCATATTTATATGGTACACTTTAAAAATTGATATTTTTTTAGGGTACAAAAGCTGACCTTCACTGAAGGCACTCAAATGTCAACTTCTCCATCAAATAGTACACCCTAGCGTGAATTTACAAGCTTCTGGCACCAAAACCAGAGCTATTATAATCATCTGCGAGTTTTTTGTGTCATCCGTATTTGTTTGAGGATGTTCCTTGATCCATCTCACCTTCATCACTATTCATCCCCAATTGTTGCGATTACCCAAAAGTGGCAGAAAGCAACATAAAATAAACAAAATCAACAAAATTTTGTGTACTGGGTGCAAGGTTTCAAAATGAAATTTGAGATCTTATTCACTATATTTGCAGTCAAAATTAAATCTGAACCGAAATTTTAATTTTTATTTACCACAAGTATATGTCCTCAGAAATAAGATATCAACACAAAATTTAACAATACCATAAAACATTATGCCAATAGAACTATGGTAAATATTTAGAGTAAAACATGTGTGAAACCACAAAACCCTTGGAATGCCCCAGTAAGATAAAAGATAAAAACTTCTTGCTTAGAAAACTAATTTAAAAACACTCTTTGGTGATGTGAATGGTCTGCATGCTCAGATAGTGCACAAATGACCATGTTGAAAATGGCTTCTTTAGTTGAGAATGTGGTCTAATTTAATTTGATACAACACGAAAAAATAAGGCTACTTATTCAGATGTGGATAAATAAATAAATAAGGGAACATTACAACATACCTTCATCTGATTCAGCCTAATTTTTGTGACGTTCTCAAATGACTCCCTTGCACAGACTGCACTTTGACGTAGCTTCTGGAACTCATGGCTTGAAATGAACACGTGAAGCAAATGAGCTCCTACCGGAAGATGGAATGGCGTAGACACATTCTCCGCTGGACCCTGAATCATAATGGCATCATTACATTAAAATTAACTTTACATCCATACTTCACTAAACTGACACCAAGTAGAATAACAAAAAGTTTCCCAAAAAAAAAGCATAATTCTCAAAGAATGGTCTGGGGTATATAAATTCAAGTAACTAGGATACACATACACTGCTCTTGCTAGAACCAACTACTCATGAACAGTTAGCAACACTCCTCTTATTCTTCTTCTAATTGCATCTATATTGATATGGAATGTCAACATTATACTATTCTGAAAGCCCTAGCTATCCCATCCAAATAAAACAATCTTCAAGTCTTTACAAAGAATAGTTCATTCCATGAATTTCTAAAAACATTTCTATGTATTTCAAAAGAACACACTTTTAAAATGCATTTCAATACTCACATTGCATTGTAATTGGAGTATGTCATACTTACATATCATATTTTTTATAAGTGAACAAAACAGCAAACTGAAATATGACATGTTAAATACTGCCATGTCCATATATGGAACAGTGGAAGTCTAAAGACTAAAGCACTTCAGATCGTATACAAAAAACATGTCGAAGCTAATACATAAAAAACTTTTGTTAAAAACACTAAAATAATACACAAACAGCACGATGAAAAACACTTAGGGGTTTCTGAGCTTTCGACTCTCTTCATGGAGTCATCTTCAGGGCTGGTGGAGGGATGACAGAGTGCACGCAGTTGTAGTTCGGAAGAACTAAGTGTTTTTCATCGTGCTGTTTGTGTGTTATTTTAGTGTTTTTAACAAATATGTTGCCAGCACGTGACGTAAGAAGTTTTCAACTGTCATACATAAAAACTTGTTTATCCCAATTTGATGAGACTGTGTCCATTTTGATTACATGAAATTTCAGATAGTTCAGAATGTACTGAATATTAAAAATTACAGTAAACAATAAAATAATGTAATGAATAGTGTTACAGTACATATTACGTGTACAATGTTATATCACACAAAATTGCTTGTGGCTACCATTAAATGCAGATAATATCATTAGTATATGAACGGCAAAATATCTTTATGTGCTTTTAAAATGTACAGTCTTCTAAGATAACTGCATTTTAGATAAATGTGTTTTTAGTGTAGTGTTGACAAATACAGTATGTAAAAAAAATCCACATTCACCACAATAAAGATTCACTTCTTACATAAATGTATAATTATTAACTGTAACTTTTGATGGGGAAAAAAATTCTGTCATCAATTTCAATGTCAGCATTCACAGAAAGCTGTTGATAACGTGAATGGTAACAATTAGTTGCCAAAAATGATAAACAAATAAAGTAAGTTTTCTTTGTAGATGTTACACAGAATTATTGTATGTTTATGTTAGAAGTGAGTTTCAAATGTGGGCATGTGATATGAATTTTAAAAAAAATACAACAAAGATATTTAATTTTCCTTGACTCTTCCAGGTTTCTGAACATTTTTTATATAGAAAAGGATACATTAATTGGGCAAATATACAGATGGGGGACAAAATCGTACGAACACCTGTGAAAAAGTATGCCACATTTCACACTGGCAGTGCAGTAGCACCACCTGGCACTGAAGTCTGCCACCTAGTGGCCGTGAAGGTATTAGTCTGTCAACAGCAGTCATTGGTGGTGCATTCGTCTATCGTACGCTCTCAGGAGACGCTGCAATGTCAGACCTGACAGTTCCAAAGAGGCATGATTGTTGGAGCACGTTCATGTGACGGAAACTGCAAACCTTGTGAAGTGTGTAAGGAGCACAGTATCAGCAGTTATGACAACGTACACAACACAAGGTAAGATGGCATCTTCAAAGCACAACAGTGGACGAAAGACAAAGCTTGGTGCTCGGGATAGGAGGGTGTTGAAGTGCATAGTGGTTCGAAAGCACAAGCAATCGTTATCCGAGATAACATCTTAAATGAACAGGCATTTCCAAGACCCCATTTCAACCAAAACTGTCAAAAGGGAACTCCATGCTGCAAACATTCATGGCAGAGTGCCAATCCGTAAGCCGTTGGTGACATCACGTAATGCTGTCAAGCGACGCCAATGGTGCAGAGCTCACAGAAGTTGGTCCACACAGCAGTGGCAACAAGTCATCTGGTCTGATGAATCAACATTCACATTATTTCAGACCACCGGGCACGTTTATGTGTGGAGAATGCCCCGAGATGCGTTTCATCCTGACTGCCTCTTGCCGACTGTGAAGCATGGAGGTGGGTCATTATGGTATGGGGTGCGATTTCTTGGCACGGTGTGGGACCACTTGCTTTTCTGCATGGGAAGATCAACGCCAATCACTATCGGAGCATTCTGGGGGATCATCTCCATCCTTTTGTCCTGACTTTATTTCCTGGGGAGTGGCTGCTTTTTCAAGATGACAACGCTCCTATCCACATTGCTGGGTCTGTCCATGTTCAAAGAACATGACGATGAGGTAGGACATCTTGAATGGCCCCCACTGTCTCCTGACCTGAACATTATAGAACATTTGTGGGGATATTTGGAGTCCAAACTTCGTGCTCGAAGTCCGCCTCCAGCCACACTTTCGGAATTGGAGACTGCTCTGGAGGAAGAATGGCTCCACATTCCCTTAAACATTGTGCATGACCTCTATGCGTCCATCCCACGTCGCATACAAAGTGTATTTCAGTCACAGGGTGGTCAAACCCCATATTAATAAAGATTTTCTCTAATTTCACAGGTGTTCGTATTGTTTTGTCCCCCATCTGTAAGTATCAAGTGATAAAGACACATTGGTGTGTTGATAAAATTACCGTAAATTTACCAATCCAATATTTCTATAAACAGTCAATAAATTGGCACAAATTTATGCTATATTGTTACTAATTTTATGAATATCAAAAGCATAATTCATATATCCTGTTTGTCGAGCAGTTTCTTTCAGAGCAGGATGGATAAAAAACATGATTTTTATTTAAAAAATCATTTTTGATGATTTTCCTTATTTAAATCTATTTTTTCTTATTTTTAAACAACACTTAAAATTGCTTTTATGGTTTCTGACACCATACATATAGATAAATGTTTTTTTTATAGAAAGGCTTTCTCTGGTAAACTGCCCTGTAAAATATCTGAACAGTTTGATTCAAGCAAATAAAATACATACATTTTTCTGTTTCTCATACTGTACATATATGAAGCTACTATGAAATGTTCGTTGAGTATGTTAATGAAACTATAATAATTTCAGTAACTTTTATTCCAGTGAAAATAAAATATTCTGGATGTACTATATAATCGTAACTTAAAATATTTTTTTATATTCTTTGTAGCTGAATTTTGGCGATTTCTTTAATGATCGTTTTCAAATTATCAGCTGCCATGTTTATCTACAGTTTAATGATAAAGACACTATTTATGGTTTAACATGATTAGTATTTTGTATATTTTTCTTCAAAAAATATTTGCTATTTTTGCCTACAAAAATTATTGAATTTTAAATAAAGAGAAATTTAAGTGAGTTTACGGTTAACATATTACATCTTTTTCTTTATCAGCTTCACACCATCAGTACACGTATGAGTTTCACCCCATCAGTGTACATATTTGTTTGTTTTATTTTCCTTTCTTAGAGCCTAATAAACACCATTATATGATTATGAGACTAATGTACTTTCACCAAGAGTGATTCTGATATCCTTATTCCTTATGTACATTATTATATAAATTATTTCTTTAAAGTGATTTAAACCAGTGATATTTTTAAAATCACCTGATTATAAATCATCATTTCAATCAATCCACCTTATTTCAGAGTAAGATCATTATGGTCACCTGGTTACATACATTAATTAAGAAAGTGAATGAACAATGTAGTTCCCACAAAGCAACCTTTTCCTGCATTTTGAGGTTTTTTGCCATGTACCCCTGAAAAATGTAAAAGTGAGGTTCCACACATTTACAGTCCCATGCTAATCAAATAAGGTTTATTCAACATTGTTAAAAATAAATTAAGAAAAATAAAAAATAAAACTATTTCTGCACAAAAATATATATTCAAGAAGCTTGTCGGAGAAAAATATGAAGCGTGCTTTTCAGTCTTTGTGGCAAGCACAAAAATATCTACTTTCCATGGCTTCCAGGTTGTTTAATGTTTTCATGTCAAGGAATTTCCTTAGACTTAGCTTTTCCTAGATTTTCAGACAGTGGTGACCTGAGAAAGTACTAGAGCATTCATTATAAACTTAATTAATTAGTGTTATAATGGTACTTAAGACTATCCATATTATTTAATAACTAATCTAATGCAACATAAGGAAATAAAGTTGCACTTACAGTCTTGTTAAATGGATCTGTGAAGACAAGCCTTTTGGTGGTGTCAGGACTTAGCTGTGTTGCTATTACTCTAAAAAAAAAAGTGTTGGAAAAAGAAGCAAGTGAATATTGGTGCATGTTAGATAGGACAAAAAAATCACTTATTTTTAGTTTCATGCAACACTGCATTTGTGCACACTAATAAAAATACCCTAGAAACAAACAAACAAGACAGTGAAGTTTCACATTCTTGAAATGGAAACATTTATACACTTTATATCATTTTTTTTAATGACTGAAAAATATTAACCAGACCCTTCAAGAATTTCTGGACTTCACAGGACTACTAAATCTAAAAACTTAACTCTGTAGCACAACAGCCCTTTGAGGGTAAAGACTTACAAACAGCTTTTTGTTGGGTGTTGTATGGTCGGTGCATCAACAGGGTGGCCACTCTGGAACCATGAAAAAATTCAAGTATAATTAGGGTTACCAGATCGCTGTAAGGGAAATGTAGGGCATGTTGTCCCAAAATGTAGGACATTAAGTCAAAATGTAGGATGCAGCACATTCTCAATAAATAATACATATTTCTTAGAACACGTTAGGAAGTAACCCGATGGAGGCACAAGTGGTTCGGAACCCACTTTAAACTGTAGGTCCAGTCCCAATTAGCCTTACTGTTCATAAAGTGGACTTAAAACAACAAATCAAATCAAAATCAAACGTTAGGAAGTAGTTGAAAAATGACACTTTTCAGTTTTTTACAAAAATATTTCCCAACGAATGTTTAAATGCAAAATTTGAACTTGCAATCATACTAATCAATGCACCTCTTACTACTTGATTTAAGTGGTACTTCTCAGAGGAGACAATTTTCATCAAAATTTCAGGTTTAGTCAAACTATATATTGATGTTAGAGTGGACAGTCAAACTCGTTGAAATTATAGGGACCAATACCAAACATTTTACAGAGTTTATGAAAAATAATTACTGGAATTTAAAATGGTTTCATCTTGGGTAGTTTTTAGTTCAATAACAGAGTGTCTACAAAAATGATACATCCAGAAATCTTGACTTTTTCTGGACTTTTCTAGATCCTACTTAGGTAAAGTTGGAAATTAGTAATTAAGAAAATAAACTTTATTATTTTTGTGCAATGACTGAATCAAAATAAATTTCACTATTGAGTTTGGAAGTGCAGTCCATAGACTTGTAATTTGCATGACTTTTTTCTATTGAGTTTGGAAACGCAGTCCATAGACTTGTAACTTGCATGACTTTTTTCTGTTATGTATTTTCCTAATTAATATTATGACGCTCAAAATGTAGGACATTTATGATATTTTTCAAATTCCTTCCAGACACCGGACATAAGGATAAAATGTAGGACATGTCCGGGAAAATCCGGAAGTCTGGTAACTCTAAGTATAATTCCTGGTTTTCAAGGCGAACTTTCTAAAAATTCAAGTGTACAAACAGATGTTTCCTCTATTTCAACCTTACGTATTCCCGCCTCTCATCACCCCTACACGCACACAAATAGTCTGACATCTATCAGATTGTCTGCAAAGGATACTAACAAAGTAAACGGATTGAGAGAATTCTATTTTATTTTCCACGCAGCTTTTTTTGTCATTCCCTGATAAAAATAAAGGCTAAATTGTGAAATACTTCCCTCAGGGCATTTACAAATATGTATAAATTCAATGGGATTTCGATAAATAAAAGTTGCAGCTTTTCACGTCTATGGGTAAAAATTCACGTAGAATTCACACAGAAATCCCGGTGAGTAGCCAGCCTGATCGTCCCATCGCTAGTAATTTCTGACTTTTAAGACCTGAAGTCCGATATTACTTTCAAGTAGCTCGTCACTGTCCTCACAATGCTGGGTCAACTCAAAATTTTGGAACTTCTACCAGGAATTGAACCTGGGACCACACTCCAAAGGCAAGATCACTAACTACATGGTCAGGTGGGAGCTCTGCTTGGATTTTAGGTTTGTGTAGTACATTCAGAAAGTAAGTTCTGTTTTCAATGTGTGACACAGCAGAGCTGCAATCGCGGGGTGTGCACTGAGTTGTCTGACCCATTGGCAAAACACAGACGTCAGTTGGAGGTAAGATAGTGCAGATGTTTCACAGTGAGTTGTGATCATGTTCAAGTAAATCGAGTAGGCCACCACATGTGAAGTGGAGTCTGTAGATCAGATATCTGAATGCACGAAATGTGTCAGAAGCTCAAATCCATCAGCTTGGTGAGGTGTAAGGGGAACAAACCCCGAGTGCATCGATGGTGTGGAGATGTGTGCTGCAGTTTAACGAAAGGCAGAACAATTTGCACAATAAGGAACATAGTGGGCGACCATCTGTGGTGGCAGACGACTTGGTCCGTGCAGTGGAAGAGAAAATTACAGAGAACATACGATTCACCCTGTTGGCACTTTCAGTGCATTTTCCACACTGTGGTCCAACACACCGTTACCACTTGGTTATCATCACAGGCGACGATGTGAGGATACAAAACACGGTCTTGTTGTGATAAGTGTCTGAAAATTAGTCCAAGGTATACTCCAGTTTGCAAAAAAGGTTTTTGTTCCACTGCATATTTTGTTCCTTAATTGGCAAACAGAACTTGGCAAACAGAACTTATTTTCTGGATGACCCCTGTAGAATTCATACACAATTCCTACAGCCATCCATGAATTCTCAAAATTCAGAATTCTTGGTTGGTAGACACCCTGTTAAGCTTACTAAGACTGAGAGAATTTCCCAAGCTTCATCAACCTTTCCGACACTTCTCATTGTTAGTCCTTGAATCCAATGCTCTATTGGTCCTGGTAAGCTCATCGCCCAATCTCTACATTGAGCCTTCCTGTATCCACTGAAAACTGCCTTCAACATTTTCATGCTGCAAGGGAGCTTTCAGGTTAAAGCAACAAGGGATTTCGCACGAAAGTAACTAGTGTCAACGTGCACTTTATTGACAAAACATCCCAGGCCGAGTGGCAAGTGGCATGTGCACCTTCTTACATTACTTTGCATAAAAGGTTGCATTTACTCAAAGTATATAAGACAATGATCTGACAACAATACTGTGTGGCAGTCAGAGAGAGATCTGATGACTTGGGAAAGGAAAATACTACGGAAAATATATGGACCAAAATATGATGGTGAAGGATCAAGAATACTTTATAATCATGAATTGAAGGACTTATATAAATCTCCTGATATTATAGCTGAAATCAAGGCAAGGAGATTGAGCTGGTCACGACATCTTATTAGAATGAATGATGACAGACTGGTGAAGAAAGTATTCTCCGTAAAACCTGACGGAAGGCAAAGAAGAGGGTGAGCCAGGATACGATGGATAGATGACGAAGAGAGGAGAGACATCAGAACACTGGGAATAAGAAGATGGAGAAAACAGGCACAAGACAAGACAGAAAAGGACCGACACTGTTGAGAAGGCTAAGGCTATACTACAAGCGCCGTAATGTCAAAGGAGGAAGAAGAAGAAAAGGTTGCATTTATTTGTGAAGGTTTGCTTCCAAGTGGCACGTATCACTTGTTGCCATTTCACTTACATCTGAAAGCTCCTTTACTCTCTGGAGCAGCCCAGGTTTTGAACGAGTGACCCTCATGCTATCATTTCCACTTGTTTATAAAACAACTTTTGACTTTTGTCTCTCCTATTTTACTTGAACACCACCAATATGAGGGTGTACCCAAAAGAAACCGGATTTTTTTTTTAAAAGCCATGTTGTTGTTTTTCATATATATACAAAACAACATTATCACCTTCAAAGTACTCTCCATACATTTGTCCAATCTGTGATTCCATTCTTGGAAACATTTTTTAAACTCATCTGTAGTGATGGCTTACAGCTCCTTCCTCGTTTTTTTCTTCACCTCTTCTACGTCGTCAAATCGCTGTCCCTTCATGTCCCTCTTCAAAACAAACAAAAAAAAGTCGCACAGAGCAAGGTCAGGTGAGTAAGGGGCGTGGGGCAAGAGAGTCATGTTGTTTTTTGCCAAAAACTTGCGCTCGGAGCTCTTCTTTAAAAGCACGGCATGTTTCCACTCGACACACTTTTTGCTGGTCACTAAGATTCCGAGGCACAAAATTTGCAGCGACCCTTCTCATTCCCAAATCTTCCGTTAAAATTTGCTGAACCGAGCTCCAAGATAGTCCAGACAACTTCCTAAGCTCTTCAATGGTCCGCCGTTGGTCTTCGAGCACAAGTTCACGAATTTTATCGACATTTTCGTCCATTCTGGAAGTTGACGGACGTCCAGAACGGGGTTTGTCATCAATCGACATGTCACCTTTTTTGAATCGAGAAAACCACTCGTACACTTGAGTTTGCCCCATAGCGCTGTCCTTGTAAGCTGTGTTCAACATCACAACCGTTTCTGCGGCATTTTTCCCGAGCAGGAAACAAAATTTCACAGCCGCATGCTGTTATCTTACATCGGTCATCACAAAAAACGAGGTGCGAGCGAAACTGGTTTTTCGAAAAAAAAAAAATCACCGTGACCAGAGACAACCTTCCCCGGCGGAGCCACTGGGTGCACTGAACTCTCAACAAGTTGCTCGACGCTTGCCTGGCAGGACAAATTCATACTACGGAAGCTCTGCCCAGCGCAGCATTATTCTGGGTTTATTTTGGGTACCCCCTCGTACAAACTACAAATGAAATTGTCAAACTTGTTGGTTCTTTAACTTATGGGTTTTCATTTCATGGGGCAAACAATTCATATTCCTGATACTACATAATAATACTCTACAAGATATTTACATTATATGAGGGCATACACTTCCCAAGGAGTATAGGAAATGCCAAAGGTAAGACCAAGACATTGATAGAAAGGGCAGGTAGTGGAGAGGACTTCTATGATGACCAGCTAGAGAGAGGGAATGGCAAAAAATAATGCTGCTCAGGATTGCTAATGACAGGATAGAATAATAGAATAGAATCGCCTCTATTGAGTGGGCGTGTTTCGGCCTCACAGGCCGCTCTTACAACTAATCCTTCTTAAATACATATTGCAATTGATATTTTATACAACCAGGGTGGCTACAAACAAGCAGAAATGAAATTCCCCGACTTTTCCAGGTTTTCCAGGACAAAATTTACATTTTCACCTGACAATTATAAACTAAATAAACTAAGCAAAATAAATTACTACTGATATTCTAGTTTTATCTATGCCTAATCGGTACGGATCTTCATTTTTCGTTATTTTTTCTAAATTGGTGCCATTCTCCCCTCTCCCCATTCACACTTTTATTTTAGTGCATTTCTGGGGAATATACCTAAATTTATACTTTCATGGCATTTTTAAAGTACTGTTTCAAATTTTAGGTCTCTATGCCTCTTTGTGAGAGTTTGATACCCTTTTTAATTTTAAGGTATAGGTTTTAGATAATGGAGTTTTACCCGTATGTACTGAAGGGTGCATAATGGCCATACTTGGCGGCGCACGCACAAATTCTAAATCAATCAATCTCACATGACAGATACAGATATATTATGGCATTAAAAATTGCCATTATCTTTTTTCTTCTTCTTTTTTTACTTTTTAGAATATTTTCCAAAATTCATGTTTTTTTATTTTAGAACATTTTCCTGCCAAATATACCAAAACGTACACTTCCATTGTGCTTTTAAACTATCATTTTCAATTGTAGGTCACATTGTCTATGTATTTTCGTTACAGTTTGACATGTTCAAACCGATTTTTAAGGAAGTTATTTTCCATTATTTCTCACTCTACAAATGCCGATGTTATGACTACCCTGCGGTGGTAGGTGAGCACTCAATCCCTGCCAAAATCATTCGGTAATTCAAAATACTTCTTGCGCAATAAGTACTGAGGATGCGGCTCCTATGTGACGGTAGATACGCACTCGATCTCGTCAGAACCCTGCCACTTTGCTCTGTGGTGTAAATTGTTCTGATAGAAGTTAAAAAATCGTGTGCAATATGTGATTTACTGTGTATCGGAATTTTTCCATGTATAACATGCATTACATAAAAATGTTGGAAACCTTGCACGTTTTGTTTCTATAAGCCTAAAAAAATACAAGATTGTTAGATTTCAAGGTATTTTTTCGTTGTTTAAGTAGTTTTTAAAATGGGCGAAAAATGCCAACAATTCACATTTTATGCCCTATTCGCGTTATTTCACTATTTTGAACGGGTGAAAAATGTGTCCAGACATCTCTGCACATTCATAAATACTACTTCGCAGCACTTAACATTTTACACTGTTATCACGTTTGCAAAAAATCAATTATAATATTATAATATTTACATATTTATTATTAGTATTTTATTTCATAACATTACACATTAACTTGACTCAGTGACAGATTAATATCCATCTCTCACAAGTTTAAACAGACAGGACAGAGGGGGTGTTAATTGCAATACGAATGTTGCAGAAAACTTGAGGTTGGGAGCATGTGTTAGTCAAATTTTTATAACGTTTACCAATGCAGATTTCTGTTTCACCTTTCTGTGATACTATTCAACATATATCTTGATTTGTTGGATTCTTCTTGATATCAAAGAAAGTTCAATGTCGTCGTAAACACATCGTAACTTGTGCAAAAGCAGTATTAAGCCAAGGGGAAGAAAGAAAACCTTTGTAGGGATTGCTACATTAAATAAGGTTAGTGAGCCAGAAGAGTAATAAAATTCCAGCAGCATATTTGCAGTGGTGCAGCAGACTAAGGCTCCATTAATGCATGTGATTTTTGTTGGATGTTCCATCTGACAAACGTCCTAAACGACAACAAATGTCATACTGGAACATCCAAGAAACATCGGATTCATAAGAGTGCAGTGCATACAGTTTTTTCGGATGTCGCAGAATGATAAATATCGAACTGCTACGTTCGACAAAAATCACATGCTTAAACAGAGCCAAAAAGTTTGTTCAATGAAATGCGGTACCACAGCAGGCAAACTCGGATGTACAAGGCTCTGTTTATGCAGGCCATTTTCGTCAGATGTTGCAGTCTGAAGATATCCAAAAACAATCAATTCCATAAGAGTGCCATGCATGCGATTTTTGTCGCATGTTGCAGTGAGACATTTTCTCGAAGTTCAGCGTTAGTCGGATGGCGATATCCGACAAAAATCATATGCATCAATTCAGCCTAAAATGTTCATCTGACAAATGCTGTACCACGACATTCAACAAATTAAAGGGTTGCATAGTGCCCTTATTTGTTTCCATGTTCCTTCAGAATGTCCAACAAAATGCCGTACTACAACGTCCAACAACTATCAGACGGTGCCACAGTTGTATGCTCTCCCCTCCATTTCTTGACAGTCCTGTCCCCTTAATACTCCCATACAGACAAGAAAAATTTTTAATTCAATGCATTTTCCACGTAATATTTAGAGGCTTATCATTTTTTATGCCCCTCTGAAAATTATCTCTCTCCCCTCCCCACCTCCCATCAGTAATTTCTGGCCCTGTAATTGTGTTGTGCATAAAAGAGACCTAAAAGTTGATGCTCAGACTTAGCAACAAGATTTCCTGTTCTCATGTAGTGCTTCATAAGGACATCTTTCAAAGCAAATGCCTGGCACATTCATTCCATCGCATAAAAAAAAGTCAATCAAGACAAAATACCCTGACATTTCCCTGACTTATTTTGATCTCTTAAATTCCCTGACTTTTCCTGGTTTTCCCTGACAACATTTTCTGAAAATCAGTTTCACGGTAGAAAAGTTAAAATATAGAAATATAATAGACACATACTTAGAAATATAAATTGTAAATGTACTAATTACACAGAATAAAATCTAAAACCACAATGACTATAATATTATTACAGAGTGAAAATTAAAATTAAAGCCAACACCTCATTCCTGTACCTTACAGGAAAGACAAAGCCAGGTGCTATTGTTTGGACAGTAGATGTTTTAAGTTTAAGTTGTATGTCGTAGGGTGGAGCTCCCCTGAGGTCAGTGGTGGGGAATGTCATGAAGGACAAGGAAAAAGATAATAATTAAAATGTCAAAGATGTCCATCGCTTCAGCTCAGCAATACCCTTTTCCTCAATTTTACTACATTAGCTTATACGGGGTGTACAGGAAAGAACTTACGAAGAAAAGAAAACATTACTTTTCAGAAAGTACTGCTTACTGCTTCACTGTTTGGACAGTCAGAAAGAAAAACAATAGTTTGTTGGATGCACCTCATTCTTCCTGCAGGAAAAGTAAGGGAAATTCCTCAGTGACATTGAGGTATTTCACAAGAATGTATTACATCAATACAAAATACATATGCAATTTTTTAAATAGTTCAATGGTTTATACATGACATATAATGCTCCTGACTGCAGACGGCCAACAAATCCAAAAAAATCTGGATCAATGTCCAGAATTTCCAGATCTACGGATACAGAACTGGAAGTTCTCAATACACAAATCCAAAACTGAGCATTCCACAGTTTGAAACAAGAAGAAAGCTAAACAATATCACTCACTTGTTCTGATAGAGTACGGTTCCACCCAGAACTCCCTTCTTTTCTTGGCAACAGTGAAGAATGTGGAAAGCTTCCAAAAACACGTTACTGGCACTCTAGATAAGGAAAAAATTACAAGCTTATCTAACAAAATGTCCACAACACATTACAAATACTATTAATAAACAAACAAATTATTTCATTCTTTAAGTTAGTATACAATAAAATGTATATACTTAGAGGTACTTACGTTATTGAGTACTGATTTTAACGAAAACTATGTTTCAGGATTCCACTGATCCCTTCATCAGGTTACCAAACTACAGTGCAGAAGGAATAACTTGGCAGTGACGTCATCTCCCACCTTCACCTCTCCTTCCAGAAGCAAAGGCTCATTCGCTAGAGCGGACGACAAGGTGACGTGCAAACCAATCGAAATCATTCCGATAAGGGTGATGCAGGCGTGCAAACCCCCACACTCCTACATTTTTGTCATTGTTGTAGAATGAGCAGTGGCGTAAAGAAAGGTAAGCCCTTGCACAGCGATGCAAGAGAAATAATTTTCAATGTGTATAAGTACTTTGATTGCGATGAAAACAAAACCACGATCAGCAACGTGTTAAAAATCTGGATTCTTTTGATGAAGCAATCGTGCACCGAACAATCCATGATTTATACACAAAAGGCATTGTTGTCACCGTACATAAACTGATGAAGGAACTGCAAGAAAATATTAATTTTAAGGGTTCAGGGTTTATTAGGATTCAGATTTAAAAAGCCTAGCGTAAGCAGCAGGAAGCTACTCCTTGAACGAAACAGCATCGTTGCGGGCGGCGATCATTTTTGCGTGAAGTTAAAGAACTGCGCAGAGAGCAAACCGCCGGTCTTTCATTTACATGGATGAAAGTTTTGTGAACACACACTGTCCCCAAAGTTTGGCTAGATTCCAAAGATTCGGCGGGGGGGTTAAAAGTGCCAACAGGAAAGGGCCCCAGGTTTATTATTGTGCATGCCGATGGTGAAAGTGGATTTGTTAATGGGGCAAAGTTAGTGTTCCTTTCAAAAACAACTTCTGGGGACTATCATGGGGAGATGAACACTAACAACTTTATGTTGTGGTTCGAAGAACAGCTTTCTCAATCTGCCCCAAACTCTGTTATTGTGTGTGACAATGCTCCGTACCACAACAAGTTAGTGGAAAAAATCCCAACATCAAACAGCAGGAAGGATGAAATGAAGTTGTGGCTGTCATCTCACAATATTCCGCATGCAGAAGGTTTGCTGAAAGCCGAATTATATGAAATAATTAAAATAAACAAACATAAAATAAACATCTAGCAGTGCTAACATTAAATTGAAAATTGGTAGTTTGCACCGCGATCCTTACTGCTCGTACTCTTAGTCGTGCCATGGTTCCTTTCTTAGTAGTTGGTAACGCTGACTTAGGGCGGCCCAAGAGATCAAGAATTCAAACTTGATATGACGTAGCTCACCGAATACGGAAGAGGAAAGGTAGGGGGGCCAATACATCAACCGAAGGACTTCCGGCATTCTATGAGAGACCATGCCAGTTCGTTGCACAACTCTCCAACATGTGCATCTAAGTGGGGCTTTTAACATGTTTGTGTGTCAAGCCCTGTGTTCACATGGCCTTTCACATAAGTCTTTTATCGTGTTTGTGTGTTAAGACTTGTGCTCAAATGGCTTTTTAGATCAGTGTTTTACAGTTGGGAACATGGCAGTTTTATGTATATGGGGTCAGATGACTAAATGTTCCTTTTTATTCCTTTCCACCCACTATAAATTCCCAAGTACTTGTCATATCTGACGCGGCTAAGGTGTAGTTACTCTGGCCTAGTTTGGTAACCTGATGAAGGGATCAGTGGAATCCTGAAACATAGTTTTCGTTGAAATCAATACCCACTAACGTAAGTACCTTTAAGTATCTACATTTATTGTATACTAACTTATTCAATGTGAGTAAGTCACACGAGCACTAAATATGAAGGATTATTTCATTCTATTCTACGGAATCCTTATTTGAGGCCATTGAAAAAGGTACAGTGTTAGCAATTAATAGAGGCATGCATATTTCGTTTTTGACGAAAACACGATATGTGAAATAACCGTTTATATACCGACGTGACACTTTCTGAAGTCTGAAGTATCCTGTGAGTTATGCGCAAAAATGGACTCCATTATGCAGGAATAAACTTAATATTCTGGTAATGATTTAATGTGCTATTAGAAGGGTTATGTTTATTTTGTGTAATAGAGCAGTTTTTAAATCAGATTTTGGATTACATTCACATCTTTTAAAACCAAAATGTCATTTTATATGGTGCTTTTTCACCGCTATAACAGCGAAATTTCATTTTATTTACCGCTTTTGAACCCGAAATTGACTGTTTTCGTACCGAAATTTTGCTTTTTTATTTACCAAAAATATGTGCCTCTAGCAATTAACAAATTGAAGGAGGGATGTTTCATTAAATCATTGTAATTTATAGGGATAGGACAGATCCATTGGTACTCTATTGGTATCAGCGTATCGTAATTTTACCAATCTGATATATCTAAAAATATCTTATAATTTTGTAAAATATTGCCATTTGTTATATTTTTTATGGATATAAATATATAATCTCCATGTTCTACTTTTCTTAAAAGTAAATATCTAAATATGCAGCTTCTGTTGCATCACAGTCATCTGGTAACGTATTAAGGAGATCAATGAACCATTTAGGTTCTTCAAGGACCATTTGGAATTTTATATTGGATCGGTAAGTTTTATGTCGGTATCAGTAAAAATTCCTTATCAGTCCATCCCTAGTAATTTATAACATTCTAATTCTGTGATAATGTTACAGCGTGGTCATGGGCAATGTTTTGAAAATTAAAAATGCATACGTAACAATGAATTATGTTATTTCATGTCATGAGAATTACAATGTACCTTCGGCAGAATCACTGTAGGAATGTTGTCGAACATTTCTCCGGCCTGCTGGGCAATCGGAAGGTAGAAATCGAATATGGCACTTAGCTTCTCCACAAAGGAACTTCCGTCGTTCAGAGCCTGATTCAAGATGGAGTCGAAGTCCTTATGGTAGAACTGGATCAGCTGGTGTAGGGTTTCAGTCTGATGCTTCAGCACCCAATCAGGAGTGGGACTGTCTGAACCAACAGCCTAGATACAGGAAAGAAAGATCAGACAATGCCATTTCCATTTTGCGGATACCAAATTTCAGAAAGTGCCCCTCTTGAAGTCACTACCTGAAATATATCTGCGTTATCTGAATCATAGGACTATACCAAGTCCATACATGCATATTATAAATATAAATTATAATTTATTTCGTTATTATATATTGTATACAGTGTGTTCAATTTATGAGTAGTGTAACAGACACCTGACTACTGCAGGAAATACTGGAAGTGATGTCCTTGTTCTTCGATGCACATATCCAGACGGTTCAACATGTTCCTAGCAACCTTATGGAGCACGTTTACAGTTACATTCTGATAACTTCAATAATGTGATTCTTCAGCTCTTGTAGGGTGTGTGGATTCTGCCTGTACACCGTTTGTTTCAAATAACCCCACAAGAAGAAATCAAGACTGGTGAGATCTGGGGACCTGGCGGGCCATAGTCCTTTAGAAATAATCCTGTTGTCAAAAGAAATCCCTCAACATTGTCATGATTGAATTTGATGTATTGCATGACAATTTGTTGGTAAGTCTCACTATCCAATGCTGTTTCAAATGCTATTATTCGTCGCTTGGATATACCACACCAAACCCCAATTTTCTGAGGATGAAGGGGAGACTCCACAAAGACATGTGGATTTTCGGAGCTCCATGTTCGGTAATTCTGCCTACAACGTTTCATCCGAAAAAAAAAAAACACACATTGTCTAACAGTGTAATGTCATTACCAACGAAGGTCTTCAACCAGTGACAGTACCGAACATGATTAACGTAGTCTACTTCTTTCAGTTCGTGGAAAAGTAGTAGGAGGTACGGATAGAATTTTAGCATTCTTCTCACAGCTGTGTGAATGGACCCTACGGATATGTTCTTATCTTGGCTTAAGCACCGCAAACATTTGTGAGGAGATCTTGTTATGGCATCTCAAATACTCACCACAACTTCATCTGTTAGTACAGACCTCATCCATTTATGTTTCATGTTTAACAAGGACCCTGTTTCAAGTAACTTCTTTAGCATATTCTGAATTGTGCTTTTGCAGGAGCGTCCTTCCAAATGTCGCTGCAAATTTAGCATGAGTTTGAGCTGGTGTTTTCAGTCCACTTTATGCACAGTTAGGCTAATTGGGACTGGCCTACAGTTTAAAGTGCCTCCACTGGGTATCGAACCCGGGACCCGTTGATTACAAGACAACGACGCTACCACTGCGTCATCAGGAAGGCCCAAAATTTACCACAGTATCTGCATATGAATTTGTTCTAAAGTAATGTTCCACAATGAAAGCACGTTCTTTACCACTCAATTGCATGGTGGTCACAATACTAAACGACAACAACATCACTCGGAAAGCATGGAGGAAGCTGACGGTGAGTCACTGAACACTGAACAATACAGTCTTCCACTGGTTTGCTAACTTCCACCCTCCCACCCCTTCCTTCTTCGCACTCCCTCACTCCCCACTACAAGTATACTTACGAGGTGGTATCAAAAAGTTTCAAGACTAGTTCTGTAACATGCCAACTGATGGCAACACAAGGCTGCATGCACAGGCACAGGGAGCACCAACCTTCATAAGTCAGTGTGACAAGAGACATCATCCTGTGTACATCGTAAGCTGTGCAGCTGGTGCTCTTCTGACCACGTGCATTACCACGTCTGCGATTTCATCATGGACAGCAAGTTAGAACAACAAGTGAACGTGAAATTCTGTATGAAACTTGGCAAATCCGCCACAGAGATGCTTGACATGATTCTGCAATGAGTCGTGTGAGGTGTTTTGAGTGGCACGCGCGCTTCAAGAGTGGAAGAACATCACTGGAAGAGAACGAGAGATCAGGACGACCTTAAACGAGTACAACACCCAAAAATGTCGAAACCATTCTTCAACTTCTGCATGAGGATCGACGGAGAACAATCCACAACATTGCTGCCATTGTCGGTGTGTCATACGGAACAGTGCATGCAATCCTCACGTGTGATTTGAACATGCGCCGTGTTGCTGCCAAGTTCATCCCCAGGCTGCAGACTCAGGAGCAGAAGCAACACCGCGTCCAAGTCTGCCAAGAACTCCGTCAGCGTGCCGTGGATGACCTGTCCTTCACGTCGAGGATCATTACTGGTGACGAAACTTGGTGTACAAAGCAATAGTCTTCACAGTGGAAGAGCCCATCATCTCCACGACTGAAAAAGGTGAGGCAGGTCCGCAGCTCGACAAAGTGCATGCTCATAGTCTTTTTCCACATTCACGGGATTGTGCATCACGAATTCATCCCCAGGGGCCAGACCGTCAAAAGCGAGTTGTACTGCCAGGTTTTAAGGTGTCTGAGGGAGGACATTTGGCAAAAGCGACCGGATCTGTGGCATGCGAAAAACTAGCTGATCCACAACAACAATGCACCATGTCACTGTGCTCTCCTCACACGTGAGTTTCTCACCAGAAACAAGATGATCGCACTCCCGCACCCACCCTACTCACCAGATTTGGATCCTGCGAACTTCGCCATCTTCCCGAAGCTGAAGATCCAGCTCAAAGGCCGCAGTTTTGACACCATTGTGGAGATCCAGCGCGAATCACACAAGATGCTTGACAAGCTTTGAAAAGAAGACTTCCAGGGTGCATTCCAGCAGTGGCAGAAACGCTGGGAGCGCTGTATTGCTATACAAGGTGACTATTTTGAAGGTGATCGTGTGTAAACGTAGATAAATAAAGTACTTTCTTGTAAACAGAGCTAGTCTCAAAACTTTCTGATACCACCTCGTATATACAAGACTGACACAATGTGGGCAAACAATTAAAAATATACCTCAGGCCGGTTTTAAAATGAACACACTGTATATGAATGAAAGGAAGGAGAGCCATGAGGGGTCGATAAAACCCAGGTATTTCTTCCAAAACAAACTTCAATTCCCTACAATAAATACTTTAGTTCTCATCCTACAATTGTTACATTTGAAAACATTGCAATTGAAAAAACTCCTGTCCTGAAAGGCTTACATGCATGAGTGGATCCCATGCACTGAATGTTAATAAATGTTCACTTAAACCATTATGCTAACAGCAACCACATTGTAAAAGGGGGTGTAATGGGATAAAAAGGTCAACAAAATGAAATAAAAAGTATCTGTGGAAGCAGTTCCCCAACTGTACTCAATGATGCAACTCCAAGTGCTCGGTGAAGAGTTTGGAAAGAATACATGTACATAAATAAAATAATGTCGAGAAAATGACATTTTGAATGAAATAAAACTCTGTGTTTAACATGGCCCAATACTTGAAAAATGCCTTCCATCATCAATTTTGCTATTTTTCACTTTCATTGTCTTTACTTAAAATATGGCAAAGACACTTATGTGTAAAACTGATGTTTTGAGAAAACTATATTAAAATGTTTAATGACTTTCAATAGGAAAGAATTCAGTTAGTTCACAATTTAAGCTCTTTAGAATTAAAAAAAAAATCCATGCTTTTGAAACAAAAATATATTGATTAACAACTTGAAAAAGCAAAAGTGCACAAACATGCCTCTGGCATAAGGGCAAGAACTGTGCTCTGCTATGAGGGTGGTATTTGAAGGGAGATGAGGGACAATTCCCCTTCTGGTTGGCTATTGGAGGGTAAAATACACAAACATATAATACCAATACATATAATTTCAAATACCACACTGTCCAAAACTCAAAAACGTTGTGAACCGCTGATCTATGGTATACCAACCTCGCCACGATGGTTGATAATGGGATCTGAACCAAATGAGGGGGGGGGGGGTGAAAGTTAGTTATTAAATGAAAGGAGTCTTACCAAAATATACTGTCCAATCCTCCGCAATGCAAATTTCCCATTCTGCAGAGTCAGGATGCTCGGACAGCTGAACATCGACACGGAGAAGTGCATGGCACCCATCAGCTGCCCACACAGTGCCAACCTCTGCTGCTCGCTAACCCACGATGGGTAGAAATAAATGACGGCATCCTGTGGATCATCCTCCTCCTTCTGGCAGCGTTGTGTGTCGTAAACGAACACAATGCTTATTTCTCTGAATCAAGAACAAATATATACAGTGAGCACTTTAGCAAAATAAAAAAATAAATATATAATTTAATATTTAGTCTAACCTTTGCTAAGTCCACTTTATGCACAGATTGGCTAATCAGGACTGGGCCTACAATTTAAGGTGGGATTTGAATCACTGTACAATGTGCTGTGTGCAGAGGCCTGCACAAGACCTGGAGCAGACCCGTTCGCGAGACATCGCTCCTGAAATGCCGTGCAACCTGAGCAACAGCCTCGCTTGAGCAGCTTGTCTGACCACCTGCCCAGATTGTTCCTGGCAGGCATTGTAGACCCGCCGGGTACCCGCAGTCTTACGATACCTAGTAGGTCTCAGTTCGTTCTTTCCATCAACTGCAGACCCCTCCCTCTGCATGACGTAGTTGCTTCGAGTAGAAACTGCACCGGGCCCACACCGTTCTGCGGTGTTGCCAACTGCAATAGATTTTCACTTAAAAAAGGGAACTCAAAGCTTCGTAAGCCACATCACCAATGAAATGAGATTTACGGATGTTGCTACCCCCCCCCCCCCCCCACACACACACACACGTTGAAATAGGTTTTCCGTGGCACAGGATCCATAAGTATATGTCGTAAACAACCAATATACGTATATATAGTGATATAGGGCAGGACTGAAACATGTCACGTTCGACGCCGAGGTCGCGAGTCGAACAACACACTGTTCTACTGCGAACACCAGGTCCGTAGCCAGCCAGGGGCATTGCCGTTACCCTCGTTTGGGGAGGGGGGTTTCAAGTACTTGGATAAATGTGCCAACAACAACAATCACAATAATAGTAATAAAGTAGCATGGAAGGCATTATTATCCTCATAAATCACGCAAAAAGGGCACGCAAAGAGGGGGTAGAAGTCCGTTCTCACGTATTTGTGTTGAAACAGAGGATTAGAAATATTTCTTTTCAACACGTCAATTTCACATTAGCTAATAATGGAAAACAAGCACACAAACTGTTTTTGAAAGAAAGAAAGTGCATGATAAATGCATTCCGAACGTACATACATATGGCACGTAAAATTTCCATCTACAATATTTTCTTTTCACATGGAGCGACGTATTACATAATCAATTCATCCAACTAGTAACAAACCAACATTAATAGCAAATAATATCACCGGCCGCCATAGCATTCTCTGGTTTAAAACTTTTCTCACTTAGATCGTTCGGCGCTCAGGGCCGACTCCTGCTACCCCTTTGCTACGGCATTGAACTTGATGAGACTGTATAATATTTTATAACATATTTCTACTTTCGTAAAATTTGAAATCAAGGGGTTGCAATTACCCCTCCATTCCCCCCCCCCCCTGCAGGTGCCGTTGGCCGTCTGGAATGAAAATGCAAGAAAAATATGAAAATTAATTCCATCTTGAGTACCCTTTAGCCCTGCTACTCTTAAATTCTGCTAGCCTGTTTTTTCTTGTACTTTAATGTTTGACTCCCACCCTGACCCCTCCGCTAGACTTAATTTCCGTCCAAGGTTGTGAGCAATGCACCCTGCCCCCTCTGGTTGCGTCACTGCGTGCCTGGTTAAGGCACCATGCAATGAGAAACAATTAGTTTTCAGTGAGGAGATTTTTGTTTGCTCGATCATTCATTTAGATATATGAAGCTGTAATACTGCGTGCATTTCCTGGCAATAAGATAAAAACTGCTTACGCTGAACTGAAATCGCTAAGTATATAAATTCTCCTTGGAGGAGAGAGCTCCTCCTAGGACTTCGTAGGATTTAGGAGCTACGTAAGTAGGCAACACTGGCTGTAGCTGTCCACGTGGTGATGAAACACCTGGAGCGACACGCTGCCGGAGGGCTGTTTCCTTCCAGCAGGTTTTGCAGGTGCCCGGGTCTTGTTGAATGCCCAGGTACCTTGTAAGCGCAGAGCGCCTTGAAGACCAAGAATCCGGGTAAAGACGCAAGACGACTCGTTGTCGTGGGCAGGCGAGCAGGTATACCTGTCCTCGCGGGCAAGCGGGCAGTGGGTAGGTTAAAGGCAGACTATGCAGCCCTCTAGCCGTGTGCAAACAAGTTTGATTTTATTCGATCTGATTTTTGTTATTTAGCGTCACTTTCCTGCCACTTTTGGCTACTTGCGACAATGAGAATGAGTGATGATATGATGAAATTGATGAAGGGAGACTCATGAAGAACACCAATGCCATGCTAGGATTCAAACCCGACACCCCTGGCATCAAAGCATGCAGTGCTAACAACCTTGTGTCAACATGTTTAGAAATACATAACATAAGTGATTTTTACATTTTCATCATTGATTTTCTGGCAAATATTCTCCTTTGTCTCAATGTTCAAGACGTTACAACAAACCAACTTTTCCGGCAAGACATGCTTTCAGGTGCTATGCAGGCCATGCTCTAACAGCACAATGCACTCCTGAAGGCACTGTACATAATACAAAGAATACATTAAGATTGTTATGAAATCCATAATGAGATAGCTATATTACATATATTAGAATGTTATGCAAGCAAGTTTCCCTACTCATTCTTGACACTGTGGCACCTTTGACACCATTAACAGTTCTCCTACTATCAGATTAAAAATTATAGATACTCGAGTTTGGACTACAATTAAAAATTAACCAGTTACAAAAAAAAACATCAAAATTTAGCTTATTCAATTCTGTGTTAATCTATGCTAGCAATATTTTTTCTATTCTATTTTTTTATTGTCATGAGAACAAAAAAAAGGGCCGGATTTTTGAGTTTTGCAAACAATCGATATCTTTGAAATTCTGTAAATCAAAAATGGGTTGTCCGATCATTATGAAATTTTTCAACGCCATTCAACAGAGAGCACTGTATGCCATGTTGCCACGTTCCGCGAACACCTTTCCTCCGCTGAATAAAAATCTGTATAAAATCGGTTTCTCAATGTGAATTGACAATGATAATGCATCTTCAAAACAGAGGCAGAGAGCTTCAAAACAACACCAATATTGTATTTGTAGGACTACCCAATACCAAGAAAAAGTTGTTTGGCAAATTTGAAAATAATGGTTTTTTGAGAAATTTGAAAACCTGAAAATTAATAATTGTGTTGAAAACCTTTCTGCCTGCACTCTACTAAAATTTCATCACAATCGAATCACCCGTTTTTGATTTACAGAATTTCAAATATAGTGATTGTTGCAAAACTAAAAAAATGGCTCTTTTTTCTTCTCACGACGATAAAAAATAGAAGGCATACTCAAAAAAAAATTGCTAGCATAGATTCACACAGAATTGAATAAGCTAAATTTTGACGTAACTTCTTTCTATGTAGCTCAACTGGTTAATTTTTAATTGGAGTCTAAACTTGAGTATCCATAATTTTTAATCCGATAGTAGATGCAAGTGCACATCTGTGTATGTTGTATACATATAGCATCAGGGTTCTATAAATGTACATTCACTGTAATGAGTCTACCAATACATTACATAACTTAAAATTTTAAGAAAAAATGGATACTGAAGAATCAAATATAGAAATAAAGACTGGTGTAAAACAAGATACAAATATTTATCTAGATCAAAATGCCACATCACAACAAGATGGAGAAAATCATGCAACAATACTATTTAAATGTATAGTATTCTTTATATATAACACATAAATAAAGATATGACAGTAGAAAATTTCTTATGTCACATGCTGGCAACATATTTGTTAAATACAATAAAAAATACACAAAGAGCAAAATAAAAAAACAGTTTAGGAGTTTTTTTCAGCGGAACTTCAACCACATCCCTTCAGTCGCCTCTCGACCAGCCCTCATGATGATTCCGAGATGGAATCAAAAGCTTGGAAGAATTCCTAAAGTGTTTTTTATCGTGGTGTTTGTGTGTCTTTCATGGTTTTTAACATAAATAAAGAGTTGAAACTATGGTTCATAAAAATTTTGTCAAGTAGTTCATAATCAAATCAAATTAATGTAAAATTAACATAAAGTATTCCTGGATAGCCTCTGTAGACGGGACCTTTTTAAACTTGCTGCAAAGTACATAAAATTCATAGCTTGAAAGCTAATTGTAGTAGAGATGAAATTTTTCTTTTTCATTCTTAAAGACTGAGCTTTTAGCGGAGGAAGAAGTTATACATTGTGTCTCCCAATAATGAGTGTTAAAAAAGAAAAGAACTGAAAATTTAAAAAAATAAATTACCCCTGTGGCCCCAACAACAGGCCAAAGTGAATGAAAAATGTAGTATGTAGCAGTTGTACATTCCTACAACCGTGAAAAGTTTCATTGAAAACACGCTGATACTTCTTGTGGAAAATTGTACTGGCAGTGTTGCCAGCATAAGGAATTTCACTTCGCTGGTTGAGTAGTTAGTCCCTTTTTATAAAATCTATCACATAATACCAAGAGGGAAGCCAAGGACTTTTTCAAAGGCCGTTTGTTAATAATAGTAACAATGGATATATTGTTTTGTAATTTGAGCAGATCACACGTTAATTTGTATACTAATGAACAAAAAAGACAGAACTGAAATGTCGTGTGTAGTTTTCAAGAAATGGTGTGTTAATTGCTGCCACATGGTGGCAGGATATTAAATATATCCCATCAGTCCTCACCGGAAGTACCTGCACGGGATATAAATTCAATGAGTCGACAACCACCGAAATATGACTTTGCACTTCAGAAATAGAACACTTGTCTCAAAAATCAACTTACTTGGCCATTATTGAATATCTGCTGTTCTCCAGCAGCCGTATTTCCCCTGCTCAGGACATGTACCTAACTTTTTCCTCTGTAAAGAAAAAGAGAGTGCAAAGTGAAGGAAACAGAAATGTAATAAATGCTATAATGTAGTAGATATAGTGAAAAATACATCTTCATTTTGCATTAAGTTCAACCAAACAATGACCCCTTCCCTGGTATCAGATTTTGAAGAAACTTGGTACATTCAAAGGAGAGGCATGCGCTCCCCTAAACATTCCTTGGTCCCACCTAATTTATGTCTACATTAAAACATCAATTATGCAAATAATTTAATGCTAATATATTTTTTAAATTATTACCACTTTGAATTTTCTTACCTCTTCCATATACAAATGAGGTTAATTGTTTTAGATAGTTATCAGTAAAATTAAAAACAGCTTGCATTGAATATATTCTATGACCGGGGTAGAATAATACAGGGTGCTTGGTCCTCATGATGTCTGAAAATTTTAACCTGGCATCTGAATTTTCGAATTCAGTTCTAAAAGAAATTAATATTTTGAGTTCACTTATGAAAATTTCCAGTACCTTCTTTTAAAAATAACGAGTACAATGTGTGTGCTTTGATGGTTGCGTGTTTTCTGTAGGACACGTTCAATGCTCAGAATGGAAGTTGATTGCTTCAAGGACAGTCCCAAGATGAAAGATCAAAAGAATGCTCAAAGCCAAGTCCACAGAGACATTGTTACGGAGGTTTGTTACAGCTCGGTGCTTGTCTCAGGTAAAAACGAGAATCAGAAAGAGCAATGAGCAACAAAGCAACAAAACCAGGTACATATACAAGTTGAGGGAGGGCTCAGGGGGCTTGAGCCGCCCTTATTAAACTTTCGGTTTCTTGTGTGTGAAATAAAATAATGTGATGAAAATTTAAGGAGAGAAATTAATATCTAGGTAAGACAGAGAATGATCTGTAACCATGTTATTGATAATAGCACATATCCAAGGTGGGGATCAAGAAGGTCGAGCTGCCCCCCCCCCCCCTCCCCGGTAAATGTTTCAGTTTATACTAGATAAATTAGGTTTTTTGTTTCTTGAATAATGTGCCGGGGTGTAAGGGGTACCTTTCACGTAGGCACCCCAAAGTCAACCTCACTTCCACATAGTGCACCCTGGACTAAAGACTAATGAGGCTCTGGCGACTGGCACTATGGCCAGTATAATTTTGTGTGTGTTGTCCTGTTTTTTGTCTTTGTGTGTGCTGAGTGCCCGTTTACAGCCTCAGCTTTTAACAGAAGTCAGAAGATTTTAAGATTTTTAGTTATGCAACATTAGAGTTGTTATATGTAATGGTAAGGGGCTGGCCCCCGTATAAATGTGGTGGGAGCAAAATAGCCTAAGTGCTGAAGCTCCCAAAATTTTAAATTCAAATTCAAAATTCAAATTGAATAATGTGCCGATAATTTGAGGAGAGAAATCATTATCTCGGCAAGACAGAGAATGTTCTGTAACCATGGCGTCAAGTCTACCCCCCCCCCCCCCCATACTCGGTAAATGTTTCAGTTTACACTAGATAAATTAGGTTTTTGAATAATGTGACGATAATTCGAGGATAGGAATCATTATCTAGGCAAGACAGAGAATGTTCTGTAACCATGTTATTGATAATAGCACATATCCAAGGTGGAGATCAGGGGGCCCGCAGGAAATATTTCAGTTTACACTGGATAAATTAGTTTTTTGGCTTCTTGAATAATGTTATGATAATTTAAGGAGAGTAATTATCGAGGCAAGACGGAGAATGTTCTATAACCCTTTTATTAATAATATTGCACATAAACTTTTCTTGCGCTTTCGTTGTTGTTGTCGCGGCGAGCGCTATCATTGTGTAAAGATTTGTCATCATTTGGAAGCTGCGCAACAAAGCTAGTTCCACGAGTAGGACGATTCGTTCTATTATTTATTCTCTGGAAAGCGCTAGAGGGAACATTCTTGAATAGAAGGTGGAGTCGAACTACTGCCAATATTAATTAAATGTTTTATCTGCCGAATATAAGGAAATATTAATACCTGACTTCAATTTCCCAGTTGATCAGTACAACAGAATCGGTTAGTAATTCGAAAATGAAAGGACTAGTGACACAATTTCCCGTAAAGTACCAAAGTCTACTTCTAGTTCCAGTTTGGGTCCAAAGTTGAAGACATTGATGACTGTGGAACTCTCGGAGCCTCAGTGTAGTGCTAGTTCAGGGCATGAGCCGAAGAGATCGAAGGTCTCTAAAGTGAATATTTCAGCAGTACCAGATATTGGAGCAGTTTATTTAAAAAAAAAAAAATAAGCTGCACAGATCAACTGTAAATCAAAGTTTCGAGTGATGATTTATTTGTGCCCAGGCAAAATTTCATGTATGCAGTCCGAGACTTCCATGGGATAAAAAGGACTTTTATTTAAGCCAACTAGGTTCGACACGCAGTCGAACACAAACTACTAGTGATGGCCAAACCGATCCGGATCCGAAAATTCCAGATCAGGATCCCCATACAAAAATTCCGGATCCGGATTCAAAAGTTTCAGATCCGGATCCGAGAGTTTCGTATCTCAATCCCATTATAATTATAATATTACCACACCTTATCTCACCTTTAAGAGGCCTAAACCCAACTGCCTAACGTTTAGCATTTAGCTACGTGATACATCTTCGCACCTCATGTACGTGAAGTATTACATGGCAGTAGAACTTCGAATCCAAGACGAGAGTAAACAAATGGTTGCTAGCAAACAATGAATCACATAGAGTCTATGGAAAGGGGGGGGGGGATGTTCTCCAAAAAACACACACTAAGTAATCACGGTACTTTACTATAAGGGTGACACCTATAAATCATTTATTTCACACTTTTTTACATTGCTAACGTACTATTCTGCATTGCGGAACATTTCTTTAGGTGAAATAATGAATTTCTAACGAAAATTATGTCTATTTCTTACATTTACGAGTACATTACTGTTACTAGTTATTTCGATTTGGAGCGATTTTACAATACAGGGAATTTCTCCATTTTGTTTGAAATTCGGCATACTCACTAATTTTGGCCCCCTAATCACGAATCTGCAGTCAAAATTTGGCGCTCACGCGTGGAAATAGCAAAATAATCGAAATTAAGTTCTTATTTCCACACCCTCGATTTCCGAATTTCCCGCCGGTTCCGGGCTCCGCCCCTGGGGTAATCGACCTACCGCCCCCAACCGCTATCGCGGCCCCGCCTATATCTATAGACTCCCTGTTAAGGGCATGTTAGAAAGTGGCCGGATTCACCTGCCCCAAATAAGCGCCAAATTTATACGTGAGCGCCAAATTTTAAGTGCAGATTCGTGATTAGGAGACCCAAATTAGTAAGTAACCGAAAATTCAAACAAATTGGAGAAATTCCCTGTATTGTTAAATTATACCTTCGATTTTATAACACACATTATGGCGATAGCGTACTGGTTCAGCGCACGTTGTGAGTGTTTTTTGTCGATTTATTCAGTGTTGCAACCTTGTTCACCGGAAAATACCTACTTTCGTGCCCAGATTTGAAATTATGCTAATACCTCGCAAACCACTGACGTTAGCCCCACAAACCATTCACTTTGGCCCCACACACCATTCACGTTAGCCCCACAAACCATTTTCCGTAAGGTTAGGTTAGGTTAGGCAAGCATAGTTAAAAAAAAATTAAAAATACTCGACACGTAATGTTATAGTGAAAACTATAACTGTACTGTAATTTGTACACACCGGTAGTCCTTGGAAGCAAATAAACTAAACTAAACTAAACTTGAAACACTGACTACAGGGTTTACGTCATCTAACACACAGAAGATTGTGCTCTCGTGCAGAAAGCAAGTGGCAGCAACAGAAACAGCGTGTCGGACAGACATTTTCGCAGAAAACAACATGCATTCGCATTAAAATGGATCAAAACTACATTCATGAACTTCCACAATGCTACAGAAAATGATTTGCGTAAGTACTTTCTCCTGTAAAAAGTAAGAAATCCGTCACTCCTATAGTAAAGTGTTACCGTAATCACTAAGAATCTGAAGTATGTGTTAACAGACATAAATAGAAACTGAACCATCTAAAAAATGACTGTGTACCACGATTAACTTGGAATTAGGCAATCGGAACTTGGACCATACATTACAAACTTTCGCAGGACATAAAACGAAATTGTAGGATAAAAGGTTTTGCAGTACATAAACCAAAATTGTAGGATAAAAGGGCATCTGGCATATCGGGGTTCAGTGGCAGAACAGGCTCAAACAAAAACCTCGTCCACACGAATAAATAATTAGAATATGAAAATTGAGCCCTTGCAATACATGTATATGTACAATGGAGATTTTTCATCTGCTTTTCTACACAATGATACAATTATTATACACGATAAATTACTGCTGGATGAATGAATTTCCTGACGTGAAATTAGGAGTATACTCAAAATCAATTTCCATTAAATCCTGCAACATGAATATTTCCTCGATTCATTCTTGCCTGCACATTAATTATAATTCATTGCCAATGAATGAACTTTGAAATAGTTCACTCGGCATCGAATCAGTCAACATCACGTAGTAATTCAACAGGAAAGTATACATTTCTTTTTAACAAAATTTAATTAGTGCACTGAAGCAAATGCATATTTCTGTAATATGAAGATATTTAGTAATTCTTCTAAGTGTAAATAACAGAAAAATACATATATCATTCGAAAGTAAAGTACATCTCTTTCAGCTGACTTACTGATATTTTTTAAATGTAAAATAATGGCACAAAATGATTTAAATTTGATATAAACATCAACACCGCCCAAAGAAGACATCCATGTCGTTTCTCTACGATTCTAGTCAAAATAAGTGTGCAATAAGCATTATAACTATCTATAGTAATTCTAAAAAAAATGTCAATAATATTTATATTATGAATAATAGGCCTTATGCTTCGTATCATAGTGTTCTATAAACATAACAATAGATGATAATTGTTTTCTTATGTACCTGTTACGATAGGCAATTTTTATTACTTGTAAGTTTGTTACCTTTTGATCGGTAGCCGCTTTTTGACGGCATAGTTTTTAATTAATGCATGTAGTGAACACTGAACTCATTTGTATTTTTCTAGTTCTGTCGACAGGAAAAAAATATGGTATATTTTGCCTCCCTTTTTGGAAACGAAAGGAAAAAAATGTTTTAAGTAGAGGGTATGCGATGGGGATAGCGGAGGATTTCTAATTCTGCACACTATTTTCCCCCATCAAGTGATAGTTTTTTGTATTTCTATAATAAAAAAACCTCCCATTTTCAAGATATTTCGGACACTTATAACCAGTGGCGGACACAGAGTTCAAAAGAGGAGTAGTAGCGAAAGCTGGAGGAAAACCACCCACACGTCCCATAATTTTCCCTTAACACGTGCGCGCGCATATAGATCATAGAATGGAGTCCATTAGTGGTGACGTCACAAGCAGACGACGAGGTGAACTGAGTCTTCACAACGAGAAAGCGTGTTTTCTTCCTATTCAATTCAAAGGGGTAGCTTTAATTATTGCGACAGTGATGAAACAAAATTATGATGCGTATCGTACATCAATGTAAAGATGAGATTTCGGAGAATAGGTCTGTATATAACATATACTTTACATATGAGAATGTAAAGAATAGATGGAGTAAGAAAATCATGGATTTTCATAACATTCCAGTTCCGAGCACAGCCGAAGCCGACCCGAACTCACCCGATCTCAAGTTGACACGCTGCCGCCAAGGATGATGAAAAACCAGTAGCCTCAGGAGATTGAACCGACGGCGCCTATTGGCTGAGATTTCTTTTGGGAGCATTTGCTTTACTTGATATCCTACTCCATTTATTCTTTACATTCTCATCTGTAAGGTATATGTTATATGGGGTCTAATCACTGGATGTTTACATTTCTGTGCTTCCTTGGCGAGGGCGGGAACTTTACTTCCGGTTTTCAATAAAATAGCATAGAGTTCAAAGGTGTAAAGGCAGTGTCTTAATTATTGCGACAGCAGTTATGAAACAAAATTATGATGCGTATCGTACATCAATGTAAAGATGAGATTTCGGAGAATACGTCTACATGGGGGTTATTCCTGAGCAGGGACGGCGCCAGAAATTTTCGACCGGGTGGGCAGAAGCTGTATATTCATAAATTAGGGTGGGCAGTATAAATGTAAGACCTTTATATGACTTTTACATGCACTCATGCCCCCCTCCTCCAACATATACAGGGTGTCCTAAAACAACTTCAACAACGTTTGGATGCTGGTAGATATAAAAAAAACCAAGGAACTTTTCCTCATACACATAACCTCGAAAGTGCTTAGTTTCTGATCTATGAGCGCTGAAAATCTAACCTGTATGTATATGCAACCCAACTCACCAAACGATCGATCTGACGTAACTTCCAGGGAGCAAGGTTGCCACTTGAATTCAAAACAAAAACATGGGAGTCTTATCTGGCAAAATACAAAAGAATAATTACACACTTGCTATGTTGTAAGCAGAGGTGTGCGCAGACTAATTTATTTTGGGGTGCCTTAAGGGAAGTTTCAGTTACCCATCTGGGCAAGGCTAGCCTAATAGTCGTAACTTCATGTTCCTTTTCACAGAAACTATTAGATATCTGAACATGAAATTTTAACATTATAGAATGAACATTTGATATCACTTTAGCTCAGGTTTTACTATCACTGTGTCGATATTTTAAATAATGAAAGTAAACAATTGAAAATGATAAATACGAAGCTATATCTGTGCAGGTACTATCAGCTGAATCACTCTCACGAAATACATCTGTAGGTTCAGTTTCACCGTGTTTTATAATGCTGTTTTATTGCTGTGCCTGGTCACTCGATAGAATGCCATGTGTTATATATAATTATTTTAAACCGTAGAATTCAGATGCAAGAAAAATCTGAAAATTGATGCGCTTGTCATTGAAAGAGAGCATTCATGAAAGTCTTATTGGAAATGTTGGAAGGTTGCATTAACAAACATGTCGGTCCTCGGGGGAAAAAAGTACCGGCCGATATGTGAAGGGGCTCTGCGACTTATAAAGGAAAAAAATAATTTCTTTACTACGTGTTTACTGATTACTATAGTAAAGGAATATCACATTGTTTTGTGGAGAGGGAGAGAGCGGGCTGATCATCTCAAATGAAACGAAATTCCTTACTTTTTCACCACTGATATAATTTTCATTATTTTAATGGTAGTTCAACATATTTCTTTATTTTCTGAGAAGACGTTTGAGGTAGCCAGGTATCTTTGGCAACCCCGTGCGCACACCTATGGCTATAAGAAGTATTTACAGCATTTACAAACTTGCCAAGACAAGGAATTTCCAACAAATGCGGACTCAAATTCAAGACTCTTCATTCTAAAATGTCCCCATCGTGTTTCGAGTGTCGCGCAGTACCAATAATCGTGAATCGTGAGTTTCACGTACGACATGTTGATGAAATCGACGAACTGAGGAATGCAATCATAGTGTGTTTGCCACCTTGTTTCACACGCAGACTGTTGTTTATTTACTTCTAAATGGCTAATCGAGTCCCTCAAATAATACAAGGGTAAACCCCTTACTGAAAAGAATGAATAGTAAAAGCTCTTGCAATAAAATAAAAAAAACATCATTTAAACATTAATTAATTCGCACATTAAAACTAATACACAATAACTGAAATCAATCCAACCTGGATAAAGGTGTCACTACATCACGTGTGCATTCCGAGCGCCCAATACAGCTCAGGGTTTGACATAAATATGGATAATGTCTTATTAGCAAAATTTTAAAAAAAAGTAAGAACCCGGGTATAAATCAAATTCTTAGTTCATTCCGCATAATATTTACTTAGGCTAATGAAGGGCATTTTAGCAAAATATCACCGAAAGGTAATAAATAAATAAGTAACATTGTATGTATTATGTTATGAAGTACAAAGTTCTAAAATCTCGTCCCTATTCTATGTTAGTTAATCACAAGAAAAATCACATGATTACATAACTGATATGGAAAATGTATCTGTAAGAAGATTTTTTGCCACCCTGATGACATAGTGGTAGAGTCGTCGCCTTGTGATCAAGGGGTCCCAGGTTCAATAACCGGTGGAGGCACATAGTGGTTCGGACCCCACTTTAAACTGTAGGTCCAGTCCCGATTAGCCTATCTGTGCATAAAGTTGACTTAAAACAGCAACTCATGTAAGAAGGTTTCTAAACACGGTTGCTAACTCATTATCAAGTCAATAATTCTGCAGCTATTTTTCAAACCTGCAGAGCTGTTTTATCAAAATCTATTTTGTGATTGCTTCTTATTAGTAGAACGAATATATATATTTTTTTAAATTTTGGATAACATATCGAAATTAGAAGATGACAGGTATATAAAATCGTGATGATGAAAGGGACATATCAAATTACCTCTCCTTAATATTTCAATATAGACCTAACTAAACAACTTTGTGTGTTGCTGGAGGAAACAACGCGAAGAAGAGGTTTTTATTTGTTTAGCAGATTACCTTAATCATACCCAGGCTGGAAGCCCGGAGTTGACATCAAGCAACTCCACTCCACCCCTTCTGCACTTATTTTCAGTTATAACTTTTTGGCCAAGTTATGGCAGACAGTTAATTAATTATATTTCTATTTTTGCCACATTTCAACTATCTATTTCTTTTCATTATGTGGCACATTTTCAAAACAATTTGATGCATCGTACCTGTGAAGGCCAGGAGCTGCAGCCTTCAGGCCAATAATCCTGTTCTAATCTTGATCATATTCTGCACAATTTGCGCCTCTCATACATAAATCCTCCTAAGCCTACTAGCTGCTTAAGCATACAAGTGGGCATTGGATCACAGTTTTTGTTTCAAACTCTTTGGAAATTCCTTTCGCTTTCCAATGATAAAGTTAAGGAAATTGAAAGAAGAGCTTAAATTAATTCCATTCAACTTATTATTTACGCTGACTTTCGTAAACCTATTTACTAAATCAGTGTTTCGGCAAAGGACAACAAAGCTTTTTATTTAATGAAGATATGTGAACTTGTCTGTAATATAGATAATATCTACAAGTAAAATATACATGGAGTGAACACCATAATAAACTTATTTATTGAACCATTCGCATTTTCTCAAGGGTATATATTTATTAAATTTGATTGGGTGGGCAATCGGGTGGGCACAGCAATTTTTGGGTGGGCAATTGCCCACCCGTGCCCACCCCTGTCGCCGTCCCTGTTCCTGAGTAAACAAAATATAATCGATCAGACAATTCGATTATAGATGGCGGGGAAATAACTTCCGGTTTGGGCAATTTTTCAATGTAAACAAGTGGAATATAGATCGTCACTGAGCTTATTTTCTTATAAAAGATAGGATCAAAATGGATCATTTGAAATTTTTGAGTGATATAGAGAAACAAAGCCACCTAGAAAAGGGGTGTAAGGGGTAACCTTCCACGTAGTACACCCAAATGTCAACCTCACTTCCACGTTAGTACACCCTGGACTGAAGACTAACGAGGCTCTGGCGACTGGCCCCATGGCCAGTATAATTTTGTTTGTATTGTCCTGTTGTCCTTATGTGTGCTGAGTGCACCTTTACAGCCTCAGCTTCTAACAGAAGTCAGAACATTTTAAGATTTTTAATTATGCAACGTTAGAGTTGTTCTTTGTAATGATAAAGGGCTGGCCCCCGTATAATGTGAAGGGAGCAAAATAGCCTAAGTGCTGACGCTCCCACAATTTTAAAATCAAATCACATCAAACCACCTAGAAAAGATTGGCAATTTCCCTGATCCTTTGGATGAAGACTTATGGAAAAATAGTAATTTTTTGCAAAGACAATGTTGATCTTCTACCAACAATTTCGTGTTAAGATTTCTGCAGGTTGAAATAAAGCTTACATAAATTATAAAACATTGAAATACTTCAATTTTACAACAGTAAAATGTATAATTTTCGACATTGTGTAATCAAACACAGCCCCTTTAATTTTATCATATGGCTTAGAGAGAGCGTCGTCAGAAATTTTTGTAGGGGGTAAAGGCCAGTAATGAAAGTAGAATAGCAGAAATAATAATATTGATAGTAATAAATACAACTGTTATAAATGTTATACAATATTACTATACTAATAAAATAAACAAATTTCATTCGAAACTTATTATTATTTATTTATTACTGGTATTCAAGTGCATATCCAGCACAACAGTTACAATACTGAAATGCACAGTTATTGCATTTTATTATTAACTTTTCCAATTGTCGTTCAAGAAAATACTTTATTTTACTAATAAAGTTTACATTGATTACATTAAATTATAAAATTATAATTTTTGGAATTCTGAATTATTATAAACAATTTCAATTTTTAAATATAGTCAATACATGTGCGTTAGAGTTAGACGATTATGATTTTCGGAACACGTAAAACATTTTCAATTGAATTACTCCGGTGATGTAGTGTCGACTATTACAGCCTATTCCCTCGTGTTTGTGTCAAATCTTTTCACTTTACTGCTTGAATTAACTGATTTTTCCGTATCGGATCTGTCTGAAAATGTATAGATACCCGAGAAAAAAGAATATTTGTTCCCAACCTTGTTTTGCAACCAAAAGCCACACAATGATTGTCGCCTTTTCTTAAAGCTACCCTTTCCGTAGGAAAATAACATTGAATTGAATAGGAAGAAAACACGTTCTCTCGTTGAGAAGACTCAGTTCAACTCGTCGTCTGCTTGTGACGTCATACTATTGGACTCCATTCTATGTATAGACGGTGTTAAAGGCGGAGCTACTGCGGAGCATGCGCACTCGTCTGGTCCCCCTCGAACATCCGGTTACGCTTACGATGCTATGGACGTTAATATGAAAGGGCAAAGTGGAGATTCTTTTACAAGGAAATAGGGTGTCAGCTGTGCAGCATATGGTTGCACAGTTCGATCGGGAACAAATTTATTGAGTCAAGTATCACTTCGTAGGTTTCCGAAGGACGTAGAGAGACGAAACCTGTTGATACAAGCAGAACGAGAAAGGATTGGTACCCGGAAAGGATTTTTACGACTTGCATTTTGTTATAAGCATGTTGATCGTTTATCTGCGTATTGTGTTGTGGTGAAAAGCACGCCTCTTAGTGAGGTTTCAAACCAAAGCGACACGCGACAGCAGTTGTTCGTACCGAAGTGACAAGCGACACAGGCCCATTTAGTCTATAAATAAGTATTTACCGCTCATGGGAAATCAAGTCTCAGACGGCACAATACACGCCATTGGGAATGTGAGCGACACGTGCAGCTTGTCGTGTCGCTTCGGTTCGAAAAATTTCATTGATCACTGAGGATTCACTATATTTTAAGTGGAACGGAGATTACACACCGAAGCGACAAGCAACAGCCCCTTTACTCTAAAGGAAACAATTCACCTTGCATACGAGCACAACAGAGCGAGGCGACACGATGTATGGTACTAAGAAAAAAATAGTCCAGTCCAAGCGACACGTGCATTTTCTCGTGGTGAATTGGTTCGAAAGGAAGCTTTCAGACTGCAGCGATACGAGTCTCTTGGAAACCAACATTAAAAAATGAACAACACCTTCCGAACGACAAATTGCAGGTGTCGCTTGTCGCTCGGACTGGGCCGTTTTATCAATACCGTGCATTGTGTTGCTCCGGCCTGTTATTTGCGCAAGCGTGACTGGTTTGCTTTAGATCGAATGCTTCTGTGCGAAATCCCGATATCGCTTGTCGCTTCAGTCTGAAAACCCCTTTTTTGCTTGAAGTAAATTCGTGTAAGTGAAAGTGGTATGCCATATCATAGGTTTTCCCTAAATCCCTCAGGCGGAAAGGGGACGTTGAAAGCACATATATTCACTAGCATTTGTTATGTGTCATTACTTCTGCAGATTTGTTGGCAAAGATTCACTTAAGCATACTTTATAATATAATAATATCACTAGTTTTATTTTTTATAGAATTATCTATCCCTCATTTTTCCATTTACAAAATAATTGAATATATCTAAACGTTTAGTGTACAGTGGTGGAAAAAAGTTCTTCCCCATAAGACTTTAATGGCAGTAAATAATGCAGGATGGTAGGCAACACACATTGCACGTTTAGGTGATCGGGTGATTCTGTCTGTCTCAAGAGCAACTCGTCTTTCATGCAAAAGCCAACAGGCCCAGGAAATGCAGGAAAGTCACGTGACTTGTCAGGTGGAATGTTGTTCGTCAGAAAATCGCCTCTTTCAAGCCAAGTCGCAGAACCGAGAAGAGATACACTTTATATGTCAGAAAATGATTCGCCTAAATACGTAGAACGAAACGCTAAAATAACTCGCCTTAATTACAAAGGCTATTATACTATATGTGCCGCGGTAGCTCAGTCGTTAGGGCGGGTGTTTGATGCCATGCGAGAGATCTGGTTCGATCCCGACGAGGGAGATTCGGGAATTTGTTCACCTGTTCAAGTGGTTCCGGCGCTCACCAAGCGTCGTATAAAGTGAGTAACTTTCTAACGCACGCTGGAAATCTAGTTTTTTTTACAATTTGAACTGACATTCATAATATTCATTAACGATCCCAATGTTGACTAAAGAATAATTAGTCGTTCTGCTACTTTCAATTCTTCATTAGCATAGTCACCGTAACTCTCTCTCTCTTAGACTTCCCGATGGCTCAGTAATATCAGCGTCGCCTTATAATCAAGGAGTCGCCTTGTAATCAAGGAGAGCCGGGTTCGATACCCGGTGGAGGCACATAATGGTTCGGGTCCCACTTTAAACTGTAGATGCAGTCCTGTTTAGCCTTACTGTGCATAAAGTGGTCATAAAACACCAAATAAAAATAAAAATAGAAATCCCCGTAACTCTCTACAAAGCCAGAGGATCCAGGTTCGAAACCTGTCGATGCTTAAATGTAGCATAGCATTCGTATCATGTTCATCGTCGCGATTACAGCAAGAGGTAAAAATGCGACACAAAATAACCCAAACAGAAGCTTGAAATCAGTACATATGGGGGACGAAGTTTGAGCTTATTATCTAAAAGTCGCAGAGAGTCGTTACCCTGCTCCGTGGATTTTGACATCTTATTGCGTTCTTATTAAGCTCGCACAATTTAAAATTTTTCGCGCACATAATTGCACATGTATTGCACATATGGCACGCAAAGTCTCGACTCATTCGGCGATGGTCACGAAGGGGGGTAAAGAAGCTCTTTTCTTCACCTGAGGTGAATCACCTCAATGGGAATATATCTTTCTTGACAGAAGCGACTGCCTTAGGTAACTTCAAGGCCAGGACGAGAAAGTGTTCTACGGGACCAAAACATACGTATCTAGTTTGATATGAAAGCTGTGTTCCTCCTTATTGATAACAGGAACACGTGACATCGTCTGCTAGTTTGGTAGAGCAGACGTCTCCTTGCCACCCTTTAGTTCAGTGACCTTCGCCCGTAGTTAGCAAGAGTGAATGACTCACCAGATACCTGTTGCCTGTGAGCCTATACAAGAATAGTTATTTTGTTAGTATCTGTAAGTATTGTTTCATCTGCAGTTATATCAGTTAACGTTCGAATAGTTTCCTAATGGTTATGTTATTTATAAATTGGTTCTCGAGAGTGAGGCTTCTATCTATTTGCACGGAGGGATTTTTATTCAGCCTGCATATAGTATTATTTTATCCCGAAACAAGAAGAAATTCGAAGACACAAAAAGAGTCGTATAAAAGTAGTTAACAAAAATAAACAAGAAAAAAAACGATAATGTAAATGTTGAAATACATTATGGTAAGAATCGAGTGAATAACATTTTGTCACGGGGCCTCCTCGATGACATAGTGATAACGTCGTCGCCTTGTAATCGAGGATCCCGGGTTCGATATATGGTGGAGGCACGTAGTGGTTCGTGTCCTACTTTAAACGGAAGGTCCAGTACAGATTATCTTATGTGTGCACAAAACAAAAACTAATAAAAAAGAAATTGTCACAGTGTAAGAAAATTGCATGTTCAACCACATATGAAGCAGGTTATTCCAGGTTGAAGTTCGCATCTGTAGCATCTAACCAACACTAATATGAATCACTACATATTTTTTCAGATCCATTTTAATTATACTTGTATGATAAAATAACAGAAGTAGAGGAAAGAGAAAGCCACGCGAAACACGGATGCATTCTCCAGAATTTCAAATCTCTTAAAATAAGGTTCCGGGATGGAGTCCCGGGCAGGCATGACTTTCTTATTCTTGCCTTTTTATCTGGTTTATTTCATCATAAATCGTTATGATTTACCTACAGAGGAAGAATAATGATAATAATTGCCAATAACAAACAGAACAACTCGATTAGGAAGGTGTCAAGAAGAAACGAGACTTGTCAGTGTCTCGGTCTCTCGGTTTCTCGAATTGAAAATTCTCTCCCGTTCTCGGTCTCGACTAGTTAAATATAGAAATCAAAAACGTGTGTTAAGATACATATATTCCGGTTTTGTAGGAGATTTCGTGAGAGATGTTTACATTTATAATTTTTGTTACGTAAAATCACTTTTCTTTCCCGTTCGCTGATGGCGACGGTAAGGACGAGCCTGCTTAATTATGATTGTGTCAGGTAATTCGTAATAACTGGCAAAAATCTCATATTCATTATCATTTGTTTCATAATTGTGTGATTAACCTAAAGTCAAGGAATTAGTTGAAAGGAAAAAAAGCACGAGTGATTGTCTCTAATCTTACTTCGTGCCAAATAATATGACGTGATATAATGATATGAATATGTATTAAAAATAATATGCCTGGTCATTCCATTGATTGATCCCAATTGATCACACAAAGTATGGTATAATATCCACTAGTATCAGACCTCCGTGGTAGAGTGGTTAGCACACCGCGTTACGACGGCTTGGGCCCCTGGTTCGAATCTCAGCTTAGGCATGGGTTTCCTTGGTGAGTGTCCCTTCATCAATTTAATCATATCATCACTCATCACTCATGTTCATCGTCACGATTTGCCAAAAGTGAAAGAATAGCAACACCAAATAACAAACATCCCATCAAATTGAACACCCCCACCGATTTAGTTCTATACCGTCCCTAAATCCCACATTATTACTGCATCTTACTTCATTTTACAGCATCTAAATTGTTTTCCGATTCGAAAACAATTGGAATGTTGTTCGGTGCAGTTGATTGATTGATTGATTTAGTGTTTTAAGTCCACTTTATGCACAGAAAGTCTAATCGGGACTGGACCTAGAGTTTAAAGTGGGATCGAATCACTATGTGCCTCCACCGGGTATCGAACCCGGGACCCTTTGATTACAAGGCGAGGACGTGGTGCAGTTGATTGTGTATTGTTTCGTTGTTTGGATGTTGTAATTAACATTGCATTAATTAGTATTAGACCAATCGTGACAGAGGGAAGCGAGACCACAAAGGAAGGGAAAAGACAAGGGAGACACCGCGGCTCTCTTTAAAGGTATCATCCGTAAATGAGACTGAAGTGACTGCAGAATATTAAGGATAAAAGTTGTCTCGCTTTTTCCGTTTATTTATGTTTCAGTTATGTTTCTTCGCTTTTCTTCTACCACTCGCGGTAATTGTGTCGGTGAGGAGGAATTATAAACTCCTAAAATGAACGATGGGACAAAAAATCTATGCCTCTCCCACGCTTCGAACCTGTGACCACAAAATATTGTCTTATCTTAAAATTTACGGCCAAATATGGTAAAAATTTACGGCGAAATATGGTTTGTCACGTCGCAATTTTCGCTCGTCTCTTTTTCAAGGCGTTCTATTGCCTTTCCGATGGAGTAATGGTAACGTCTTCGCCATGTAATCAAAGGCTTCCGAGTTCAATACCAGATAGAGGAACATATGATTTGGATCCCACTTTAATCTGTAGGTCCAGTGCATAAATTGGACTTAAACAACTCATTTTTTTATTAGCGTGTGGTCTGTGGTGAGAACTCGATGTAAACCATAATTTCAGTGAACCTTCTTGACATCGACTCTAATATCAGTCAGTATATTTCCTTATGAGTGACTGTTGTTAAGAAACGAAGTTCCTGACATTTTTTTTCCGGAGGCCTCGTAGCACCCAGCTGTTTGTTGTGGCTGCCGCATGAATCATGTGACTCATGCTATCTAAGCTCCATCCTTCCCGAGAACTCATCTCCACCAGGCAAACTTAAGCGAATATTTTGTTATTTGGGTTGCATACACAACAGGCTTTAAGACGTTACGAGATTCTAGGTCCCGTGGCCCAGGTAATTCTTTCTCCGACTGTACATGAGATACTTGTATGTACGTAGTGTGCTATACAACTGGCGGCCACAAGGACACGTCATATTTTAATAATCTGCTCTAGATGTCCACTCCTTCATAGTAGAACTTTAAATACCTTTCTTGACTATCGTCGCACAACTGATGAAAACAAGCGCTCATTTCTTACTTCGTATGGCGGTGAATCTGCACTGGCAACAATGAGGACTGGCCTAAACCGGAAGTTCCGGGGAGACCGGGCAAGACCTCACCAATGATTATGTTTACATTTTTAACACGGTCTATTGAGTATAATCAGTGGCGGAGATTAGGTAGGGCAATTGCCACTATGCTAGCTAAACCTTATATATCAAGGAAAAGTAAAATGTTCTTGCCCCACCAGTTTTGGTACCTTGCCCCCCCCCTAATTTTGGATCCCAATCGCCGCCACTGACTATAATTATTAATTAGTAATGATTGTTTATTACAATTATTATTGATTTTATTTTATTTTTGTTATTTATCGTCGCTTTTCTGTCACTTTTGCCTAATCGCGACGATGAGGATGAGTGATGCTATGATGAAATATTATTGATGAAGAAGAGACACTCACGAACATCATCGATGCCCATGCAGGAATTCGAGCCTGGAAAATCTCGCGTCGTAGCGCACTGTGCTAACTACTCCGTCACGGAATATAATTAAATGATATGTGTTTGTCTATCACCACACCACACACACACAAAGAAGTGACGTATGAAAAATATTTTGAAGCTGGACAGATTATCTTATTGTTATACTAGATACAAAATATTGAACTACACTAAATGTCATATTAGGCTATCCAAAGAGAATGGAATTACATTCATTACAATTCTCTTTGATATTATCCTACAAGGAGTGTTGTATAGTGGTTGCGTTTACTTGGTTAACGTGTAAGATCTGAAGCGAGATGCCGCCACGAACGTGGGTGGGGATAAACAGCGGGCAAGTTGTTTTCGTCCGATCACACTTAACCTTCAGTTAATGGGCGCAGCTGTCATTCTCCTCGTCTACTCCACGTGGAGTCCTTGAGCCAATGAGCGCAGCTGTCATTTTGCTCTTCTAGTCCACGTGGAGTCTCAACCGTGCGGTGAATGTATCGTTGGAGCTGGTGGGCGCGCCCCGTCGACTTCAAAGCCAGCCCCTCGTTAACGTAGCTAGCGCGTCCACTAGTCCACGCGTTTATTTCGTTAACGTCGAAGAACAAAGAAAACGGCCCCCACAAACGTGGGTGGGGATAAATAGCGGGCGAGTTCTTTTCGTCCAATCACACTTAACCTTCAGCCAATGGGCGCAGCTGTCATTGTGCTCGTCTATTCCTCGTGGAGTCCTTCAGCCAATGGGCGCAGCTGCCATTGTGCTCGTCTATTTCACGTGGAGTCTCAGTTACATTGTTGAAGCTGGTGGGCGCGCTCCGTCGACTTCAAAGCCAGCCGGTCGTTAACGTACCTGGCGCGTCGACTTTAGCGCGCTCTGCACCTTGGAGTGTTCGCCACTGACTATCAGTGGCGTATCAAGGGGTGGGCGAAATGGGCCACCGCCCGAGGCCTCTTGCACGAAGTGGCCTCGCGTCCCATGGGGTTGATACGAAAAATGTAATAAATAGAAGTGAGAAAAATAGATGGGAAAGGCTATTTTTTGCGGGCAATAAAACATTCTGTTTTTATCTGGCTTTAAATTCTAGTTTAACGTTATAATTTGAATGAATACGTCAAATCAAAGGCGTAACCTACAGGCGGTCGGGGCCCTAAGCCATACCTCTGCCAAGTGTAAATTTCTCTGTGGCATATTATTAAATATCATTTTCGTCCGTAATTTATTATTACTATTAATATTTAAATATGACAATTTGCTGACGTATCGTTTATGATTTTCTATCGATTCAAATTGAGATTTCAAATTTAAAGATGGGATGGGGGACTCGCATTCTAATCTCGCCCAGGGCCTCACGATATGTTGCTACGCCAATGCTGACTGTAACATTTCTTCGCCAACTTTGGATCTCCTTGTTAAGGTTTTTGAACAAAGTCTGAATTGGTACGTTCACCGGATATGTTACGTAGAAATTTTGCATTAACATAAAATAAAAAAAATAAAAAATTATGAAACAACCCTTCACTATACAACTCGCGTCAAATAATTTACCGAGCATGCCTACCTGAAACAACTGAAATTGTTGTTTCAATACAACTTCACGAAAAAGACGAAGAACAGCTTTCCCTCTCCCCTATGAACACCTTGCTCTACAAATTTCACGGTAACTTCAAATATCTGGATTGGCTACAATTTACAAGATAAATTGGACATATTTGTCTTATATTTATTGGAATGGATTGGATTGAATTGGTGTTTTAAGTCCACTTTGTGCACAGAAAGGCTAATCGGGACTGGACCTACAGTTTAAAGTGGGATCCGAACCATGCTACGTTCCTCGTAGCGGTTCACTTCACAAGTACACTTACCTTGTAAGCTCAGAAGAGCATGCTGGATAATCCCAGGGTTCGGGTTGAATTACTGCGTTCCTTCCCCTTGGATCCACAGGTGAAGTCCAATGACAACCCACGAGGTTGTCCTCCTGATGCAGCCAGTGGCGTCTCGTCCCTAGGGGCTTCCGGGGCTTAGCCCCTAAAGAAAAACGGACGTATTCACGTAATTATCAATCACCGTAACGCATAAGTATCACACAGTCTTTTAAAAGGCGATTTTTACCCACGTAAATTCATCGTCTGTTGCAATGGATACGACAGCGCTCCTAGCGGCATTGATGTCAATTATCGCTTTCCGGGGCACGTCGCAAAGGAAGGCGTGGCCTACACCCACCTACGCTACAGTGAAGGTCACATGCTAGCGGAGAGAGGAGGGCAGAGTGCAATGGATTTGAGTGTTGATGCGGGGCTACTTCCGTTGCGTCGCGTTCGATCTCGCGTGTTGTTCAATGTTCTGTAGTGTTTTGGTGGATTTCATTCGATATGTTTGAGTGAGTTTGGCAGGGTTGATGTTCGAACACAAATTGATGAAGGACATAGGCTGTCAATTACAAGACACAATGAATTTGTCCGGAAAAATAGGCATATATTAAATAGAATTATCAATTGCTTAAAATTCTGTGGTCGACATGAACTTGCTCTACGAGGACATAATGAAAGAGAACAATCTTTAAACAGAGGCATCTTCCCAGATTTATTATCCCTTCATAGAAGAGGTAACTTCGTGTTCTTTATTGTAGTGAAGAGTTGAAAAACATAAACTCTATCAGTAGATTGCTTTCATTTTTTATTTAAAAATATTTAGATGGTACGGTACCTTTTCAGAAACAGTAAAAATTACAAACATAGTTTTAATAACTCCAGTGGCAACAGCTGAATCTGAACGATGTTTCAGCACATTGAAGCGTATTAAAACTTGCTTAAGAAATGCAATGGGACAAGACAGACCAAATGCCTTGGCACTTGCTTACAATAGATATAGATACCTTTCAAACATAGAGGGCTTCAACGAAAAAGTAATAACAAAATTTGCTGAGCAGAAGAACAGGAGTCAACGTTCGTAGAAAGGTATGTTTCACAACAATACCTGTTTCTTTTGTAATCATGTGAATTGTCATTATATTTTAAATTCTTTAAAAAAATAAGTCCAGTTTTGTAGTTTAGAAGATAAATACCCGTTTTTTTGTAATTCATGTAATTTGTCATTACATTTTAAATTCTTTCAAAAAAGTAAGTCCAGTTTTGTAGTCTAGAAGAAAAAATACCTATTTTTTGTAATTCATGTGAATTGTCATTATATTTTAAATTCTTTAAAAAATAAGCCCCGGCCAAATTTAAGGCCACGAGACGCCACTGGATGCAGGTATCCAAAAGTACGAAATACACTTTCGAAATAAAGAAAAACCGCAATATGTTCAACTTTACGTTTATTATAGACACGCAGGTATATCACGTAAGACTAAAATTACAATTAAAATACTTTCGAACGGTACAGCACGAGATGCGTAAGCTTATCTTTCCCGTAACGAGAAGCACCTCTTGCTACTTCAAATCTCTTCGCGCAACTGCTGACCGTTTTTCTGGAAGGCGATTATACCTCCCCAGTTAAACAGTGTTACCAGACACAATAACCTTTTAATACTAGGAAGTTGATAAAAGCAAACAGTAATATATTAGAAATGTACAGTAATCTGGCACAGAAAATTTAGGTATGTGGTGGCAACAATGCAATGAAAAGCGCGTGATCTTCTAACACCACAAGAGTTTAAATAAATCAACAATGGCTTTCAAAATATAATAAGAGAAACGAACTGCGTTTGCCAAAAACATGAAACAACAAATACAAGTAGATATTAGGAATTTAACTCAGAAATTAGGCTTCACTAACTTGATTAAAATGAAACTTACAACAATCTTTAGAACATTTAAAGGCAAATCAAACTATGTGTGTGTGAATTGTTAACTGTATAATACGTGTAACTATAATAAGCATGAGATAATAATATAAGACATAATAATAATAATATAAAACCACGAAGTAATGGCCAACTCGGGGTCATTACAACCACTATGTGCCTCCACCGGGAATCGAACCCGGGACCCCTTGATTACAAGGCGACGACGCTACGACTGCGCCATCGGGGAGACCTGTTATATTTATTATTCTGTTTCAATTTTAGAAAGATGAGGTCCAACCCCCCCCCCCCCCTACCATCAAAACACCATTTTCATTAATCACATAAGAATTGGAACAAAACATTTCAATGATTGAAAGGTTTATGAAAATTTATCTATTATTTAGCCGGTGATTCACTTGCATCTATGACGTAGTTTCTTCATAATAGTTGTGTACGTCAGTACTCATTTTTCTGTCAATACTTAATATTACTAACAAAGTTCTTCTATAGAAGATGATTATCAGACTTCAGGGCCTACTACATGTTAAATTTTCGAAGAGGAATTTCACTGTGATTTGTCTTGAAAATTCAAACAGTAACATTAGCATCGTGAGCGTACATGTAGCAAAATGTAAATGAAAAATAGTATTTACGCGGATAACATAATTCACATGCATTAAAATAATACTCGTATTTACAGCCGAAGCATTTAGAAAAAAAAAATGTCTTACCCAACTAAAATCTGATTAGCTAATCATAATTGAATAATAGTTTAATGTAATAAGAATACCGGTAACTATTAAAATGTTAATATAATAAGACTAGTGAAATTTGATCTACTTTAGTCTACAGCTGTATCTAGTAAATACTGCTGTCAGATACTTCTGAAACTTGATTTGCCACATTGCATCATATGAGACAATAAGTCTGAGATTTATGTCTGATTCTTTATCATCGCTGAGTGCCTCTTCCAAGGTTATTTTATCATAAAGAAAGCAGCAGGAAGGGTTTCCTCACAATACACTATAGATAACAGATTGATTGTCTTTTGTAACGTTATAAATACAATTAGCACTGACCGTTTCTGTCCTCAGTCTTAAGTGATTCAGCATAACCTTATTATCTGAGAACCATACAGTCCAAAGGTGTGGTGTTGTCCACTCTCTCAAACCTTTGCACACACATTCTAAACTCATGACTTTCTGAATCCATAAAATATATATTATTCGTCTATAGTCTTGATATCAACCACTTATCGCAAATAGCCATGTTCAGGTACTTCGGGTTGATTACCCTGTTCTTTGGCATAGGTTCTGGCAATCATGTTTCTACGTTGAGAAGAGTTTACCCAACATGGGAACCAATGCCAGTTGAGGGTGATCCTGGTGATGCTCTTTTCCTTACTCCGTTGATCCAGTCTGGCAACATTGAAGAGGCACGAAATTTATCGAAAGTTGGCAACATTTCCGAAATCCCTAGTTTCTCAGGATATTTTACAGTGAATGAAGATTTCAACTCGAATCTCTTCTTCTGGTTCTTTCCTGCCGAAGTAAGTTAATTTAATTTCGTATTATGTATTTATTCCTTCTAAAAATATATAAATTTTATTCTAATAGCACTTACATAATTTGAAACGTTTACTTTATTCTACCGTGTTTTCAGAGTTATAATTTGACGTTAGTTGGTTACCAACTTCTGATCAATAGTTGTTTTAAGTTGTAGTTTCTATAACATTTCACAACAAATGTCCACTTGTTATCGAGTTTCAGGAGACCCAAAATTCTATCATGTTGATGGGTTCAGGGTGCAAATTCTCGAAAATGAAAGGTGGAGTCAGATTACTTTCGGGATATCTGTTGTTCTGCATTTGTAGATTTGGAGCGAGTCGCAACTCGAAGCCTGCAATCAACAAATGAGCTGCTGAACTGATCCCAGCACTTATCGCTAGATCTCTTGGTCACGATCTACGCTAACAATAGGCTCGCTAGCTAGAATCATGTAGCCTGCTGGAGATGTTCCAGACATTTTTGACTATTCCGTCGTACAAGAAAGTCAAATTATCAAGGACTAACCTGAATCTACGCTGTTTTTCTTTGCAGACCGAGAAAATGTCTTGTTTAAATGTTAAAAATGAATTTCATGATGACAATTGCAGACAGACTATGAAAATGCGCCGGTAGTTCTTTGGCTTCAGGGAGGACCGGGTGGATCTTCACTCTATGGCCTCTTCACAGAAAATGGACCTTTCGCAGTATCCGAAGACTACACTTTGGTGAACAACCCATATTCCTGGCACAAGAATCATTCACTCATCTACATCGACAATCCAGTAGGAACAGGTACGTTTTTAGAAACGTTTCACCGACCGATATCAAGGGTATGTGAAGAAAACCGTCATCTCTACCACTACTCAATTGTTCGATGTGTTCTCACAGTAGGAGTCTGCGAACAAAAAACATGTCAGTAGAATTTCGTCCAAGACAGTGGCGGCGATTGGGTTCCAAAACAGGGGGAGGCAAAGTGCCAAAACTAGGGGGGCAAAGACAGTATATTTCCCTTTGTAGATAACGTTTAGCATTGTGCGGGGGTAAAGTGGGGAAAAGGGGGGCAACTGCCCTCTCACCCCCCTAATCGCCGCCACTGTAGGAAGATATATGTAAAAATTAGAATTGTCCATTTCTACTTAGTAACTACTGTCAATAAACGTATTATCTGGTGCATTCCTACCATAGGTAGTCAACTTCAATATTTTACTCTTATCTTCAGTTGTTATGCCATGTGTTATTCAAACTATCGGTAAAGGGAATAATGTTGCCTTTACGCTTTGTCAATATTTTATTCAATAACTTAAAGAATAATCGTAAATTCAATTTGCAACAATATCTTAACTGGACAAAAGGACATCCTTTTTTTACGATGAAATTGCATTATTGTGATTGATTACAGGCTTCAGTTTCACCGAAGATGCCCGAGGATATCCGACAAATGAAACAGCCGTCGGTAGAGATCTCTATGAAGCCCTCGTCCAATTTTTCACTCTCTTTCCTGAATTACAGCAGCGTGACTTTTTCGTCAGTGGAGAATCTTACGCTGGTAGGTGTGAATGAAATACATAGTAATGTACCGTATTTGGCTGCGTATAAGACGCACCGCATTTTTTGTACGCATTTTTTTTAGGAAAAAGCTTTATCGCTGAATATTGTAATTCATTTATAGTATTTCAAGTATGAGGTAATATGTAGGTCCACTTTCAACAAAAAACTTACCTAATCTAACTAGGAAAGAATACATTTTCATCTTCTTTGTCAAAACCCACACATTCATCTCCGGAGCTAAATAGTCACTTGAAACCTCTTCTAAATCAGAATCTGTGTTCCAAATTTGTGAAATCCTAGGCCTCTTTCTTCTTCCTGATGGTATAACCTGAGTATCTTCGTATAAGAAGCACCTTGTACTCGGCAGTAACAAGGAACGGCGTTCCTGGAACGCAGCCAAGCTGGTGTTGTCTTTCAAAATCAAGCGGCAGGCTCCACGTTCGTGCCGCAATCGCCGACCCGGCTCAGCACAATACTGTACATTCGAAACAACAACGTCGGTAATTAAAACAAGAAATTAGTAAACTAGTTCCGAGCCCTTCTAGCCTATCTCTCTTAATAAATATTCTTCGTTATCTCATATTTACAATAGGTACAACTACATTAAGTAATTCCGTTCGTGTGTCCGGAGGAAAAAAGAGGCAATCCGAGAATTAGGTATTCCTTATAAATTTAAAACAAACAATCGTGCCGCCCTACCAAAGTGCCGCTCTAGGCCCGGGCCTATCAGGCCTATTGGGAAATCCGGGCCTGGGTGATACAGATATTTATATCACACAAGGAAAATGCACTATATTCAATCATAGTGCCTACAGTAAATTCCAACCCCGGCCGAAGCAATGAAACTCCCCTTCGTTCCGAAAACTTGGGAGCTGTTGACCTTTGACGCAGATGCGGAGGGAATTTGCATGATGACATCAAAGTCACAGATTTCTGTCTAAACGGGAGATCGCAACAGGGGCAGCGAATGTACAGATAAAGAAGCTTCCCTGAGAGATTCTTCTAAATACTTGCTGCTACTTACATTTATTCTTATAAATAAGATGATCAAATGTATTAGCTGTTGTTCATGTTCTGTGATTTTATCCTTCACCTGAGTTGTGAGCAAAATAATATCTACGTACATTGTCACTCTTCACTGCAAACAAATTACACAGAATAGTTTTGCCTAATGTCAAAGGGGCTGACGGCAGTTCCAAGCGGCCCCTGTTTGGCTACGGGCTTGCAATGAAATATATTACAAATTACAATATGCTTTAAAACAATGCGTACTTAAGTTATTTTTCTTCTGGGCACTTTTTACCCAGCGTGCGTCCTTACGTTATAGCGGAAATCGCTCTTCTTACCGCCATTTGTTTCTAATTTTTCTCAACTTTTTCTTTGTGTAATGAAATAAAAATGTTCAAACTTAATAAAGTTAGGTTATACATTGAAGATATTGCTATTTACATGCTTTGAAACCATTAAAATTCGGACTTCAAAAGCAATTTTCTTCTGGGTACTTTTTACCCAACACGCTTCCTACCGGGTTAACAATGGAAAGAAAACAACTTGCAAACCGAACAAATATGCCAATCAAAATTTCATCAAAAAATGCCGGGAATGTGTGAAAGCAGTTGGCTACCACTTTGAACAACTCTTATAACACAGGTTAGTATCGCTATGCAATATAAATATGATTGTCTGCATGCTTAAGATATGTGCGTCCAAATAAGCGGGACATCACGGGTCGAAAATACCGGCATCTGCGCCATGCCACGCCGTCTGCAGGCACGCGGTATGCTCGGCCCAGAGCCAAAACGAACGCACTGTACTTTCTCCAGTGTATTCTAATGGTGGTATGTTCAACAGTTAGTTCATAAAAAAATATATTTCGCATTTTTCAACAATGGTAGGGCTAAGCCAACTTTTCTTTCCTCCTTTTCAGGATATCTAGTCAATATCATACAAAAGACCAGTGTCGAATTTCAGCATTAATCCTTTGAATCTATATTTATTTTCAGGAAAATACGGACCAGCTATTGCATACACAATTCATCAAAACAACCCAGGCGCAAAGTTGAAGATAAATTTACAAGGTGAGTGATAATGCATGCATTAAACCAGATGCATATGAAATTGTACAAACTTTGTTTTGTGAGGAAAAAGGCGCCATTTTCAAATCATAACTCATACGAATCCCATACCTTTAGAATATTTTGTGCACAAGACGTGTCAGGCAGGATTGTATGATATGATGTTCCTAGTAATGGTGTGACGAGAAGGGGCGGGAGTTCAACCTTCTTGCTCAGTGGCGGCGATTGGGTTCCAAATCGGGTGGAGGAGGGCAAAGTGCCAAATCTAAGGGGACAAAAACAGTTTACTTTCCCTTGCTACATAAGGTTTAGCATAGTGTGGGGTCAAAAGTGGCCAAAAACAAAAGTGGGGGGGGGGGGGCAACTCTCCTTCCCCCTAATCGCCGCCACTGTCCCTGCCTGATATACGTCAAGTAGTAGTATTTGAAATGAAACCTGTAAAATTGGCTCTCTTTGCGCACTTCTGTCATATTCGCAATAATTTAATTGAAGCATTCCACCGAATAATGCTGTATGGCACATTTCAGTGAATGCGAGAACAACAGATATAACCTGTTGTATGCATAGGCGTAGCTAGAACTTTATATTTGGGTGTGCACAATTAAACAAAATGAGGTCTTGTACCTTTTTAATAGCATATTTTGTAACACAATCACTTGGCTCTTTAACTGCACTGATGTTTGTAAAGGAATATAAATTCACTAAATGACAGTGTTGAAAATTTCTGAATATATGTACCTAGTAGAAAAAATCAAATTGCATAAAATTACAGACACACAAAATGTTCATAAATGTTACAAACAATACATCAAAATACACGTCATCTATAACAAGAGACGTCTGTCAAAAGGTACAATGTTCTTAAACTAATCAATAACTTCATTTACATCAATAGACTAAGCTTTTTCCTGTTCCACAAATAGCAAGAGCAGGGCTTCCAATCTATCCTGCTTCTGAGTTGCTCTTAATTTAGTTTTAACTTGGGTAAGCTTGGAGAAAGCTCTCTCACACGTGCAGCTTGTGACAGGTATAGAAGAATGGCGCTGTAGTACAGAGTAGAATGCAGTAAATATCTTCTTTCTCCAATGACATAAAAAAATCGAAAATCTATAGACACTAGTTTCATCAGCGATAACGCACACGTTTGTACCATGTAATGACATTTTCAACTTCTTACAAACTGCCGCTTATTTTCTCTCTTATTGAAATATCTGTCTTTAATTCCCTTTGATAAAGCAGGCCATTAGGGTGTGCCTAGGCACACCCGGCACACCCCGTAGCTACGCCTATGGTTGTATGTTACTTGCAGAAGAAACATAAAACCTTATGCAAACACAGTATCAATCTTTAGGCAACATCCGACCATATGACTGACCAGCTTGGAGCCTGTAGCCGCAGGGCCGCAGTATGATTCCACTGGTAACGCAGCACATTCCCAAAAGTGCCATACAGCGTTATTCGGTGGAATGCTTCAATTATATAAATCGCAACACTCTCATATCATTACCCACGGATGGAGCAGAATTGTTACGTAAGTAGCTGACTGCTTTATCTTATAATGAAAAATTTTCTTAAATCGTTGCAGACAAAAATGTCATCACACATTCAAAGTTTTTTGGAAAATAATAACAATATCAGTAACAGCCATATTAAGAATTTTACCCTGTCAAAACATATCCCGAATTTGTTTTTCTGGGACACTATGTGTACTGTGATCGCTAACTCGGTGGCCGAGCCGGTAAAGTTTTCATTTTATCTCGCCACTGAAGTTCCCGGGATCGAATCCTGTCCTGGGCATGGATGACTCTTGTGTGTCTTCCTTCATCAATTTCATCTCATCATCACTCGTCCTCATCGTTGCTACTGGCAAAGTGGAAGAAATGCGACGTTAAATACCAAAAATACAAATAAATCTGTGATTATACAAATTCCATATTTCGAATGGCACTCATATTTCACTACGGAAACTTGAAAAGTACGACGTGATGTTCAGTTCGATAGTTGGAAGTCATCAATACATCTTGTTCTACAATGTATTTTGCTGTTGTCGTATCGCAATATTACCGTAGAAGACGAAGAGGTTGTTGCCTGTAAGTCGGTATTGATCTTAATTGCTTCATGTGTCTATCCTCAGAGATGTAAAGAGAATTTATTCTTTTACATTTATTAAATCCTAGTAACAAATTTCCAGGCGGGATGATAGCAACATGGCGAAAACTTATATTCCAACAAGTTTTCAAAATTGACTTCTTTATCAACTTTTACTCCATCACACACTTCCGGATGCATGCACATGCAGGTGAAGTCCAGATTAGCCTATTTGTAATGAAGTGGACTTAAAACTCAAACTCAAAGTCATTCTGCATAAGTTTGAAAAGTTCTGCTACAAAATGAAGTATAATTATTCTCAATTTATACATGATAAACAGGCCTCCCCGATGGCGTAGTGGTAGCGTCGTCGCCTTGTAATCAAAGGGTCCTGGGTTCGATACCCGGTGGAGGCACATAGTGGTTCGGATCCCACTTTAAAACTGTAGGTCCAGTCCCGATTAGTCTTGCTGTGCATAAAGTGGACTTAAAACACCAACTCAACAACAACATGACAAACATTAATGATGAGCTCCTGAGCGGTTTGAACTTTTGACCACTGTGGTTAAACGTCCACACTATCCATCATGAATCAAACATTAGTGATAAATTGCAAAGAACGAATAGGCCTACAGTAACATAATTTTTCTTTCAGGTATAGTGATAGGGGATGCATGGAGCGATCCCCTACATCAAACCCCTTATGGAGATTATCTCTATCAGTTGGGATTGATCGACGCTAATACTCGTGATTCCTTCCATCAGTCTGAGAATGAGATTGTTCAACTAATATTGAATGAGCAGTATGTCGAAGCAAACGATGTAAGTACTGACTGATATGGCTTGTGGAATTTGCATAGCGAGGAGCAGATAAGGCTTACCTTGTATACACTGATATTTTATATTGTACCAATTAAAATCTTCGGGATTTCCAGAATTAGTTGTTCAGAAGATGGAAGAGATAAAGCTTATCTTGCACACAAGTCACAATCTGTTTTTTCCCCCTGTCTATCTCTAATACATTTGTCATGACCTACCAGTCCAGCATCAACAGTTACTTGTGTGACATTTAAATATATAATGCGATTGGATTAAAATATTCATAATGTACTGATTTCGAAGATTTATGAAGTACTTTGTGGTATTTGCTAACAAATGAAAAAATATACTTCAGTATGATGGCATAGCCTGGATGAACGGAAAGCATTGACGAAAATGTTTTTTGTTGTGTGTGACTCTTTGAAAATGTAACAAAGTTTGACTTCATTTATCTGTGAAGCATATAGGTTACAGATGTTAGTCATTTTTGTATATACACTCACAAACATTTAAATCTTAATGCAATTATAGACAATAATAATTCTAAAATTGATTTTTTTAAAACATTTGATTTTACACTTTGTTAAATTGTTGTGTTATTGATATTTTTATAATCATTTCAGAAAAATGAATTCTTGCTGAACGCAATTTTGTCTACAACCGGAATTTACGACATATATAATTATCTCTACCAAGAAGAACCCGTCACAGGAGGTGATTATTTTGTTTATGTCCAACAGGAAGCAGTGCGTGCTGCCCTCCACGTCGGAAATTTGACTTACAACTCCGGCGATGAGTCGGCTAATGCATTATTAGGAGACATGCAACAATCTGTTAGGCCGTGGGTCGAGGTATTAGCAAACAATTATCGAGTACTTTTCTACAGTGGGCAAATGGATATTATCTGTGCATATCCATTGTCTCTCAAATTCTACGAAGCTATGGAATTTAACGCTGCAGAAGAGTACAAAACAGCTCCTAGAGAAATTTGGTATGTTGGAGAGGAACTTGCAGGTTACATCAAGACAGCTGGAAACTTTAGTGAATTGTTGGTAAGAAATGCTGGCCATATGGTGCCTATGGATCAACCAGTGTGGGCTCTTGATCTGATAACTCGATACACGAGAAATTTACCCTTCAGTAAGAAACTATGAATATCTATGTGTAATGTTACTATTGGATAAATATAAATATAGCATCTCACAAGCATTTTTATTAGAGTTGTCAAATGTATTTGTCCTTTTACCACTTGCATGCACATTAAGGATGCCTGATTGCAGTCACTAGCCAAGGAAATTGTTTTTCAAAAACTCTTAGTTACAAATCTATGGATAAATATTGGGCTCTGCCCTGACTAAGATTAAAACTAGGGTCTTTAGCACCTGGCGAAAACTCAGATTTCAGCACCCCACCCGATTCCATGAATAGGCATGGGCTGTGGCGGCGATTGGGTTCCAAAACCGGAGGGGTCAAAGTGCCAAAACTGGGGAGGGGCAAAGACAGTAGTACATTTCCCTTTGTAGATAAGGTTTAGCATTGAGCGGGGGCAAAAGTGGTGAAAAGCGGGGAGCAACTGCCCCCTCGCTCCCACCAATCGCCGCCACTGGGCATGGGTATGGAATTTTAGTAAAAGTAATAAAAAGTGTAAATTACTTTAATTTTAGTTTTAAAATAAAATGTATATTATATGTAACTGAAATAGTTTAGTAAAGATTTTTAGAAATACATCCCGGAAATATTATTATACTAATTAATTTAATTATGATGCAAGACATAGAAAACAGATTATCAGACACAACTTATGCATCTTAATTTGGTTCAACATTGTCTACATAACTTTGTACACATAATATGAGTGATTAATATACAAACTATCTAAAATAATACACCCTTTCAAGCATAAAACAGCATCAACATCTTCAGAGCTTCACTTTGCAAGCTTTCTCTACAGAATATATATATATATATATATATATATATATATATATATATATATCGTCGTAACAAATTGAAGATGGTCACTTATTTTCTATGGAAATTATGCTCAAATGTGTTAGCCCCTGTTGCTCCATGATGCTCCTTAAAAATTTCAGTTTTAGTTTACTGAATCTTTTCTCAGCAGAGGTAACCGAGACTGGATGGGTGAAAAATATTCTTAAATTGCTGTTACGCTTGAATATCCCTCTTCGAACCTATTTTTTATATATCCAATATCCGGCTCAAGATGGTAGCTGGCGGGGTGGTTTTCTGTTCTTTATTACCTTAGCTTGCTACTTGAAGTTTTCCACCTGAACAAATTCCTTATTAATATCATCTCTCTAAATATCTGTTAGATCCTTGGCCTTAATCTTGGTATCTATAATTTGTGACGGTCCTGTGAATCCGCACAATATAATTATATGTTTATTGAAATTAATAATTTCATATTATACAAGTAACTTTCAAATAAGAGTTAAAAAATGTATAATAACTACTTTGTACAACGTCAGTTATGCTTTATGTTATGTATTGCGCTATACGCTGTATAAATTAGTTACAATTTTGGAATTCTAACGTTGCTATAGCAACGAGAATCAATAGTCACTATGTAGCAATGGATGTAATGGAATTGGAAATAGATAATAGTGAACTGCATATTGCTCAGTTATTTTAATAATACTTAGACCCATAGAAGTTGTACCTTCACCTTCGCGTTATAATTCGAAATATTTATGAACGAAATGTAATCGTGCAAATGATTGACTAGTGAACGTCACAAATTTCCATTTTCTGGATCTCAGTACCAAAACCTCGAACCTGGTTTTCAGCTGACTTACGATTCTACGATAAGGATATCATAAACAAATCCTCCTGTGATATCTCTGAATGTTTCTTTGAAAGAAGTACGTAGCTAGGTTGGCCTTACCGACATCTTTGGATGTGAAACTGTCTCATGTAGACTGCAAAAAAATAAAATTGAAATGCCACGAATATTTTTCACTGATTCATCAACCGTCGCAGCATCTTTTTGAAGAAATTTGTTAAGACCTTGTACTTTCTTGAGTGTTTAGTAGTAGAGTAGGTGCGCTGGATTAGCTTACACCAGGCACAAGTGTTGGAGTGTAGAAAGAATTGTTAGCGATTCATTGCTACTTTTAGCACTCTTAGACAGTGTTGGGGATTAAGGGTTACGAGTAACTTATATCTTTCGAGTAACAATAACTGCAAGTAGTTATTTTTTGAAATGAGTAGGTAAGTGTGGCTGTAACTCAGTTAATTTTCTGGATGTTTCTAGAAAAAGTAGAAATATAATTTTAATCTTCAACCATAGTTGCGAGCAAACGTTTTGCGCCACTTATTTTTTAAAAACGTATGAAATTTATTACGTATCAAAGTAATGAAAATTAGTGTAAATTTCATATGGTTATCAGCAAAGAAGAGTCTATACATTCAACATGATCTACAAGTTATATCTAGAAGAAAGTAACTGTAACTTTAATTTAGTTACAGTTAAAAAAAATGTAACTGTAACGGAGTTACTTTTTGCGCAAAGTAATTGTAGTTGTAACTCAGATACATTTATGAAGTAACTTTTCGAAAACTACTTCTATACGTCTTCGTAGACGAGGATATGATCGGTTAAATGAAATGGGGGTTGCCATTTACTTTTATGTTAGGATTAAGGACCGAGACACTCGACTCGGGCGACTAACCTTCGGGCGCGTCCTCGGGAAGTTCTCCGTTGATGATAGCACCAAAACCTTATTTCTGATTACATAAGCGTGGCTATTTGTTCCTTAGTTTGAATTAATTTCTTAAGTCCACTTTATGCACAGAAAAGCTAATCGGCACTGGGTCTATAGGTTAAAGTGGAATTCGGAACACTATGAGCCTCCACCTGGTGCTTTGTTACAAAGTTGGATTAATTGAAGTTACTGCATAATACAGTATATTAACAGTATATAAAAAAAACCGACAATTCGCAAAAAGAAATATCAACATGTAAATACAGTAGGATAACATTCTGTACTACACTACATACATTACTATTGATGGCCTTCATGTCTAAATGTTATCATTAAAATACGCGTTTCATATTTCTTATTTTAAAAATGCTTTCTCTATCAGTGGCGCAACCACAGGGGGGTAGGGAGTCATTGCCCTTCCAACCTTGGACGGAAATCAATTCTAGCAGGGTTTGGGGGAGGCAAACATTGAAGTAAAAAATGCAATACTAGCAGAATCCAAGGGTAACAGGACAAAAGGATACTCATGATGGAATTCGTTTTCCCCTATTTCTTGCACTTTTCTCTTCCAGACAGTCAAGGGCACCTACAGGGGAGGAGGAAAAAAGGTGCAATTGCCTCCCCTGCCCGGCCATTGCAAATTTTATACAAATAAAAATACATTTCGTAAAGTAAAGCCTGCTTCCCTATGTATGCCCTTTTTGAACTAGTGCACCACTCGACCTTGGAACTTTGCACGCCCTGCAAGCAACATGACGGCAAAGACCAACTTGTCTCCTGCTTAAGAGAAGTGGCCTTGGCAAACCCTGCCCTTTAATTATGACCGACCAGAGTCTTCGAACCGGCAGCTGTGGGTCTTGCGACCGACACTCGGTTCCAGGCTGGTACTCCCTTCTCCTACACACATGTCCAGCTCAACTTTACATACGGCCAGTTCTGCTTCGATCGCTGTTACTTGCAACGTGTCTGGGTAAACATTTCTACTTCACACTTGCCTACCTCGACAAGTCAAGTTCCCCTGGACGGAGCCTTTGATCCGAGGGAGAGAAATATTCTTGCTCGCTTCGCTCGCAATTTCTGCTTTTTTTACGGTCTTAAGTTCAGAGCCGTAGCTAGGGGGCGCCGGAAGTCGGACCTGGGAGCCAAACGATGTAAATAAAAAAAGTAATTAATTAATTAAAAGAGAATGCCATAGAGTCCTCGTGAAATTATTTGCCCCTTTTAAATTAATATTGTTTTGAGTTTGCAAAAAAATGGATCTAAATATTTTCTTGCTCGCTTCGCTCGCAACATAAGCTTGTCATATGGACAAAACGACTTAACTTATATACGTCATGCATTTTCTGTCTTTTAAAAATATAGTCTGTGTGCTTTCTTTCCATTATTAGCTAATGTGAAATTGAACGTGTTGAGAACATATTTCAAATCGTTTGAACCGACACTATTGCTTTAGGGCCTCCCCGATGGCGCAGTTATAGCGTCGTCGCCTTGTAATCAAGGGGTCTCGGGTTCGATTCCCGGTGGAGGCACGTAGTGGTTCGGATCCCACTTTAAACTGTAGGTCCAGTCCCGATTAGCCTTACTGTGCATAAAGTGAACTTAAAACAACAAATCAATCCAATCCAACTGTTGCTTTAGCACCGACTTGTACGGTTGTACCCCCTTTTTCCGTATATCACAGGGACTACTACTACTACTAATAATAATAATAAAACTATTGTTATTATTATTATTATTATTGGTACGTTTATCCTGGTGCTTGCCCCCTACCCCAGACAAAAATTCGTGGTTATGCCTCTGTTCTCTATTGTAATATACCTCTTTTTCAGCTTCTACTGTAATGATAGGCCATTACAATCAACGATTTCTTAGGGCGCCCTCTTAAGGAAAATTGCCACCACCCCAGTCCGGCTCTGCTCACAGCCGGCAAAAGGAAATGTGGTCTTCTCAAACAAGAAATGAAAATCTTTCTTGCAACATAGTATGAGAATAGGTAAAAGTAGAAGCACTTGATAATAGATCATGTCCAATTAACACTGCATGCTAATAAAGAACACATTGCCACTAATATTCAGAGAAGTGTTATTTGCAGTACTCTTAAAATTGAGATGAGAAGAGAGCATCTTGCATGCGTGGTGTGGTGACGTTACTGTCGTTGCGGAATTGAGCCTTGCTTCATTGCACGTTAAAATAACTTGTTCACCTGAAACAATTACTATTATTTATAGTTTACATTTGTTACAATAAACGGAGCCTGGAACCAACCAAAGATGATCTTGATGGGGGGGGGGAGGGGTTACAAGGCAAGCACCCCGTACATAAGAAGCAATGGGACCCGCCATGATAAAAGCATCTAGTAAGATGAAGAACGAAAAGTGAGTTGAGTTTTATATGATTTATCTCCTTATCCAAAATCTCGCTACTTAAAAAAATATGCGATTCAAATTACTGACCGGCGAAACTCTCCAATTTCGATCATTGTGGCCATTGGGACTTTTGATCAGACTCACATACACAAAAACATCAAAATTTTAGCCAATTCGAGGGAGGCGACTTTCCATAAGACGTTTGCGTTTCTAATTTCCAAAAAGGTATCTATCTGACTTGAATTAAAATATATGGAAAGGTAAAGATTACGTGATATATTTCTCCTAATTTAGGTTTATCTTTGGATATGTATCAAAATGTTACTTTGTATTTTCCAACTTTATGGAATTCATGAGAATGCAAATCTTTTACAAGAGACTTCTGTCATCTGCTCAAGGAATATATCTCGTAGTTCGCAACTCTCAGTTTAAGAACAAGCCCTATATTGCCGAGTTCTGGACCTCGAAAATTTTTTCAATCATCAATCAAAAACTTGCGAAGTGACCATTTAATTGTTCACTTAGTTAATCTTATCAAACTCTTCCAAAAGAGAGACCAGAAAACCCCATATTATCCTCTTCGATTGCCTTTTATATTCGATTTGTCTTTGTGCCATACCAAAAGAAGCAATCGTCCATTTGTTCGAAGAAAGCTAATAACCAAACACAATGAAATATGTAACAAAGATGTTACGCAAGAGATTACATCTTGTGGAACTCGATTCACCAACAAAAAATATGAACTTGTCTTCTAAGTTTTGTAATCTCAAATCAGACGAGACAATGTTCGTGATTTATGTCCTTCACTTTTTACTATCTTTTAATGTGTCTCTCAAGGTTACCTTATCATTATACTTTCTCACGAGGCACCATAAATAATAGATTGATAAATATCTTTTGCAATACAACATTATAAATTATATTAACAGAGCTGCAATGTGATAATATATAATCCATATCAGTCCTCAAACTTAAGTGATTCAGCATGAACTCATTGTCTGAATACGAGACAGTCCAAAGGTGTATTGTTGTCCACTCTTTCAAACATTTCCACATGCTAAACACATGTCTACCTGATTCTATAAAATACATGAAATTTGTCTATTGTGTTGATATCGGCCATTTTTCGCATGTAGCCATGTTGAGGTATCTCGTATTGGTTTTCCTGTTCTTGGGTACAGGATCTGGCAAGCATGTTTCGAATCTTCGAAGTATTTATCCAACGTGGGAGCCAATGCCAGTTGAGGGTGATCCAGGCGAGGCTCTTTTCCTTACTCCGTTGATCCAGTCTGGTAACATTGAAGAGGCACGGAATTTATCGAAAGTTGGCAACATTTCCGAAATCCCTAGTTATTCGGGATATTTGACTGTGAATGAAGATTTCAACTCGAATCTCTTCTTCTGGTTCTTTCCAGCCGAGGTAAGTTAACACTAGATAGAACTTGCAAAGGCAAAAGAGCGAGCGGGGCGTGCCTCCTGGAACCCCATTGGTTTTTTTTTTTTCAAGAATAGTAACTTATAATCTTAATGATGTGTTTCATATTAATAGCAAGAAGGAAACTCTTAATAGGGTAAAAAAAAATTAGATTAGGCAGAATTGTGATTTCTTGGCGCTCCTCTGGCATTAGGAGTATCAATAACAGATTTTCGATATGTAAATTATCTGTTTCTTTTTGTGAAGTTCGTGACAACAGCCTCCGAAACGTTGGTAAATCATATCTCTTTTAAATAACAGTGGTTAAAAGTCCAAATAAACCAGAATGAATAAATCACCACTGATTAGCTACAAAAAAGAACATAATCTAAGCATCATGTTAGGGAAACATTACTATGGACTATCACTGCTCGAATGGGGGGAAGATGCCCTTTTTACCAAACTTGATCAAGCATCCCCCAGCTAGGAATTTCCATTTCGAGCAATGGAACTTATTAAAGTTGTATAACTTTTGCATTATTGATTGAATGATTGATTTGCTTTATTTTATTTCGGTTTTTGTGCCACTTTTGGCTAATTTGCGAAGATTGGGATGAGTGATGATATGATGAAATTGATGAATGTACACTCACAAACATCCATGCCCAGTCAGGGATTCGAACCTGGGACCCCTCGCGTAGTAGCGCGATGTGCTAACCACTCCGCCACGGGGGGCGGATACTATTTTGCATTACTTTCAATGACTGTGATCATAATCTAAGCTAATTTTGGTGTTTTAGAAAATCGAAAAATACACTTTGTAATATAAATTATCATTATCTTTGAATAATCTAAACATTAATGTGTAATATCGATTGTACACGCTTACGCCCACATGCTATATAAGAGTACATTAAAAGAAGATATCTTCTAGAATAATTAACAAGTAACAACATTTGTACAAAGGAAGATATATATATATATGAGTTGATCAAGCGCTCTCCCCTTCCCCCGTTAATTTACGTTGCAGGGAGTATTGCCAAATTAATTCCATGGTATTTTCAGACAGACTATGAAAACGCTCCAGTCGTTCTTTGGCTTCAGGGTGGTCCTGGATCTTCTTCACTCTACGGTCTCTTCACAGAAAATGGACCTTTCACAATATCAGAAGACTACACCTTGGTGAACAACCCATATTCGTGGCACAAGAATCAGTCACTCATCTACATCGACAATCCAGTAGGAACAGGTAATGTTCACACGCAGTGACAAATTTCACTCAAATTGTATTTCACCTAATGAAGTTAAGATCAACCGCGACAGGTTCTCCTGAAATAATTCTTGAAGCTTTCCTGGTGGAGAATGATGGAAGAGTTTTTTTTCGGGGGGGGGGATATCAGCCAGGTGATTTCCGGATAGGTTTCCGAGCTTGCGAGAGCTAACATCACTCTTATCTTTAGGGATTGAAGTGCGGAAATCACCCGGTTGATATCCCAAAAAAAAAAAAAAAAAAAAAAAACTCTTCACCAGGTTCGCTTGAAGTTTGCGACTTGCAGCCCAATGTATAACCTTCAACGAGATTTCATGTTGTAACAAAATATTATCTGTCTAACAGAAATTTCATAAATTATTTGAGGACTCTCTCTCTGTGAGAACATTTGGGTCCTTATTTCTTCACATTTCTAGTTTGAATTGTTTATTTTACTTAAGGTAAAAGGTTTTGCATGCAGGAACTTTGCATACAACAGGCTCGAAATTACGTAGGATTCTGCTTTGAAATTGGCACATCAACAATGTTCAGTTTCAGTAGAGTGTTTATAGTTTAGAGTGTCCGTGCATTTACTCTATTTCAGTATTTATTTTTCCAAGCACACAGTCAATTACGGAAAACTCATGGTAGGTTATGATTATGTACAATAATAAAGGAATAAGTATGGGAGGGAATACTGTAGTCCTCACTTCCCAGTGAGATGATTCTTTTTTTTTCAATTCAACTAAAGGTAATTTTTCCTATCAGTGATGAAAGCATTTCTTGATTAGTTGCTTTCTTCAACCCGTGAATCATTGCTAGTTGAGTAAAGGAAGTGACAGAATGGTACAGTAAATGGGTACAGAAGAATTCTTTTCACCAATGATAAAGTAAAGTAAAGTGTTCCCCTGTGCTTAGCACCACGCCATGAAGGCGTATAGGGGGTGTAGGGGTAACGCCCCACACTTTCTTGATCCGGTCGTGAGTGGGGTGACGTGATCAGCACCACGCCCCTGACCGCCTTTACCCCCCAGGGTTTCCCCCAGGTACCCATGTTATTCGACGCTGGGTGGGCGCCGGGGCCGCTTCCAACCGTTAGAAAAGTTCCCGGATTTGAACCGGCCGGGGATCGAACCCGGGACCTTTAGCATGGTAGTCAGACGCGTTACCGACTGAGCCACCGCGGCCACCAATGATAAAATGTTTTACTGTTGAGGAGGCTTTCAAATCGGAAAATGACAGGGTGCATGCCGCAAGTTCATGAGAAGATAATGGGAAGGATGGTCCAGAGGGGTCACCTTCCTGCTTCAATCATGATGTGGTGGGGGTGAGTTATAATGACATCACCGAGCTCCATTTCTGCGAGAAAGGGTTAAAAACTTCAGCTTGAGTGTCCCAGGAGACAGCCATGGGCATAATGGTCAAGGACCTAAGCAACACTCTTTTTCATGGTCAGGAGTGGAGCTTTCAGCAGGATTCTCCACCAGCTCATAAGCTACAAACAACCCAGCAGTGGCTTGAGACTAATGTGCCTGATTGCATTCTTCCTTAGATGGGCCATCTGGCAGTCCAGAGCTCAACCCTCTAGATTACAAATTGTGGTCTGTACTTTAAGACATGCTTGCAAGACGACACACCCCTGTATTGCCAGTCTGAAGTGCTCTCTTGTGAAGGCAGTGGCAGATTTCCATCTCAAAAGAGTTTAATTATATTCTTTTTATCAGTAAAATACCAAAGACAGACTTTAAGTAATGATAACGTGTTTTTCTTTTCAATATCTGCTACACACTATTGTTTAAAGAATTGCTTTATTGCCTTACATAATTTTGTACAATTATGAAAACTATCATCAATTTTTTTAAAAAATGTGTCGTGGTTAAGCTATCAGAATGGTGGAGACCAGATCATTTTTAAAAGATGAAATTCCAGTATTACTTAAAGGATGGCAATTTATTGATATGGTGTAAATAAATAGGTCAGTATTTCATCAGTAATTTGTCATTATTTGGTCAGTTTTTTCGTTCAGTTAAATCAGTAATTTTGACCGCTTTACTAGTTTACACCCCTGTGTATGGATCTCCTCACGTTATGAACTTCTGAGGTGCCAGCATTTGAAATGGTTTGGCTATCCCTTGCATTGGAAAGAGACAAAAGAAAGGAATGAGAAAACGAATAAATCGTCTTTGCTCAATACATAGCAGTGAATTGTGGTGGGTGGATGTTGTTGAGCTTAGAATTGAAAAAGAAGAACTGAGATAAAAACTGGAACACTATTTCAGGAAGAAATCCAAAATGTAAGTAGTAACTTGCTTTACAACGGCATGCTATAGATATTCCATGTTCCGATTCAATTTCAATTTTTCTTTATTAAAGGGCGAGGTTCAGCCTGCGGCTGTTCTACCACCTAACCCCGTGTTCTACCACCTAACCCATGGTGCATAGGTAGAACAACTTTAGAACCTCAGAAAGTGCGCTTGCTTTTAACACTGTCTTGTTGCGAGGAGGCTGAAAGTAGTTTGTGCTTTGCATCCACCTGCAGAACTATTTTCGAAGTAGGATGACCCAAAAGCGTCTTAACTCTGTGGCGTTGCGTGAAGCACATAAGGAAAAACTGCATAATATTGACACCAATTACTGGTGAGAAATCAAAGCCGCTGAGACGGTACTGATGCCGTGCAGCCTCCAAATTTGAATTACAATCGTGGGTCTGTTCTCGAGTTACGGCCAGAAGGGTGAAGCGACTTATAGCCTCAGCTGGCAACCACCTGGAAAGATGGTCTTAGTAAATGCTATTTACGAGTAAAATTGTTGGGATCGAGGCATCGACTTTTAAAAAACGAACTTACCGGGCCGCGGGCTCCCGAAGGTTGAGAACCACTGCTCTAGAGGGGCTACGTATTACCAGATGTTCAAACATTTTGACAACTCGAGTAACACCTGCTACTTGCAAGTCCACTGAACTTCCGGGTTTCTAGCAAAATACACAAGGAGAAAAACGAGAGATAACAATTATAATTTAATAAGGTAGAAGATCTTGCTGTTACTAGTATCCTGATCCAGCGTCCAGGAAACTCACGGTCCAGGAAATCCCTCACTTCTTTCTCGCAATGGCACGGTGCTCCTATCGCTTAGCGCCTTAAAATCCCAGGACATTACTCCGCTTGTTTTTTTTTTTTCTGTGAGGTTTTGTAAAGTTTTAAGTATACCCAACACAAGTTCGTGACCTTCCTGTCACATTTGTGCTGTAATCCGGAATGTGACGCCAGTAATGCTGTAGAACACATGGGCGGAGCTTCAATATAGGTTGGACATCTGTCACGCAACTAATGGTGCACATATCGAAGTGTATTAGGTATGTAAAAAAAACTTTTGGTGTTACTCTGTAGGTAGAAGAAAACTGTACCCAAATACCTTAATAAACTTACAAGTTATTATTTTTCTCTTATTATACTTTTAAGACGGACGTACTCTATGTATGGCCGTGATAAACAGATTCGCCTGATAATGGCCAATGCACAACTAACTTCAGATCGGCATGTTTCCCTGAATTCCATCGAAGGTCTCGCGATACACCATAAAATAAACATTCATTTTTTTAAAACTATGATAACTTAAGTAACTCTCGCCGCGGTGGCTCAGTCGGTAACGCGTCTGACTACCATGCTAAAGGTCCCGGGTTCGATCCCCAGCCGGTTCAAATCCGGGAACTTTTCTAACGGTGGAAGCGGCCCCGGCGCCCACCCAGCGTCGAATAACATGGGTACCTGGGGGAAACCCTGGGGGGTAAAGCGGTTAGGGGCGTGATGCTGATCACATCACCTCCACTCACGACCGGATCAAGAAAGTGTGGGGTGTTACCCCCACACCCCCTATACGCCTTCATGGCGTGGTGCTATGCACAGGGGAACACTTTACCTTTTTTTAACTCTCCGCACCTCTTCATTTTTCCAAAACATTACTTTAAAGAATGATGCTAAAATATTTAATTGTGTTAAGCAATTTCACTAGGATGTGTCAAATGTACAAACATGCTTCAATTGGTTCTCAGTTCCCTCATATAAACCCGAAAGTCTCTTGGGCCATTGAAAAAAATCTGTTAGTTCGTTTGTTTACTCAGGAACAGCTCCTATTAAATTGTTCCAGATTGTCCAATAGAGGTTTTTGAACCAAGACTGTATATATAAAATTTTGCAGGAAGAATTTGGCAATAAATATTTAATTTAAAATATAGTTTCATATTTAACTGTTGTCTATGAAGTACGTCTTATCTGCTGAATCATCAGATCCAAGGTGCATTCGGAAGTTTTTCACCAAAACTAACTTTGGCATTCCACTTTTGATACCAATTGGTGGTGTGTAGCATGCCTCAATTTATCCTTAACAACTACAGCAAGGAATAGCTGTGTACCGCATTAATTTTGTAACTATGATATTACAAGACACCAGAATTTTCTTTTTTTCGTTAAGGTTAAATTATATACGTTTTTGGTTGCTTACAGGCTTCAGTTTCACCGAAGATGCCAGAGGATACCCAAGGAACGAAACAGCCGTCGGAAGGGACCTCTATGAGGCCCTGGTCCAATTTTTCACTCTGTTTCCTGAACTGCAGCAACGTGATTTTTTCGTCAGTGGAGAATCTTATGCTGGTAGGTAGGAGGGTTGACGCACACATGAGGGTTGTATTTTAGTAGAAAATATAGGTTTACTAATATTTTATTGTCTTCTGATAGTCACTGCATTCAACCGATTCCAGAAGCGCACTGATACGTGCTCAGTTCTAAATTTGGAACTAAGATGAGCCATTTTCTTTACATCATTATAAACTAGGGCTCAGCCGATACCAATTTGAACCGATACCGATGCCGATACTCTCACTGATACCCACCGATACCGATACTTGTATAATTCCAATTCAAAACAACAAAGGCTAGTTATTACTAATTACATATATACAAATATGAATACATATATATATAATGTACGAGTATAATTATTATTATTATTACATTTTATAGATATGTATTTCTGACAAGCTGCGATGAATAAATTAACCTACGAAACGATGCTCTGTTGCAACGATGCATCTCAACTTCACAGTCTTTTTTTAGATCAGTGACAATCGATCAGATTTTTCAAATATGAGAGAAATATTATGAGAAGCTAAGAGCGCGATCGTCCCCCGTCCCCCCAATGTTGAAAAATTAGATCATGCCCCTTCAACTTCCTCTAAAACTAAGGGATCACTCTTCCCAAACTAACATTAAATCATCCGTGGACACAAGAATAATTGGCGATTTACCAGCCCCGGACCTACCTCGTCTCTTTTATGTACTTTAACAAAGATAATAAAAAATAATAAGTGAAATGTAAGGAGAGAATGACAACTTACCAATCTCTTGCTTCCATATCAGGCGATTGACTTCGGTACATTGATATTTCGAGGTTACTTTACTTTCGACATCAGCAAATGATTTCTAAAAAAAAAGAAAAAATGCATAGTTCTATCCCTTGGTGTGGAAGGAAAGCGAAACCCATCACTACAGTATTCAGAAACTAAGTGCAATCAACTGTTGTTCAAAGAAAAGTATTCCCTTGCCGCGTTCCCTGTGTCGAAACCATGTCAAAACACGCCTGTTGAAACCCAGTTAGGCTATACAGGTCAGGACAAACAAAAGTCTAAAGTTGGAAATGAAAAGGGGGATTAGCCCAGGTATTTGAATTTCCAGGAATATGCTACGTGTCTGAGACACGACCACCACCCACATGACCGATGACTGTCTTGACTGCGGGGATCTTAAAGAGAAAGATGTCCACAATACACCAGGTGCCTCGTTGGCTGCAAGGACCTCATTGCGATTATTGTTACGCGAGGCTACATCTGTAGGATCAAAGCCTGGTAGACTTCGAAGGAACTCCTATGGGAATAATTTCACGTTACCCTTGATTTGCAAGATACTTGACCGCGAGTCTTATCTGCGTATGGATCTTTGCCACGTACGTACTTGCTGTTCACGAAACTTGAGTCCACGTTCAATTAACAAATGCACAAATTCGTATTTTTTAACCTTTCTTCAAAGCCAAAGTAAGTTGGAAAAAGTGAACGAGCCTTTAAAAAGAAACAAGTGTTGGTTTTGGACGAGCTCCTATCGACTCAAAAACGATGGTATCGGCTGGTATCGGTGAAAAAATTTCAGCCGATATTTACCGATACCGATACCACTGCTATCGACCGACACCGATACATCGGTATCGGTATCGACTCATCCCTATTATAAACACTATTTATTTAAATGCACAATAAATATTTATTGTTCCAAGATCAATGTCATAATTTAACTGACCTTCTTTAGATGGCTGAAGTCATCTCGCTATCTCAATACCGATAGTTTCGGGTTCTAGTCCCGAGCTAGTCATGAATGTTCTCTTGTGACTGTTTCTTCATCAGTTTTATCTAATCATCATTCATTCTCATTGATACGGTTACGAAAAGTGAGAAGAGAGCTTCGCACAATAAGAAAAACACAAATAAAATGTACAATATTTTCAGGTAAATATGGACCAGCAATTGCATACACAATCCACCAAAACAACCCAGGCGCAGCTTTGAAGATAAATCTACAAGGTAAGCGTATAAGTAATAAATGCATGCATGAAACAATATAGCAATAAGAACTATTCCCTCCGAAAATGTATTCTAGAAACTTTTTTTAGACTAAGTTTCATTACACAAACTTGAGCCACACCAGATCCAAAGCAACGTAATGTTCAGTTCTGGAGATGAAATCTTCAAGACATTGAGTGGCGGGCATTACATAGTCTCCGACAATGTAGATTAGTTGTTACGTTCTCTTGAAAGAATATAACCACAGAAAGAAAAATATTGTTTGTAGTTTGACATTGATATTCTTCACATACCCAATCATATTCAACTACCAGTCATAAAGTTCAAGGCAGGATAATGGGAATATGGCGAAAACCTTATATTCTTTTTATGGCCTTCATTTTACCTGCAACTTTGCATGAGTAACTTGCGACGCTTCAACTATTACTCAACTATAGCTAAGTTTAGTGAAATTATTTTTTGTCAATGTAGTATGCACGGACTGCACTTGAAAATTACGCTAATACAAATTAGTTGTCTGGCTCTATATTAATTAAAGCGCCTCTTTCAAGAAAATTTAGCTTCTTTTTTAATTTGCATAAAACAAATATTCCATGATGATTTCTGTTTTCAGGCATGGTGATAGGGAATGCTTGGAGCGATCCCTTACATCAAACACCTTATGGCGACTATCTCTACCAGCTGGGGCTTATTGATGGCGCTACAAGAGATTATTTCCATCAGTTGGAGAATGAGACTGTTCAATCAATTTTGAGTGAACAGTACGTTGAAGCTAACAATGTAAGTATTACCCAAGATGTCAAGTCGAATTTATAGTCTTAATTATGCTAATCAGCTGCTTGGGATTTCCAAAACTGGTGGTTAAAAGAAGGGAAGATAAGACTTATCTTGCACACAAAACGCAATCTGTTCAATTGTTTTTATCTATCTTCATTGTCAGCATATGCCCCGTTATTATACCTACTATATTCTAAAAACATTTTTTCTGAAAAACTGTACACTTGGACGGAGAAATTACTAGCTGCGAGACTGACAAAATTGCTTCACAGTATCAAAGCACACTGTCATTACAATTCATAATATCTGATAAAATTTAATTACATTTCAGATAAATGGAGTCTTACTAGAGACTTTTTCTACAAGATCAGGAATTTACGACATATACAATTATCTATACGAAGAAGAACCAGTCATAGGAGGTGATTATTACGTTTATGTTCAACGGGAAGCAGTACGTGCTGCCCTCCACGTCGGAAATTTGACTTACAACAACGGTGGCGAGTCGTACGATGCATTAGAAGAAGACATTCAGCATTCAATTAGGCCATGGATCGAAGTTTTAGCAAACAATTATCGAGTACTTTTGTTCACTGGACAAATGGATATTATCTGCGCATATCCATTGTCTCTCAAATTCTACGAAGCTATGGAATTTAACGCTGCAGAAGAGTACAAAACAGCTCCTAGAGAAATTTGGTATGTTGGAGAGGAACTTGCAGGTTACATCAAGACAGCTGGAAACTTTAGTGAATTGTTGGTAAGAAATGCTGGCCATATGGTGCCTATGGATCAACCAGTGTGGGCTCTTGATCTGATAACTCGGTACACGAGAAATTTGCCCTTCAGTAAGAAACTATGAATATCTATGTGTAATGTTAGTATTGGATAAATATAAACAGAGCATCTCCTCATAAGCATTTTTATTTGTGTTGTCAATGGTGTAGTGCCGGTTCTGTACAAGCAAATGTAGGCTTGCTGTTAAAGAATTTATCATAGCCTATATTTACGGTACTGTGTGTTTCACCGTAGCGCTTCTCTTTTTATCAAAGACAGTTTTCGAAAGCAAAGCAGTTTATATGGTGTCGCACATCACTGCAGCCTCTTACAGCATTTACAATCAACCTGGCCTGTGTGAGCTCTTCATCCCGTTGGCCATACCAGGCCACTTCAATCTTGTAAAATGTCTGGGGAAAGCTTGTAACCCAAGCACTCTATATACACAAATGTTAGATTCTGAATATTGTACATGACTTGGTTTGGGTGATTTTTCAGGGATATAGCAATTTGAAAACGTGGTGGCACGTTTGTTCGTTCACAAATCGTTTGTTTCGTGAGATTTGTATTAATTTCACGCAACTTGGCAAACAGAATTTTTGTAATTATAAGTTAATTTTTAATTTTGCTCCCAGTCCGTCGCTGATATTATCCTCATGTTCATTAGGCATTGACATCGAGACCGGCCTTAGGTGGGTGCTGGGCCTGATGCATTACGCGGAGCCTGTAACTGAAAATTTTCAGAAGTCTGAAAATCAGATTTTTCTTCTTAATCTGATGTACAGCCCTACATAATCACAACATAGACATTATTAAAATTAATAAACAATTAATTTATATATTTCGTATAATGTCCTAAGGGCAACAAGCGGAACATGTTTAAGGTCAAAACCAACAATTATGGGAGGCTACTAGAAGTTTCTCAATTAGTGCCCGCCACAGTTCCAAATGCCGTGTCGTTTTCTGCAATCCACATCGATCCCTCGAAAATTACCTTCGATGTTTCGGCAAAGATGTCATATTTTCCGGTCTACTCCGTAACACGATGTTTCATTGCAGCATCTCCCAAATCCTGAGATCTGCGGATGAGAACACACCTACTGGCGGAGTGCTTCTTCATCCGTGCTGGGTTCCACACTATCTCCTGCCTGACGCCTCGTGACCTCCGATGTCTGCGGGTGATATATCATCAGCTGACAGAACGCCTCGCACTTTCTTTTGTCAGTTGGTGTGTCACCTCAGCCATCTTGTCACTATCTTTCTTTCCTTCTGTCTGGCTATGGGCCTATATAATAATTTAATTTCTCTCTCTTCCGCGTTGAATGTGTTTTTAATCGCTGGAATTATATTAAAACTGGTGCAGTGGTTGTCAACTGCTTGTTTGGTGCTCTGTTTCAACGCTTCAATCTTGCACTATGTAATATAAATAATTTGCCTGCTAAGATCTGTGAATTACAGTCTACAATACAGAAGTGACTTTACACACACACACACACACACCAACATACATAGGACACAGGGTGTCGCGTAACTTCAGGAATGTGTTTCACTTATGTAAACAATGAAAATAGTTTATATAAACATAGGCCCGGACATACTTGGTTCCCGAGTTATGTGCTTTCACAACATGTGCTAACCGGAATCTTCTTCTCCCACAGGTGGTGTCCTAAAACACATGATACTGTTTAACACAGTGTGGTAGTTGTCTAGTACTTGTGGGGCCATTTAAGAGCACTGGTGTATTCGTCTTCGGTGGCAGATGTGGACACTCCCGGCAATCGAATTGCAGCAGGTTGAGAGACAATACGAAAAACGCCAAGAATGTGGGAGCGTGTTCGGGCGACGCGATGCGACGTCCATATGCGGCCTGTCTTGAGGCAGCAGGTGGACATTTTGAACGTCTCCTCTAGGGTACTGTGAGAAAGATTTTCCGGTTAGCATGTGTTGTGAAAGCCTATAATTCGGATACCAAGCATTTCCGGACCTGTGCTTATGTGAATAATTAGACTAAAATTGGTAAACGCTGTAAGTGCCACAATAATTCAAACACCGTTTTCTACGTTAAACTGTGAAATGTGCCATGCTTTATAATGTGGTAAGCGTGAAATGTGGCTGGAAGCCCTCCAAGTAGTTCAAAGGGTGTGTAAAGAGGTCACTAGTGCGCACGTTCTTACGGGCTGATATGCGGAACGATGCGATTTCCCAACACTTTCGCTTTTGGCACTTACAACGTTTACCACTTTTAGTCCTCAATTTTCATTGTTTATGTATGAGGAACAGATTCCTGAAGTTATGCCGCTTACTATGGGGACAGCTTGTGTGTGTGTGTGTGTGTGTGAGTGTGTGTGTGTGTGATTAGGGGAACTAACTGTAGACCTTCACACTACATTAACAAGAATGTATCCTCTTTCTAGCAAATAGAATTCTGGTACAAAAGAATCAAGTTTAATTTACACCTGAAAAGCACTAAATTACTGTAAGTGAAAATCTTTCTTGTCAGAAACCATAAAGTAATAAGAAGAATAGCCTATTGTTCTTAGCTATAAATTTCCTAGTAGATATATGACATACAAGTGGAAGCTTATCTGTTAACAAATATGCAGTGCGTGTCCTTGTTTCAGATTCAATTTCTATTTTCATAGAAATCTGCACACAGTTGGGAGCCATGTACACTTGAATATTTCTTAAGGTCTACTGGAGACTTATTAGACAAACTTTCAAGGAGAGCTCGTTGAAATCATTGAAGAGTGCTGTGTTGGGGGGGGGGGAGATCTTATTTCGCAGATGAGATTCACAATGCCTCTCCCGGTTCTCTGGAATGCCGAGCAGCGTAGAACACGTGATGCTAAGAGAGAGGGAGACGAAACGAAAATTGGTATGTGCGCAACGGCAAAGATATGTTTGTTGCACTCTACGCCAGTGCTTCTTGACGATGATTATTCACTGCTCAACAAATAACGAAACCCACACAAAGCAATACAACTGTCTGCTCGAACATTGTCGACGACCATGACGCTAATTATAAAAATCCATCAACATTTCTTTTTTAGCATGAAATGTCTCAAATTTAAATTTGGTTTTCAAGAACTCCTGGACTTTTATAAAAAGGGACAAATAGTTTTTTTTAAAAAAAATAATACCGACAGGACGACCGGGACACGCCTCTGAAATGGTACTGTCCTGGTCAAAGCGGGACGTATGGTCGTATGGTCACCTTAAGTTTAATGTTATTGGTGGAGATCTGTTATGTTAATGATCTTTTGAAAGAGAGGGTGTGTGTTTTCAATATTAACCTTGTAAAGTATATTTGAAGTCAAAACCAATTGCTCATTTTTTGTTGTTAAAAAGAACCTCTCCCCCGTAAATTTTTGGTGGGGAATTTTTGAGAACAAGATTGTTGGTGGGGGAATGCCCCTGTCTCCTCCAGGATTGCGTAACCTGAGTTCCACTTGCTTGCATCTGGGAAAGGGGGGAGTTGGTTGAGGCTTGTGCGATGAGGGAGTGTACGTTTAAATTTAGAGCCAGAATGACTATAACTTGAACCTTTGTGATGAATTTTTAGGGTATGTTGAGGAAATTTTGGGAGGGCTGTTGGGGATAAATCATTGAGTTAGTTCATATCTGTTATTGGTCAGGGTTAATACCCCTCTTAAACGAAAGATGTATATATTTTTTCATCTATAAATTTTGTATGCAGTGTGTGACAATTCGTAACACCTGGATTTAAGGTGCTGATTTCTCTGGGCCTCACTTATCGCACAAAACTTGAGCAACCTTGTGTTCTGACGTCACGGGGGACAGATCTTTCATTTTAGGCTATATGCCTACGTTGTTAGGTTAGGCTAGCTATGTTTAGTTCTCTTAGCCTAAATTATAATTTTTTATTGTATCTATGCTAATGGAACGTAACCTAACAGGCCTAACCTAACCTCGTAGGCAATCTTTATCTGACGTCAGAACACAACGTAGCAAGACTGTTGTGCGAAGAGGAAGACCCCTGATTCTCTTTTCCGATTCCACGAGCAGTGTTGCCACATGAAGGGAAATTTCCCTTTTTGAAGGGAAATTTGGAGCTAATTTTAAGTGAAAGGGGAAAAGGGAAATTCGATTAAAAATAGCAAATTTTCAGGGAAATTTTAAGACAGACTCAACATTAATTAGTATATTAACCATTATAAGAGATTCCAGTTTTGAAAATGAGAACTTATTTTAAAAAAAAATTGTCGTATACTTTGTTCTGAGAGGAAAGGTGGAATTTGGGTTGGTCCACATCTGGCTACCGTTTGGGGCCGGAGGTTATTGACCATTCACCCTTATGTTCCGGCTTTGGGAGTGGGAGTCTGAGGGTTTTGTTTATGTAAAGCTTTCCGTGGTTCTCTGAATTTTGCCTCAACACTGCACGTGCAAACCATAAAGTTCTCTTGGTCGCAAATCTTTACTTCAGTCTTCATTGGACACTGGGTTATTCGTGTGCGAGTGCGATTGATTGGTGGAAGGTTGTGTCCGTCTTGGACGATGAAAGAACAAGGAGAGCAAATTAAACTATCTGCAGCTCCAGAATATATTACAAAACGTCGTGGAGAATTATTGCAAGATGAAAAAACACTGCGGAAACAAGTTAAATATTTCCGTGCGGAGTGGCAAGAAGTGACCAACATTTCCTCTTAGACTCAATGGATTAAATTTTATTAAAAAAAAAAATACTTGCTGTGTTTTAGAAGTTTTCACCTAATATGTGAAATTTACTCAGGTATGTACTATATTTTTAAAAAAATAAAACGTGTATACACATGCGCCGAATTTCAAAATTTTGATCGGGAGGCAAAAATGTGATTTTCCACACAAACTCTTCATATCTAAAGGAAGTAACGTTTCATCTGCGCCTTACTAGAACAGCCTTACTAGAATACAAGACAAGGGGTATTGGTCTCCCTAAATGCAATCTCTGTTTGTGTGTTTTGCTTTTTACTTAAGAAATCTTCAGTTTCCAACTTTAACGTAGTTTTAGCTTTCATCTCAAAATGAAAAAAAAATGACTTGGTTTAGCAAAAAAAATATAAATCTTCCAAAAAAAACCTTTAAAGTTTTTGATTTTTATTGTTTATTGATTTGGTTTCTTATACTTCACTTTTCTGCCACTTTTGGCTAATTGATACGGCGTCGTAGCATTTAAAAGTTAAATTGTTTAACATTTTATACATACATACGAACATGGGTCAACGATAATATTTATTATTATTATTATTATTATTATTAATTCTTTAGATGAAGGGAAAAAATGGGCGAAAAAGGGAAATTTTACCCCTTGTAAAGGGAAATTGTGCTTACAGATTGTGGCAACACTGTCCACGAGTCCCAGTCGCCAGTTCCAAAGGTCAGAAACACTGTTGTATACTTTTTGGTTTGAACAAGGGAACTTGGCGACTTTACTTAAGATTAAGTGCAAGTGATAAGCATGTACTAAGAATTTGTCAAAGGCAGAATAGTCTACCGCCCTGCTACATTTATCGTCGGAAATGGAAATCACCCAGGTAAGCTTGTAGGGAGTTTAATGTTAATGATGACAAATTTCGTAGAGAGACTGATTCATTTGAGCGAATACGTCAATTTGAAGAATATCAAGTTAATTAATCGTTGTGTTTAGATTACTTGTTACAAGTTAAGGGTAACACTTATTAAAATTTCGGTAACCACCAAACGTCTCTAATTCCCTTATTTTCGTATTTTTCACATTGATACTTACATATTCTGCATTCGTAAGGATTCTTCTATTTCGCGTTTCGTTTTTTGCACGCAGATAATCTCAATTTTCGAAATATCGAGTATTTTTATTTTGTTCGCTTTCGCTTGCGTTGCACGCGATATGACGGAGAAATCTTGACTAGCGTAGTCCATGATCAGTGGTTATGCAGTGTTGCAACCTCCTTCATGGAAAAGTACCTACTTTCGTGTTACTGATTTTGTATTTTATTCCAGGTTCGAAAACTCCACGAACCATGCACGGATAGACCCACAAACCATTCATAAATATTAGCCCCACGAACCATGCACGGCAAGGTTAAGTTAGGTTCTGTTAGGTTAGGAAACATAGTTAAATTTGTTTTTCAAAATTAGAAATTTTTTACGAACCATTTTTTTTTTCGTGTTCGAAAACCCCACGAACCATTCATAAATAGCCCCACGAACCATTCACGGATAGCCCCACGAACCATTCATAAATAGCCCCACAAACCATTCACGGATAGCCCCACGAACCATTCATAAATAGCCCCACAAACCATGCACGGCAAGGTTAGGTTCTGTTAGGTTAGGAAAGATAGTTAAATTTGTTTTTCAAAATTAGAAATTTTTTACGAACCATTCACGGATAGCCCCACGAACCATTCACGGATAGCCCCACGAACCATTCATAAATAGCCCCACAAACCATTCACGGATAGCCCCACGAACCATTCATAAATAGCCCCACGAACCATGCACGGCAAGGTTAGGTTAGGTTCTGTTAGGTTAGGAAAGATAGTTAAATTTGTTTTTCAAAATTAGAAATTTTTTACGAACCATTCACGGATAGCCCCACGAACCATTCACGGATAGCCCCACAAACCATTCATATATAGCCCCACAAACCATTCATAAATAGCCCCACAAACCATTCATAAATAGCCCCACGAACCATTCATAAATAGCCCCACGAACCATTCATAAATAGCCTTAGAGATACTGGGCGAAGGGGGGGGGGGGTTATCACCCCCATCAACCTCACATTGAGTACGCCACTGATCCTGTGCACGTCATGTTGTCGCAAGTTTGTAATCAGAAATAATGAACAGTAACTCACGTTTATTTACGTTCTAGAACTGTTACACAGTTACAAAACTGCGCATTTGGAAACACTGACCGGTTGTTACGTCATGAAACGCTCGCAAATATTTGGTTCACGTAGTAGACGGACATCAAGGGAACAGCTTTCGTGCATCGGAGCGACATTAATGTCGAATATTACATGATTTATCGGCAAAAAAATTTCAACGAGGTGAAAGCAAACTCCCAAGACCTTCCTAAAGTATAAATAAACCCATTTCGGTAAGTACTTTCTCCTGTAAAATTGAAGAAATACGTTTTGGGGATACGAAAATTTTACCCTGCCACCATTTTCTTTCTGCACGAGAGCACAATATGCTCTCGTATTGTCCGTATATGCTAAATTGAACGAAAGGAGTGCTAATGGAACCTAACCTAGTAGGCATACCTTGTCACCGTGATGGTTCGTGGGGCTATCGTGAATTTTTGGGCTAGTGTCAATTGTTTTTGGGGCTAGCGTCGAATAACATGGGTACCTGGGGGAAACCCTGGGGGGTAAAGGTGGTCAGGGGCGTGATGCTGATCACATCATCCCCGCTCACGACCGGATCAAGAAAGTGTGGGGCGTTACCCCCTATACGCCTTCATGGCGTGGTGCTATGCACAGGGGAACACTTTACCTTTTTTACCTTTGCTACCCGTGGATGGTTTGTTGGAAATAAGGAACAACAGTAAGTACTCGTTAATGTAAGAAATAGATATTTTCGTTAGAAATTCATGATTTCACCTAAAGAAATGTTCCGAAATGCAGAATAGTACATTAGCAATGTAAGAAATTGCTAAATAAATCATTGATAGGTGTCTGCGGTATAGTAAAGTAGTACCCAAGTTATGTGCTTCAATTAAGTGCTTGTTTTTTGTTTTTTTTTGGTCCATCTTCGTCAAACGACGAGTCAAGTAGAACTTGATGTCATGTAAATCTACCCAGAAGGATTTTTTTTTATCATTTCAATAAACCGTAAGAATTGACAATATAGAGAAAGTCTGTAATTTTGTTAATTTTTGGTATACTTACAAAGTAACCAAGATGTGAAGTCGTTTAATGAGCACTGACTCTAGGTCAGTATAGCGTGAATAATAGACATAGAGTTTAGACTATATACAACACAGGTTGAATTTAAATTGTTAAAACATATATCTTTGTAATTTAAATGTAATAGGTTTTTAAGACACAGTAAATAAATTTTCAAGCCCGAATTCACAACCCACCAAACACCTCCCTGAGACCCAGCAGTGGGTTGAGAAACGATGCATCTAGATTATTGCCGAGAAATTTATACTTTATTGTTTGAATGCAAAGTTTTATTCTCTGCTTACACCATGTTATGTTAAGAAGTTACTTCGTTTACATTGCATTAATCTTTAATTTTTTTAGTACAAAATGAAGAGACAATGTACACAGTAAGTAAGAATTGTCTTATCTTTATGAAAATATTATTTTTGTGTGTTGAATAAAAAGGTTTGCCATGACTTATTATGAGGTTGTTTGATTCCAGATAATATATTTTTTAAATAATTCCCAGCTTGGTTTGTAAAATGTTAATTGATAAGCTGTAATTAAATTGGTCAGTAATTAGTATTTGGCAGGTTTCTTTTTACCAGTCAATTAAGTAATTTTGACACTTTGACTAGTTTACGCCATCTCCCCCCCCCCCCCCCAAGTGGTTTGTATCCTACTTGAACTGTAGGTCCAATCCCAATTAGCCTATCTGAGCATAAAGTGGGCTTACAACAAACTTTGACTCTTAACTTTGCACACCTGTAGAACCAACCTTATTCAGTGAAATCATAAGTTTCCATTTCAAAACAATGCTACCGCATATGAAATGTACTTGTTACATGATTTTATTTTTGTGTTTTTCAAATTTATGTAATAATATATATTCTGATTCAAAAATTGTTTTACTTTTCAGATTGATACAATAGTGAATATATTTAGGACTGTTGCACGCATTCCATTTGTAGCATCTGGAAGACTCTTGAAATCAAGCGAACCATTCCTCGCAATCAGAGCATCATGGTCACAGAGGAATCTGGAGAGGAAGAAGTCTATGAAGTTCCAGGGAACATACCTGGTTCATGGGAACAAGGATTTCATTCAAAAGTTGCCTGTAGTGGATGTTTCCACTGAGTAAGTAAACCAGTTTTGTTCACTGGGAAGTCAAGAATTTGCCATGGTTCCCACCAACCCTATAATCCTCTAATAGTCAATGAAATCAACTTATGGGAACTGTACCCTAAATAGACTCATTTAAATAAAATCTGTACATTATAGTAGGATGGATGTATGAAGGGAAAAAAAACTGTTCTGTAAGGAATTTTGTTTATCAACTAATTACATTTATTATCCTATGATTATTGTTCGACAAGCCTGTATATATCATTTAAATGTATTGCCAATGTGGAGCCAGGCTTGTCGAACAATAATCATAGGGATAATAAATGTAATTAGTTGATAAACAAAATTCCTTACAGAACAGGTTTTGCACCTGTCACGTTACATGAGATCCAGCTCCTTACCATAACAAATAACATGAATGTAGTGTCGCATAAGTAAAATCTTAAAATATTCTGACTTCCGTTAAAAGCTGAGGTTGTAAAAGGGCACCCAGCACACACAAGGACAAAAAGCAGGACAACACACATAATTATACTGGCCATGGGGCCAGTTGCCAGAGCCTCGTTAGACTGCAAAAAGCAGTCCAGGGAGTTCTACATGGAAGTGAGGTTAACGATTGGATATACTACATGGAAGGTCACCCCTTATACCCCAGTTTCAAATTAGAATGCAGAGGAAATGTCCTTACATGTACATCTTTGCATTTTAGAAGTTTCCTTCAGTACATTCACATTGAAAAAAATAGTGTTTTTTTTTGTTTTTTTAATGTTCACAAGAAATCACAAGGGAGGAATTCAGAACTGGGAGTGAATTGACAATATAGAGAAAGTCTCCAATTTTGTTAATTTTTGGTATACTAACTAATTTTGGCCTCCTAATCACAAATCTGTTGTAAAAGACCAGGGGTCACGTCTGGAAATTTAAAAAAAAAAGCAAATTGATTTTTTTTTATATATAGGTGTATATGTGTAGTTTTACGAACAAAAATGTAATCTCCTGTCATTGTTTCCAACCATGCCGTTGTTTTACAAGAAAATGATTTATGATGTTCAATTTTAGTACGAACCCTATTTTTTCGATGAATTTAGGTGTGGAGTGAGTGCTAATGGAACCTAACCTAACCTTGTGTGAATGGTTCGTGGGGCTACCCGTGGATGTTTTTGGGGGCTAATGTTAATGGTTTGTGGGGCTATCCGTGGATGGTTTTTGGGGCTAAGGAATAATGTTTCATCAAAATGTACAATTTCCAGACATGACCCCATTTTTTTACAACAGATTTGTGATTAGGAGGCCAAAATTAGTTAGTATACCGAAAATTAACAAAATTACAGACTTTCTCTATATTGTTAATTCTTACCCAGAAAGGTCATACACAAAACACACCCTCTTTCTTTCTTACTCATCAACTAACTGTATAAATGATACAGCTATAGTCTCTCAACAATTATTGTGGTTGGAAGGGAGGAAAGTCATCGCCTGGCATATTGTAGTTAACTTTTCTCAATTTTTTTTTGTGGACATCTCTGATAGTAACACTGTCTCCGCTCAAGCATTCCCAGGTCCAATCCCAATGGAGGCACATTACGTGGTGGTTTTTAAACTGTACGCCAGGTTCCCATTGGCCTGTCTGAACCTAAGGTGAAATTAAGCAACTCAAACATTTTTTTTGTTGTTGTTTCCTTGCAGGTTAATTTCTGATTTTTCTCCATCGGAAAAGTTCAGAGCAATAGTTCGTGAGCTCCCGCAGGAAAGCAAGAAAAATCAGTACCTGGAGATTTGGACGGATGATCACCTGAAGTTAAACTTTGATTTGACTGCATTGGATGTTCATGGTGATGTGAAGTGTGCAGGTACATAATTTCTGAATCTCATAATTTTTATTATTATTATTATTCATTTTTGTTACTACAAAACATGCTCAATATATGTACAATCCTCCTCAGGAAGTACTGGTGATACCTGTATCAGGAAGTGGTGATACCTTCTACCTCTTAACATCTGATTTTTGAACAGAATTGGATTTCTTTGTCTGAAGAAGACCCTGATACAGGGTCGAAACATTACATGTATAGTGTTTTTGTAACATGGAAACTGGTCTTAATTGTGTTACCATCTGAATTTTTTTGTTCTGCATCAAGTCATTAAAAGCTCCTTGCTTCAAGTACACGAAACATCAGCTTCAAATCAGGTAAGCAGCAGAGCGCGAGTGTAGGGTCATTTGCATTGAAAGGTTAAAAATAACAGAACTTTTCCTTTGACATCACCCTATTATAACTGAGCCAATTAAATTATACATATCAATCAGTTATAAAATGTTATGGTTTAATTAATTTTCATTGTTATTAGTAGGACTTTGAAGTTGATGAAAAATCATATTTTTTTTCTGAGCCTTGAAAACAATGCTAAACTTGATATCAGCCCATTTCCCTTCAGTTAGAAGCAGATAACATTGTTTGTATTTTGCATTTTTCAGCGGTTAGGTCATTTTTCAGTAATTTTTGTCTTTTTTTTGTTGCATTTTCTTCATTTTTGAGGTTTATTTTTCTCCTTCCCTGTTGTTTTCAGAAAAAAACATGTGGTGTATTTTATGTTAACTTGAATTAAAAATAAAGAAAACTGCATTGTTTTTATCCATTGACTTCAATAGCTTAAACCACCAAACAACAGGCTTTATCAAATTATTCAACTTTTCTCTTGTAATTTATGGAAGAAAATTCGAGCTCTCATTTTCAGAGCAAAAATTATTTTTAAGTATTTTTTTTATTAATTTTAAGGCCATTCTGTAGGTCATTTTTTGAGATTTATAGGTCACCAACTTCAGAACTCTAGTTATTAGCTAATTACTCAACATTTCAGAAGAGTTTGCATCATTAAAATGGTCGCCTACGGAGGATAAATTAGTGTACGTAGCAGAAGAGAAACCCCAGAAAACAGAGCCCTTTTACAAACCTAAGTCAGAGGAAGGAAAAAATAAGGCGGAAGAAAAGGATGAAGCTAAAGCACCAGCCTTGCAGGTAGGCGTTGAAAATTAAAACAAATTAAAAGAACACACAAAATTACAGCACCACTATAACACTAACTGAATGTAACAATGCAACCCATGTTTGAACATTTATTTATGCAGTGGAACTGTGATTTTACATTTATGGACAATTTACACCTCCCACCTTCCATATACGCTCCCATACATATACATTTCCTACGTTTGTCCGTAGGTTAAAAAAAATATGTAGTACCTGAAGTTCTGTGGAAATATAGCACTAACAATTGGCAATAGATTCTTCAAATCATCGTAATGCCCATTTCTCTTTAGATATATTGAGTTTATTTGTTATCAATTATTTACAGAAGTTAATACCTGGCCGTTATGCAGAAGAATCCCATCTCAGTGTACCCTGTCCCCCCATCCCGAAGAAGTGTGTAGACTCTTGTAGCTACTGACTTCAAGGAGTAAAGAAAAATAACCTTTCGGTACCAAAAAGGGTGGCCGAAGGTATGTGTGTTGTGTACCTGGTTTCCCACATGCAATAAACCTGAAATAATGTGAAAAGATCAAGTGTGGGTATAGAAAGAAATTAAAATCCCCGTCGGTTCACTTAGTTAAAGGAAAGCTCTCCCAGCCACTCCCCCGTAGAGAAGAAGATACTTCTTACATCGCGGTACTCCGCGAAACATTAGAAAGCCACTGCTCAGTTCCCTTCCTATTTATAGGTCCTGCTAATGACCTAACTCGTTACTGGAAACTTCCGCTGGTCAGCTGTCCAGCGACACATCCGCCTATCCCAATGGCCAAGGATTCAAAACCATTACAGAAATACACATATATACAATTTCTAACATAAAAAGTATCAAGTAATGATCTCTCATTACAGCCTTCTGGAAAATAAAATTGTAGTTACTGTAATTAACTGGCTGTTTTTTAAAGTGTAAATGTTTTAATACCTATACCTCTGCAAATTATATTTGTAGTCATAGTCATCTTAGATGATGCTTGCTCTGTGGCTGGGTGCATTAAGTGGTCGACCTTTGGTCACACAACCAAAGTCCTCAGGTGGGCATGGATGTTCTTGATATGGTCCCTTTATCAATTTAATCTAATAGTCACTTATCCTCTGTATTGCAATTTGCCAATTGTGCCAGAAAATCAACGTAAAGTAACAAATACAGGGTGAGGCAGTCAAGCGGGAAGATTTAAAATATTCACAAAAAATAGAGAGAGCAAATATAATTGATTTTTTGAACATGGTTGTACTGTACATGAGTGGAAATTACTAGTATACCTGAAAAATGTTCATTTTTTGAATATGGTGTCTGTAAGATGGCGTCCTTGGTTTTGTACACATTGTCAGAGTCTCAGAGTAAATCCACCCATCCAAAATTAATCTACACACACTCCATGAAACTCCTCTCCATTCAGAAAAAGTAACAGTGTAGTGTGCATTATCATCTCGTAGAATCATCGGTCCCTACTTTTTCGAAAATGAACACTGTGACTGTAGACGCTCTACGTTATGCTGACATGTTGGTAACCTTTTTCCTGCCTGCCCTCGATGGCTATGACCCAGATGAAGAAACACTCTTCCAGCAAGATGGTGCAACTAGCCCTACTGGCAGAGTGTCTATGGATGTGCTGAGACTCGCATTTCCTGGTCGTCTCATCAGTCGATTCGGCAATATTCCGTGACCTGCCTGTTCACCCAACTTGGCGGCTCCTGACTTTTTCCTTTGGGTTACCTCAAATCCTCGATGCAATACACTTACATCTTTCTCAAGAACTATGAATGGAACGAAATCTAGTCTTGGTTATAAGTAGAGCCCAGATTTTAGGCAAAATGCCCATTCGTTTCTGACGCTGGTAGACAAAAATTGAAGACAAAAGTACACCGATCCGAAGGTTCTTAACATTCTGAACAATACTTTATGTTGCCTTTTTTTGCCTATTTCACCTTATGCTGCCTTTTTTGCCTCTTGTCATTCCGACAAGGCATTTTTTAAAATTATATTTCTCTTCTTCTATTTGATTTCGTTTTTCAATAACCCTTGTTATTCAAATTATTATTTGTGAATACATTTTTAAAGATTTAAGAGGAATTTAAGTCCTCTTCAATTTTTAATGCCTCTTCTTCAATTTTCACTGCCTCTTTCTGAAACTTGACAGCCTTTTTTTCAATTTTCTGTTGCCTTTTTCCCTGCCATTTTTGAATACTTTTCAGTGCCTGAACATCCGGGCTCGTAGTTATAAGAAATAATTGACGACAAAGTTATAACAGCTGCAAGTACAGGATGGTTTGTTTTTTAAAGTAGGCATTAAACGAAATAACTGTTGTATTGTTGCACTTCAATTCTGCTTTGCAAGAATATCACACCAACTTTATAGAAAAGTGCTGGACAAGACCAAAAATCTTTCTTGGTGCATAGAGAGTGTCAAGACAAACAACTTTTCTTGGTAACATTTTGTTTCAGTACTACAAACCCTAAGACACTGTTTTCTGTCCTGTATACATGTAATCATGCAGCATTGATTCAGAGTTGCCACTGTCATTCACTGTTATCTTGGTTAACGGCATGGCCATGCGGTGTAGGGTGCAAGCTTTGGGTTCTGGCTACAAGACGCACACAGGTTCGAGTCTTCAGGGGGAAGACTAACAACTTGAATTTCGGCCTTTGGGGCCAGTGCCCATCTGCCATCATGAGGAATTTGCTGAGAACCCAGTCATAGAGAATGTGCAACAATGACTGGGGGTCCATCGTGCTGACCACATGTAACTCCGTAACTGGTGGGAGTGAGGTTGGCGATGGGTAGGTAGGCACTTGTCCTCACGGGATGTTACATCACAGTTTATTTTCTAATAGGGATTTAACCGATTAATCGGTACTCTTATTGGTGTCTGCCAATATAGACATCTGTTTATCGGTAAAATTACAGATTATTTTACTGATCCGATATATCGATAAATATCTGATAATTTAGTGCAAAATTTTGTGCCATTTTGTTGTAATTTTTATGGATAATCTCCATGCCCTACTTTCTAAAAAAGTAAATGTCTAGATGTGCAATTTCTTTTGCACTGCAGTCACCTTGAAACACATTTAATAAGGAGGTCAATGAACCTTTCAGGTTCTTCAGTGACCATTTCTAATTTTATATCTGATCAGTAGAATATCGGTTATCGGTATCGGTAAATTTTATGTCGGTTCTTTATCGGTATCGGCCCATCCCTATTTTCTAACGTACTAAAAGCAATAACATGCTACAGATACAGGATGAAAGAGCAGCAGGGTGTAACAACTGGGTTTAAGCACACTCCTTAAAATTATGCATATATCACTATCGAGGCATCATGTTGGCCTTCTGTTTTGTGCCTTATCATTGGATAAGGGTTTCAAACATTTTGTCTAGAAGTCTTCACACTCCAAAGCTCAACTTTGATTGCTCACACACACTCCAAAGGACAATGAAATGTTGTTTTTGAACAGAAAACTTAAATGTCAAGTGACAACCATGAAATTCTGGTGCATGGCTGCTACTTACAGGTTACAAATTGGCCTATTTTCAAGATCTGTGAAAGTTGATTGGTGTTGTACAGCAACACCATCTGCCTGTCTCTCTGTGAGTGTTTGTTTGTTTGTGTTTGTGAACATGTTTACTATTATGTATGTACATAGATATTATTGAAGAGGATAAATCACATTAGAAATTATGCACTTCCTTTGTGGGTCTTAAGTTACGTAAAGACACACACATTGTAAATTGTATTCAGTACCTGATTGTTTAATCAAGTTTTACTACTTATGTATTGCAACTTTCATTACATTTATAGCATATGAGAAATACTCGTTTGTAATATGTTGAAACATTGAGTAACTAAAAGATTACAGTTTTATTCTTATTGTCTTTTTATCTACAGTTGCCTTTGTGGCTACATTGAATGCTGAGGTGAAAACATTATTATGTCATCACTGATGGTCCCAGGTTCATTTCTTTATTTATTTGAAAAATTCTGAATACAGAGAAAATCCATTTCATATCAGGATATCAACAGAGGAAAAAAGAAAAAGAAATTAACAAATGAGAATCACACGCACACACATACACACTCACACATGCACACATATATTCAATTTCGTCTAATCATTGTTTGTCCTCATTGTAGCAATTAACGAAAAGAGGCAGAAAAGTGATACTAAAAATACAAATATAGACAGTCTGTAAAGATTTCAGTAGCTGTTTATTGTTTTTCTAGGGTGCCGAGTATTACTTCAAAGAATCATGGGGCGAGCAGATGTCTGACACTTACCAGACAGTCATTGTGCTTTGCGATGTGGGCCAGGAGAAGCTTTCCGTGATGACGGGCCTCCCTTCGGATTGTTCTCCTGGTCAAGTCACTTGGACTGCAGATGGCAGCGCTGTAGTGGGTGTTGGCTGGAAGAACACGTTCCGTCGCCTGGGGTTGATTTACTGCTCTAACAGGGAGAGCGTTGTCTTTCGCTTGACTCTCGATGGAGTTTACAGTAAGTAACAAATGGGTAAAAAATATTTTAAGTATCTCATTCGTAACCTCTCAAGTGTAGAATTTTCTGAACAAGTGGAAAGTGTAGTTTTTTTTAGAAGAATTCCGTTGAACAAAATTAACTGAAATAAAACACCAGTAGCCTTCTTCTTATATGTAGTATTTTTTTCATAAAATTGCTTTCATATTGCACAACAAATGTAAATAATTCAATTATACACAAATACAATTATACATAGCATGTTGGCTTGTATGCACTTCAGGTTTATGGTCCGGTGTGGATGTCTTTGAAACATGTGCAACTCAATGTCTGCATCACACAAGAGAGAGAACTTTTGTTACATGTAACTTGTATTATTTCTTCCTCTTTTTGTCTTCTTCTTCTGTTACTGTTTTTGTTTTTACTACAGCTAGCACAATCTCATCTAACATGAATATTATGTAACATCTGGACAAATGTATACGCCACCTGTAGTCGAAGCAAACAAGGCGTATATATACGCCATCTACACTTAAGGGGTTAAAGTGAAGATTTCATGGTGGCCAGATATTATGAAAAGACGCACACACACACATACTCACTCCCTCCCTCTCTTCCCTCCCCCCTCTATTCCAGCATGTAACTCCAAAATATGACTCTAACCTACATGCCAGTACCAATTTTAAGGTCAATGTTTTAAATGTTATGTCCATGACTATGTATTTCTGCCCAAAGCAGAAGATGTATTTCAAATTTCTGCTCAGCTTTGTATTTCATAAGGTTAGTTTTGAGAACAAACATTTTTGCAAATGCAAAAATGCATTTTGTGTTGCTTATTTTTTATTTTAAATGAAACTAGATCTGTAAGAGCATAATTACTTCATTGACAACAGGTGTTCTTAGCGATGAAGGAGTGTCCGTGCGTTCACCAAGAGTAAGTCCTGATGGAAAGTACATAGTGTGGCTGCAGGGAATTGTAGGTGGACCTCACCATGGGACTCAAGAACTGGTCTTATACAATACCCGGACCAAACAGGTAAGAGGTGCATTATTCCGTGCACTGTACTTGCACTTGGCCCTTGCAATAACACATTTTTGTATTTATGTATTGCTGCCTTAGTGGGCGAAGCAGGTTGAGTGATGGATGAACAATCTCACCACCGAAGATACTGATTTCCTGAGAAAATAGAGTACTGATTAATCGGTCCCATCCCTACAAGAAACAATTAACTATGTGGAAAATGACTAAACAAAGTATGTAACATATACAAGTATTGGACAGTGAAACTGAAACACCTGCGCATATAGCCTGGGATGTTCGCAGGGCTCACCAGAGCCATCTGGTAGTTGAAATCGTACTTAAGGGCAATGAGTCACGTTTGCGAGTCCTTGGTAGTCACTCCAGTAGAAGAGGTTCATCATTGAACGTCAAATCGTGTGTGTAGAACGGTATAATGGGGGAAATATCCTACTTCAAAAGAGGGCAGATCGTAGGGGCGCATCTAGCAGGTGCATCTGTGTCCAAAACTGCAACACTTTGACGTCTCACGAGCTACAGTATCTAGGGTGATGTGTGCATATGAACAGGTAGGACGAACCACATCCAGGAGGAGCAACTGCAGGGGACAACGGAAGTTGTCGGAAAGGGACCTCAGGGCATTGACTAGGATTGTTGCATAAAAACTGAAAATCACCGCGTCGACAATCACCGCAGAAGTGAATACACATCTCACAGAACCTGTGTGCACGAAAACAGTCCGTCGATACCTGCATAAGGGTTGGCAGGGTTGCTATCCCGAAGCCTTTCATCAGTAGCACAAATGCCATATAGCAGGTTCAGTGGTGCCAGACTCATAAAAACTGGACGTTGGATGACCTAAAACGTGTCATATTCTCGGATGAGTCCAGCTACACCGTGTTCCCAACAACAGGGAGAGTGTTCGTCTGGAGAAGTCCCTCTGATGCATACAACCCAGACTGCTTGGTACCCACTGTCAAACATGGAGGCGTGTCCGTGATGGTGTGGGGTGCAATATGTAACGCTTCTGTAGGGAGGCGTTAACTGACCCGACTTGTTGGTAATGATCGTATTGGAAGCGCGTGGTAAAATTACCCTCGTTAGCACCTACACCTATAGAAGCGATACAAACACAATCTGATGCGACGTTTCCGTTGCCTGTTTGTTCCCAAGTGTTGAGTAGGTCACAGAAAGATCGCGTCAGGTTCCATTAAACATAGGAATCCAACAGAACGGGAGAAATCGTAAAGATTCCGTTCCTTTTTTTTTTTGTCAGTTAGGTTGCAAATTGGAACTTATTATAACATATAAAAAAAAAGACAAAATACAAAGGTACTCAAGCACAAAGAATACTCGCACGTAAATAGTGCATACCATATCTCCATAGAACAGTTGCGTGTCAATATATATAAGGCGTCGCTAATAAAAGGTTAAACGCGACATTTCAATTATTTACTTTTTTCAATATTTGACACGTTCAAAAAAATGGAATAGAGAATCAGTTATCCATGTAAAGCAATATTCTCATCTCTTATACAATGATCTAATCAAATAACCACAAGGAGGTCATTCAAATAGGGTAAAACTTCCAATCAAACGAGAACAATTCAATTTTAATGCCTCTTAACAACTTCTGTTTGATTTTATTTCCAATAACAAATATAAAAAAGACCCATCAGGACTTACATTATCACTTACGCCTCCCAAGGAGGAGTATGTTAAAAAACAAGTGCAATATAAAGATACGATTATAAATATATATATATATATATGTATTTATCAAAAGATACACTATTTGCGTTAAAAACGGTTGCGGTATACGAACCGTGGGCAAACGGGGGCGTAGTTAAACAGAAGATTCAGGATAAGCTCCCGACGATTCTTGAGCAACAATTTCAAATGTGAAGAGGACCCTTTTGTCTTATGATAGTCCGTTCAATTCCCCTTTCCTTTTTTTTTTGTCGTATTTTAATATGAGTATCGTACATAAATGTAACACTTCATACGGGACACATTTAAGTCGATTTTGTTTGGGAACAATTAAGAATAGTCACTATCCAGCCAATCAACCCGTAGCACTCGTTTATTGCACTAGATTGAAAAAGGGAAAAAAGGGGGGGGGGTTGTGAAAGAGACGTCGAACGCGAGTTGCAATAATCAAAGTTCTTAAAGCGAGCAGACACAGGATATTTGATAGTAACGTCCACTTTACCTTGGGTGTGTTCCTTCGGAGGTTCCAGTCAAAAACCATGCACTCTCGACCATTCGGGTACCTATAACTGCAGTCAAGTTTTCCCATTCGAGTCCGGAAACCGTGGCTGCTATAGAATGTCTTCCGTCTCCGTGGTCTCAGTAGGTACCCGGAAGGTACTGACGTTCAAGGTGAAGCGTTCCTGTGTCGCTGCTAATCAGGCTGGTAGGCAACTGCGTGAAGTCTGGAAGCGAACTGGTTGTGGTCCCGATCGGAATCATCGGGGAAAAAGGGAAGGGGGAGAGGGAATGTAGTTTTCATTATCACCAATAGACTGTGACACGATCCAAACGCCGTAGAGCTGTCGTCTATTGGGTTGGAGAGTTTATTTACACAAAATAAGCTCCGTAATCGTACCCAAGTGGTACGTGTAATATTCACTAATGAAAGATAGAATATGGAAATATTACAAATATCGTGGCAGACTTTGGGCCCACTAATTGTTCTCGAGGGTCATGTCACTGCCAAGGACTATAGCACCATTCTGGAGGACCGTTTACACCCTATGGTTCAAACACTCTTCCCGGATGGTGGTGCTGTGTTTCAGGATGATAACTGCGCTATTCACACTGCTAAACTTACCACAGAGTGGTTCGATGAGCATGACAGTGAGGTTGAACATCTGCCTTGGCCCGCTCAATCGCCGGATCTCAACATTATTGAACCTGTATCGGGTTTGTTAGAGTATCGTTTCCCTCCACCATGTACACATGCTGAACTTGTCACTGTGCTTCAGGAGGAATGGCTCCAAATCCCTCTGCACATGGTGCAGAACCTCTATCGATCCTTCCCACGTCGTGTTGCTGCTGTACTGGCCGCCAAAGGTGCCCCAACACCTTATTAAATAAAAATTATGGCTTTCTACCAGGTGTTTCAGTTTCAATGTCCAATACCTGTAAGTACCTTCTTTAATTCATTGGGTCTGATGATACAAGTGAGAAGTTTGTGAAACTATCTGTTATTAAAACAATTAAACTGATTATTTATAAGTAAATAAGTGAAAAATAATATAATTTCCAGCACAAGACATAGGACAGTTCCTTATGTCAATTTTTGAAAATAATATTTTATGCTGTTCCATTTTATTTCAATTTGTACAATAAATTGATGAAGTAGGTGAAAAACAGACATGTCGAAAACTATCTTCTTAACCTGCCTCAACATATTTACACACCTTATTTTCATTTCTTCACTTTTTTTGTAGTGGTATTTTCAAAATGAAGTTCACATCACATTTTATAACTAAGTTCAGCCTTAGTAAAATGCTAGTGTAAGTATTATTAAATTTTCTGCAACCTCAGTACACATTTTTCAGATGACTGGTACTAAAGAACGTGTATTCTGGGAGTGTTTTATAACTTTTTGTTACACCAGAAAAGGAAAGTGCATTGAGAAAATGTCAATCAGTATTCTACTGTATTTAGTTTCTACTCCTCCTTTCTTACAGAAGCAGATAATAATAGAACGAATTGACACGGAAGCAAAATCCACAAACGGATCCTTATTTTATGGTTTGTACTGTCTGTCACTGCCCCAGCGATGTTGGTCCTCTGACGGGACGCGAATACTGTTCAGCACGCCCCAGAAGGCACAGATACGCTCATATGTGTATCACGTAGGTAAGTGACTCCCAAAGATCATAGATGGAATAAGACAGTTTGTTTCTTGTTTACCGTATATATGCCTTGTGATTCTGAATACTACTTTTTCGCAAACTCATTAAAGGATGCCTGTCATGTTAACTCTTGTAGTAGACTTTTGTATATCAGTTTAGTATACCATACGTAAATGTTATCTTTCAGAAGCCTAGTGCTTCCTTTTGTTTCTTCTTTCATGTAATCACATGTTATGAATGTATTAATTATTTATCTTGAATAAATTTCATTCTCTTGAATAACAAGTGAGTTTAACTGTTGGAAGTTTACGTAGAAATTTTCAGCAAAAAATTCAGGATCGACCAGGACTCGAACCTGGGTCTCTGGTATACCGTGCCATTGCTCTAACCACTGAGCTACCAAGCCAGTCTGGCCTCGCCTGACTTTTCGCTATCGCTGTTTTGGAAGTTTGTTTTAAGTGGGGCAACCCTGATGGGTAAAGACAGTCAGAGCATGGTGCATATCACATCACCTCCATTATGACCAAGATCGAGATGTCCTACATCCACACTCCCCTGTCTTGACTTCAAGACATGGTGCAATTACCTTTAACTACCTAGATAAATTGTACTAGAAGTTCTATTGTTTTTCTTCTATTTGAGCATATCCTCTTTGTATGTGTACATCAATATTTCATGTTGTAAAAATGTTCTTCATAACTCATAATAAATTTTGTGTATCTAAGTTTTTTGCACATATCTACATATCAGTTGTGTTTATTAATACTATGAGCTTTAATATTCATAAATTGTAAGTCCATTTGCTTTGATTTTACATGTGCCATTTTTTGGTGTGTGTTAATAGTACATAATTCTTTTAAAGGAAATAAACTAATAAAAAGATGTGGAACAACAACGCAAGTGACATCTATCGAATCAGCCTGAAATTAAGTTCACCAGCTGTGGTTGAAGTTTTCAATACTAAGACTAAACTAAATAACTTGGGTCATTGAATTTTCACGAAATGTGAAAAAACAATGTAATTTTTATGATCGAATTATCCCAGTGGTGAAATATGCATAAATTTTATTTGCAAATTCATTTTTTTTAATTTTTTTTTATTTTTTTTTTTTTGCGAAATGTTACCAACTTAGATCAGAAACACAAAACATGACACTTGAAGCTCTGTATTTGTGTTACTGATTTGTGAGGGGCAATACATATGAAGGAGCAATCGTAAAAAAAATATACATCACATCATAGGCTTAACTTGGTGGGGACAAAGCCCCCCCCCCCCCCAAGAAAAAATCAGGTTTATTAAAATTTACAAATTTATCTGAGGAGCAAAGTAAAATAGATTAATATTTGTAATTTCGCAAATGTCAAAGTTACTTAGCAAATAACCCTGGATGCCGTTCTCATGCTATGGAAAACTTTTTGATTCTCTTCCCCAAAATTAAGCCCCAGGTTTGATTCTACCCCCTCAAAATTAGGCCCGTTTAATTCTTCCCCCTCAAAATTAGGTCCATGTTTAATTCTGCACCCTCAAAGTTAGGCCCCAAGTTACACCCATGCATCACATGAAAACAGGGCAAGTAAAATGGTGCATTTTTTAAATGGATGCCCCCCTCCCCTGTGTCTGGAGTGGTGCCCAGTGGTCCCTAAAAATTCTAAACTGGGAAGAGATCGAGTGACACCATCTTGGATAGGTCTATTAATTTCAAGCAATTTTGGAGGGAAATATTTTTAATACGAGGCACTGTATTCATAAATGCGTGCCCTGAAACGTATTTCTTTACATGATTTAATTAATCCACAATTGAAGAAATAGCAATTTACAGCAATTTTTGTGTGGTCCAAAAATTGTTTTTCACAACAGGTTGTATACCACTGATCTAGCATTTTTTCACCACTTTTGTTAATTTTTATTTACCATAATTTCATGTCCTTAATAATAGCTTTCATGGATGATTTTCTATATAGTTCATCTCCTGTGTGTGCCAGATAGTAAGTAAAATTCAAAGTTGATAAAATAAGTTATCTTTTTCTTCTTCTTCAGAAAGCAAGACAATAACAGAAATTAAACATGCGAGCAGCCTTGCTATACTGGACGTGTCAAAAGATTATGTTCTCTGTGTGGGAACGTCACTGTTAGATCCTCATGCTCTGTTTGTGGGGCAGCTTCCTCCAGAAGCGCAGGAAGAGAGAATGACCCTTGAGAGACTCACAGGGTCACTGGCAATTACAGAATTGAATGAGTCTGCTTTCCAGTATGTCATCATGGAAGATATGGATGCCTTGGGCCACAAAAGTAAGTACTTTTCATTTAGTTTTTTCAATAGCTTTTGTGTTTTGGTTAGACATGCCAATGATATCTCTATCCAATGTACTTATATATTCCAAAGTGAACACAACAATTATTCATTACCATGCTGTACGATTTAATATTATAATGATAGCATTTTGCAAATTGTGCTCATCAAGAAGCCAATATCTCAAAATTGTGATGAGTGTGTATAGCAGTAGCATAGCATCCTAGTATGCCCATACGCCCGGCGTTCCCAGATTTAAAATTTAAAAAATGCGTAAATGCTGTAAATATAAAGTAAAACGTGACTAATTATGTATATGTTTGAACATTATGGCATTATAAAAGCTATTTTTTGCTATCCATCTACAACGCTCCACTAACAGCTCTCGTTGTAGCATTCTCTAATGTATTTCTTTGCTTGCCGGATGTTGGCTAGGTTTGGCGTACAGGACTCTGCCTGCCTGGAGGCAAAGAGGAGGAGGGAAAGCTTGTGGCTTGGGTCTCTACAGCATGGGCGAAATGCTGTCTCCTACGCTGGCGTACGGAACACCTGATTGGTTCTAGGGCCCGTGTGGCCTTTCCTGCCTTTCGATGCAGACGACACAAGTAGAATTCCTACCCAGTTTTTTGTGCTCGTGCCCATAGACAAACCTCGTGCCTCTGTTCGTGCTGTGTGATGCTACAATATGCAATATTGACTGACGTATGTTTACCAAACTCAAATATACCATTTCTTAATGACCACTGCATTGTGTAATTTATCGCAAGAACAGTGAAGTGCATTAAAAGCAGTTTTTGTCAAACAAATTGGTAAAGTCTGGACAAAATTATTTTAAAATGTTCATCAGCATTCTCAAGATGCAATAAACAGTGGTCTGAAACTCTGAATTACTAATAGGCACTGTTACGTCAGTAGAGTGTACGATTGTTGGATCATCCACCCACCTTCGTCTCAGAGTGCACTAAGATGTCAGAGGTTTCTGGTTCGAACACCGGCCTACGCATGTTTGTTCTTTGCGAGTGTCTCTTCATCAACTTCATCAATATCATCTCTCATATTCATATTTGAGATTAGCCAAAAGTGATAGAAAGCGAAGTAAAATAAACCAAATCAATCAATAGTTGTATCATCCACAACAATGAAGTCTAGTGTTGTTCTAGAGGCGCGTGTGATTCAGGTAGGTATTTTAATGACTTGTGTCATGCCGAAAGGTTTCATTGATTATAAAATTCAGTTCTGCTACACATGTGTTACGTGTGGAGCAAAATACTCCGAATGGTGTACAGTGTTTCTGACTTGAGCAATCTAATTAAAAATGGTATAAAACACCAGTGCTCCAAGCATTTGTTGCACACTGAGGCATCTCATTCTCTAGATAAAACAAGCATGGATCATGTTTTATTGGAACCCAGCTGACTTCATGCAATAAACACAATGAGATTGTGATTTTAAATAGACAATACCTATTTCAGCTAATTCCATAAGTAAACTCTTAAGCAAAAAAAAAAAAAGGCCTACCCTTCTTTCGGACTTGGCGTTCCCACCCGAAATGCTCATGCTACGCCACTGGTGTATAGGTAAGTATTGGGTATGAATTATTTAACTCGTACAGTGTTCTGTCAAGCAATGTGGATAGCAAGTACTAAAGACTGAAGTCATGAACTTCACTTCATTTGTTTGATAATATTTTTCATTTATCTAGTTAAGTAAATTCCATATTTCGAAACTTGCCCAAATAGTTAAAAATATCTTCCATCATCAACATTGCTGACATGTGGTTTAGTATTTAAGTGCTAGGTGAAAATATTGTGCCTCTTGTAACAAAGACACGTACGTATTGTCAAAATTCAGGTTCTGATAAAATTGTCTTCAAAGCTCCAATTTTTAACAACTTTCAATGAAATAATTAAATTGAGATCAAATTTTAAGCTATTTGGAATTCAAAAAGAAAAATTTCAATTTTTCCAGAAGGTTACATACTTTAGAACTATATGCAATTTGTATTCCTGTCCAGATATTATTAGAATAATGAAATCAAAACGACTTAGTGGGCAGGCCATGTGTTTACGAATGGGGGAGGAAAGAAGAGTTTACAGGATTCTTGTTGGGAAACCTGAGGGTAAGACAAAGATGGAGATATAACATTGCGATGTACCTAAAGGAAATTGGTAAGGATGGAAAAGATTGGATTGATCTTGCCCAGGATAGGGACAGATGGAAGGCTTGTGTTTCTGCAGCCATAAAGCTTCAGCTTTAAGAAGTCTAGAGAGTTAGTTAGTCATCTCAAGATACATCAGTCCATTTTGACATATTGTGTTTTCCCCTTGTTTTTTTAAAGTATTAAAGCCATAAACGTTTCCTTCAATTTCAGGATATTGCTCAAGCATATTTTATGGACCACGAGAAGATTCTGTAAAGGAGAAGGTGCCTCTTATTGTTGTACCCCACGGAGGACCCCATAGTGTGATAAGTGATGACTACAAGACAGGGTCAGCCTTCTTTGCCCTGCTGGGTGAGTACTTCTGTATTTGTACTTCTACATCTTACTTTCTTCAGGGGACAAAGCTGAAAAACTTAGAATGCAGGAAAATGTAAAATTGAGAAAAATTTTGTATCATTTTGCTATGTTGGGATCATCAAGATTGAATGTAGCGGGAAAATGTAAAATTGGGGTTCCACTGTATATTGTTTCATTATTTATACACTCATGTATTATGTTCAACTGCAAATCGTCAAGAATGGTGATACCTGAAACTACTATCCGTGACAAAAATATTGAGCCCTCGGTTTGCGTGCTTGTAAAATTGTACTCCGTGGGAGGAAAAAGTCAATTATAGCTCATTGGAAAGCTATAAGTGTCTGCTTTCAGACAAAAGCAAAACAAATCAATTTTAAGTCCGTCTGTTCTGTATTCAGACATATATGTTTGTAAAAGTGTAGTTTTTTCGTGTTTTTTGCATTAGTCGAATTCAATTGTGTGTAGCTTCGTGTAAAACCGTTGTAAAAGTATGATTTTTTTGTTGATTGAAGCTGGTTTATGTGGAAATATCTCAGCCAAATATAATGGTATTATCATCTGTGGAACAGCCACAATTAATTATGATGTTGCAATCTCAGTAATGGTCGGCCCAATGGTCATGAATTGCATATCAAAATGATGGCCGTGGAAAAATAATCAAATTCCCATATCTCATTCTTGCACACTGTGCGAATTGAAAACAACAGAGAGAATTGTTTTTCTTGGCAACCGGTTCCCACGCAATTCACGTCGTTGCTAAGAACGCACAGGGAGCAAGGGAGCTTTGTTGCCAATCCTCGCTGCTTTCCCTTTAAACTCAGTGTCCAAGCAGCTTTGACATGGGAAATGAGCCGAAACAAAGTGTTGCGCAAAGGAAAGCTTTGTAGAGATGCCGAAATTTTATCTTGTCGGTCCTGCCGTGAATTATTGTCTGGGCTCTCGTATATACATGATAATTGTTAGGTGCATTTTATCCAGGCAGTTGGTCTCTTCCAAGTTCGCATGTTTGTTCGACACAGAGTATTGAGTGATTGCAGTTCTTTGAAGTAATTTTTTGTTGCATGAAAATGGCAAGACGGTAATATCATAGTGGTGCAAAAGAAATGGCAGTCAGTGCCAAGAGATATTTCGACCAGGAGAAACGAATGGACGCATGTCACAACATAAACCAAAGTGTCAAGTACACGGCAGAGTGTCACAGTGAGAAAGGTATGTAAAGAAGAAAGGGAACAACAAAAAGTTGCATCAACTAGAAAGGAAGGAAAAGTAGGACCCAATATTCTATTGAGCGAGCTTTTGCAATGTGTGGTGAGAAGAAAGATACACTGCTTTTATTTTAATAATGCAGTTCAACAGAATCCATTATGAACAGCATTTTATACTTTTACTTTCACTCATTATATTCATTGACAATTTATTAATGTTTTTAGTCTTTCTGACTTTCTTAATGAACCCACAAGTCCTTGCTTATTACAAGAGTTGCAGCTGTGAAACAGACCAAAATATAAAAGAAACATTCATTTGGGATGTATAGCAATACATAAACCAATTTGCAAGGTTTTTGCTTAAAATATTTAAACATTACATGAGAATATTAAAATATGTAACGTATAATTACAAAATCCATTTTCCCCCATGATACTGGTGCAAAATGCATAAAAAAGAATTCAATTTTCCATAATTTCTAGGATAATTTAACTCCACGAAAGAGTCCTGCAACATTTTTGAAGACCCTGCAAAATACCCAAATTCGTATCTTCTGGTATCAGTGAAGAAATTCTAACCTATGCTTTCATTATACTTGTAAAGACTTCTCAAGCAGAAACATGTTTCGTGTCATTTATAGTAGACTAGCGGTTGGTAAATGTTTAACCAAGATATTCCAGGTAACGCTCATGGCTAGGATGCATTTGAGTAACACTGGGGCCCATTTTTACATGACATGTAGATGAAGTCATGAATACACGTGAGGGTGTGCCTAAAATGGATATTTGTGTATATTGTTGCAGGTTTTGGAGTTTTGTTTGTGAATTTCCGAGGATCCATTGGATTTGGCCAGGAAGCCGTGAACTCGCTTCTCGGACGAGTTGGAGAAATCGACGTGAGTGACGTTCAAAATGCTGTGAAAGCGACCCTTGAGAGGTTTAAGTTCTTGGACAAAGATAAGGTTGTATTGTATGGTGGCTCACACGGAGGATTTCTAGTTACGCATCTCAGCAGCCAGTTTCCAGTAAGTGCATTGGCATTTCTGCGTAGCACATTCACGAGTACGATGTTCACAAGGATTGAAAATGGTCATTAATGTCAGTTTTTTAAACATGGTCAGGAAAGTCAGTTTTTATGTGTGGGAATGTATATATTTTTTTTAATATATATAATATATTAAATATATATACACATGACAAATTCCTAGTAAGGTGACAGATTTTTCTTTACATTTTTTTGTGGATGGGCTGATATGAAGTTTTGGCCAATACCGATAAAGTTTACTTACTTAGTCGCGTCCTCTTCTACCTGCCGGTGTCGAGGGGTTACAGAGAGTTCTCCAGACGTTTCTGTCCATCGCCTTTTCCTGTGCCTCTTTCCATCTTATGCTTCGTTTCTCCAAAATCTCTTTGACACTCATATTCCATGTCTTTCTTGGTCTTCCTTTTGGTCTTGTTCCTTGTGGACGTGCTTCCCATATCTGTTTTGGCAGTCTCGTCTCACTCATTCTGCTCAAATGGCCGAACCATCTGAGTTGATTATGTTCAACTGTTTCTTGTAGTGGCTGAGCATTTAAAGATTGCCGGATGGTTTGGTTCCTTATCCGATCTTTCCTGGTTTTCCCACTTATTCTTCGAAGGTACCTCATTTCCATTGTTTGTACATTTTGCAGGTGTTTTCCAGTCATTGTCCAATTTTCACTGCTATATGTAAGTGTTGGTATATAAATTGTTTTATATACAGTGAATTTTGTTTGGGTAGATATTTCTTTTTTGCCTATAAATCCTCGGTTTATCATTTGATATAGCTTTCCTGTCTTCATGATTCTATCTCTTATTTCTTCCTCTTCTTTTCCTTGACTGTTTATAATTACTCCAAGATACTTGAAATTTGTCACTTGTTCTAAAGGTTTGTTATTCAGTTTTAACTTATGGTTTGTCTTTTCTCTGCTAATTATCATTGTTTTAGTTTTCTCCGTATTTATTTCCATATTCTTTTTCTTTAATTTTTCATTAAGAATATTTAGGTTATATTGTAAACTAGCCTGTGTATTAGCTATTAGTATAATATCATCAGCGTATATGAGCTCTGTTAGTTTAATTGATTTCATATTCCAGTATCCTACATGAAATTGTTTCATTTTTATATGGCATTCCTTTATTACTTCATCTAATAGGATTATAAATAGATATGGTGATAGTATATCTCCCTGTTTAACTCCTGTTGTTATTTCAAATTCCTCTGACTGGTGGTTTCTCGTCCTCACGTAGCATCTGCATCCTTTGTACCAACTTTGGATTGCTTTTATTAGGTTTTTATCCACTCCTTTCTTCTCTAAAGATTTCCATATCTCATTCCAAGGAACTCTATCAAAAGCCTTTTGTAGATCTATAAAACATACTTGTGCCTTTTTATTGTATTCTATTGTCTTGTCTGTTATTTGTTTGAGGGTGAAAATATGGTCTTGTACACTTCTTGCTGGTCTAAAGCCTGCTTGACTTTCTTCCAATTGCTCTTCGACATATTTTCTGAGTCTGTTCTCCAGGATTCTTGAATATATCTTCCCTGGCACACTGAGCAATGAGATTCCCCGATGGTTTCTGCATTCTCTGTTATCCCCTTTCTTGAAGATTGGGATTATTATTTTTTTGTGGATGGGCTGATATGAAGTTTTGGCCAATACCGATAAAGTACCAACATAAAATTTACTGATACGGACAACCGATATTCTACCGATCCGATTTAAATTCCAAATGGTCCTTGAAGAACCTGAATAGTTCATTTGCCTCCTTAATAAATGTGTGTTTCAAGGTGACTACAGAAGTTGCCTGTTTAGACATTCACTTTTTTAAAATATGGGGCATGGAGTTTATCCATAAAAAATTATAACAAAATGGCAGAATTTTGCAGTAAATTATTAAAATAGTTATAGATATATTGGATCGGGAAAAAATTTTGCCGATACACCAATATGCCTATATCGGCCGATATCGATCGAGTACCGATTAATCTATCCCATCCTTACAATTTTTCCTCACCTGGTAATAACTATTATCATACTTGGCCAAGTAGCCATTTATGAGAGCATTTCTTCAACACTCCATAATACTGAAAATTATGTATAAATGTGTATTTTTTTCTAGTTTGAAAGATAGGTTTTTCTTCTCTGTTCCCTACTGTTGTTCACCATGTTACGTTGTCTGTGTTTTAAGTTTATTCATCTTGATTTGTGTGTGTGTGTGTGTGTGTGTGTGTGTGTGTACAATAGAGTGCTGCATCGAGGCTTTTTTGCTCAATTGTCTAATAGTTCGCACAGATGACGCTAGATGGCTTACGAAATCAACTGTTTCTTTGCTCGAGCGAATAACGCTCGAACAGGCAAACTATCAATATACGCTCAAAGTCCAGTAGTTCATGTACAACCGTAATTTGTCTGTGGTAGTAGGCCTTCAAATATACTTCGTGCAGTGAAAAGTGCAGTGAAATTGAAACTTAAGTGAACGTAGTCATCATCTCCATATTAATCTTACCAATACATAGCAATATATGCAAATGAATAGATGACTGTGAACTGAAACTACCAGAATGAATTTTACACATATATTTGTACTATTATTGTCACTGATATATGATGTTCTATATATTCGAGCATATCACGCTCGAGTTTGGGAGATTCGATCAAGTTTGAGTGAGCGAAAGTGGTCCCATGCAGCACTCTAGTGTACAAGATGAAAACAGTGTCTCAAATTGATGAAAGTTGTGTGTGGATATGTCTGTGCCATGCAGATGGATACCAGGTAATAATATTTTGTTAGTGGAATTCCACTTTTGAAATGCTAGATAGACTAATTTATCAGCAATTACATAGGCTATCCAGAAAGTAACTTACGTTTCGGAATAAGTAAAACCCAAGTGAAGGGAAACATTTTTCATTATATACATTTTAAAGTCAAACTCTTACACTATTTTTCAATCACCGGTGCACCAGCTTATTAATTTCATCGTCATAGAATTTTTTGCGGCCCAATGGTCATGAATTGCATATCAAAATGATGGTGCAAAAGAAATGGTAGTCAGCCTGGATCCTGCGAGAGCCCAGACAATAATTCACGGCAGGAACCGACAAGATGAAATTTCGGCATCTCTACAAAGCTTTCCTCTGCGCAACACTTTGTTTCGGCTCATTTCCGTGTCAAAGCTGTTTGGACACAGAGTTTAAAGGGAAAGCGGCGAGGCTTGGCAACAAAACTCACTTGCTCCCCTTGCGTTCTTAGCAACGACGTGAATTGCGTGGGAACCGGTTGCCAAGAAAAACAATTCTCTGTTGTTTTCAATGCTTGTTTTGAATCGCTGTTCTTAATTTTTTTAATGTTTCACACAATCTGAGGTTATTGTTGAACCACATTTGAGGAAATCCACCAGAAGCACACCCTCCCTGCCCCAAAAAATGGTCACCATGATCTTTCTTGCTGACAACGTTTGCACTCCATAGACTGTTTTTTTGTCTCACAATTTACGTGTTTTACTCAAGTCTCATCCCCAGTTATGACACAATTTCGTACGCCTCAAGAAATTTGAACGATGTCTTGCACCAAATTTATAGTAGCCTAGCTTTTGCGTCACAATCTCATGCAACAAACTTCGTGAAGTTTGAGGAAACTCAAGCAAGAGGCTATGTAATTGTGAAGCGGCAGTTTTCATGAATCTGCATTGATTTTTGCCACAAGTTCATCAGCCACAATGCTCGGTCAGCCACTTCGCTCTACATCGTACACATTAGTGCAGCCATTTTTAAACATATTGCACCACTGCCTCACTCTGCCTTCACTCATTACTTCGTTTTCGTACACCTCACAAAGTTGCCAATGAATTTCTATTGGTTTGTGATTTTTCGCCAACAAAAATCTAATCACTGACACTTCACAACTTGCGGGATTTTCGATTGCAGCAAACATTTTAAACATTTTCAGTTAACACAGCAGAAGCAACACGAACCGCACACTACAACAGCTGGATGCATACTGAGTGAGGGGATGCTCTGACACCAAGATGGCAGCATTAGCCCCGCCCCTTGCCCCACTCTATCAAAAGGTAAGTTACTTTCTGGATAGCCCACATACATTATAATCATCAGCAAGACGTCAGAATTATGGGAACCAAAAATAATTTAAATGACAGTGAAAATGAATTTGGAAACCTGTATTTCTCTCATCAAAAGATGTACTATCAAGACAGTAACAACATCTAGTGATAAACTATCAAAATTTGCCATAAAACATAAGAGGTAATGTGTTTTTTCAACAACAGTTAACCATCTTGGAACTGATAACAAACTTAGTACGGTGAAACCTCGATTTTACAATTTCAAGGGATCCATGTCAAAAAAATGTTAAAGGCAGGAAAATGGAAAATTGAGGAAAATTTTGTAACATTTTGCTATATTGTGTCCATCAAGATTGAATGTATAATGTGGGAAATGTAAAACTGAGGAACGTAAAATCAGGGTTGCATTGTATTTATACATGGGTGCATTTTTCCAACTTCATTGGGTCTAATGGTGCAAACAAGAAGTTTGTACAACATGTTATAAGAAATCAGTGTGCTGTGAATAATAAATATAAATTGAAATTGTTTTTTTTAGCACTACTTATTCAATTCTCTTTGCAGGATTTTTACAAGGCTGTGGTGACAAGAAATCCCGTCGTGGATATCGCAACAATGTTTACTATTAGTGATATACCTGATTGGTAAGTAGCTTCATACAACTTTTCCAAAAGTTTCTAGCCAACTCCTTTTAATGAATCTACACTATGTTGCCATTCGTCACCGGACACCCCATACCAGTACGTTAATCCGATCGCAGCACCACATCAGTATCGTGTAGGACCACCTTTCGCCGCAATGACGTCCGCAACCTTTCGAGGAATACTTTCCACCAATTTGTGATACGTGTCGACGGGAATCTTGCCCCATTCCTCCGGTAAAGCGGCAAACAGCTCAGTGGTGTTTTTTGGGCAGCATGGCCTGGCTCTCAAGCGGCGCTCCAACTTGTCCCAAAGGTGTTCAATGGGGTTGATATCTGGACTTTGGGCTGGCCAAACAAGTTTTTGCACACCCATGTCCTCGAACCATGTGTTGATAATGCCTGCCGTATGACACGGAGCTTTGTCGTGCTGAAACAGATATGGGCCAATACCAAATTGTTCCCACAATATCGGTAGCACAGAATTGTCCAGAACTTTTTGGTATGCATTGGCATTCATGTTTCCCCAAACTAAAACAAGAGGGCCAAGACCAAACCACGAAAAGCAGGACCACACTATTGTTGACTTGTAGGTAAAAATTAGAAGGTGTACTGGAAAACGAAACATTACGGAGACAGGATGTTCTCGTCAGTTTGGAATGCAGACCTTACAAATTCCATTACTTGCCTCGTCCGTGGAAAGGTACCAGCCTGACAGACGGATATGAATTGACAGGTATTGGAATTTGTATAGCGAAGCAACCGAACCGATCTGAGAAGATCGGAAGAAAATTTCGAGATCAGTTTTGGATTGTAAACATCGAGGAAGACAGAGTGCAGGTATGTACCTGGAGGACGGAGGCGTCACTCCGAAATTATAAAGGTCTGAGCCTTGTTACACAACCTCTCGCTACTACCTTTTCTTACTTACATCCCAGTAATAAAATAAGGGAAGGAGGAAACACTATGATGCCACCTCCGCCGAATTTCACTGTGTGTACGATACAGTCCTGTAAACAGTGTTCACCGGGCATACAGCACACCCACACACGTCCATCAGACCACCACATCTGGTAGTGCGATTCATCACTCCATAGGACAGATTTCCATTGTTCGAGAGTCCAGTGGCGGCGTTCCTTGCACCACTGTAACCGACGGGTCGCATTGCGGGCTGTGATATGCGGCTTGTGAACTGCTGCGCGACCATGAAAACCAAGTGCGACAATCTCCTGGCGGACAGTACGATCACTTGCAGCACTACTGGAAGCCAATCAAAACTCCTGTGCCACCATCTGTAACGACGCCTGCCGGTTTGACTTCACCACACGTTTCAAGCATCGACGGTCACGATCTGTTAATATTTTCGGTTTACTGGGTCTGGGTCGGCATGTCATGACCCTCTTGCTTCCACTTCACGATAACATCACTCACTGTCGACCGGGGTATCTGAAATTTGTTGGAAATCTCACGGGTCAAATGCCCAAACCTGTGGGCTCCAATGATCATCCCTCTTTCCACCTCATTCAATTCGCGCGTCTGTCCATATTGACTGCTGTAGCTGGTATGAGTGTATTCTCAACCGGTAACGCCTTTTATTGGTTGTATGACGTGTACAGATGATCCCGAGCACTTTTTGAGGGGTGTCCGGTGACTAATGGCAACATAGTGGATATGCTCATTGAATTGTTTATTGTGTTTCTTCAATTACAGTTCTAACCTAAAATACAACATTTTGTAACATTATTAAACATATCTATCTATGAGACTGTTTCTTGTTCATAAGAAAATTATGACAGAATATATGTTGCATGACTTCATACAAACAGAATATGATTTTTTCTGGGGGGAGGGGGCATTGATACAAGGACTTAAGAAGCAAAGCTTTACTAAAAACATTATTTGTCCTCTAGTCTAAAATCTTATCAATGTTGTATATCTTGGTAGTGTCAGCATAAAAAGTTGTGGGAAACTAGAACATGAGAAGGCACTTTCAAAATAAAATGTAGCAAATAATTTATAATTTTGTAATATTGGACAGGCAGTTATGCAGATTTTCAAAGGGAACATTGAGCTCCAAGGTGTTCATAAGAAAAGAGCTATCTTTAAAATATGGTGTTCCTTGCAAATTAAGCCATAGGTTTCATGTTTCCACTCAAAAAATATGCTGTAAATAGAGTAAATGTAAGTGTAAACATTATGGAAAATTATTTGAAAATACCTGGGGGAAAAGTCAGTAAATTTGATTTAGTAACATGAGCTTGAACCTGATATTGAATACCAATTTTATGGTAGTAATTGTGCTGAACTGAAAATGCAAGTTTTCGCAAAAATATCTGAAATGTGAACAATAATAATAATTGAGATTGCTAGTTATCATTTTCCTTTTACATAGTTTACTTGCTTGTAATGACCATAAATTAAAAGAAAAATTCTACTATGCAAGCTACAAATACGAGAAGAACCCTGGTTAGCAGTATTGATGAAACTAACAGGGCATTTGTTTTTCATATTTGTATGTGCTTTTATATCATTATTATTATTTAGTGTTGCTTTTATGCCACTCTTCTTTGTTCATGGCGAGAACGAGTGATGATATTAAATTGATGAAGGGAACGAAGAATACCCATGCCGGGAACAAACAAAGCAATGACGCAGTACTATCTCTGCTCCAGATGCCGTACCCTTAGTGAATGAAGACAGTCTTCGAAATTAATAGGATTTAACCATTAAATTGTGCAACGTGGAAATACAAAAATTCAAAATTCCACGTAAGTAATAACCTGATAACTTTTGTGGTGAAGTTGAATTTCAACCACTAAACTCACTCGACCACTGAGACTGTTTTTTATATGTAAATATCTCGAATATAATTAGGTGAAGTTATAATGAGTACATATTCTTACAGGTGTGCAGTCGAGATGGGTTCGTCATATGAAAAAGTCGAGTATTCCAATTTGGACATGCTGCAGGAGATGATGAAGAAATCTCCGCTTTACAATGTCGACAAGGTCAAAGCTCCTACTCTTGTGGCTGTAGGCAAGAACGATCTCCGTGTTCCACCCAGTCAGGGGATTTCCTACTATCATGCTCTGCGACGAAAAGGTGTCAAAACCAAGTGAGTATTAATGTAGTTTGTTATTATTATTATTTCATAGCACAAACATGGTTAGAACTCACTTGTATAAATAAAACCCAAATTCATGTTTTGTGAAATACATTTGCCTGTTGATTTGGTGATTCATTGCCTAGACTACTGATCAGTAGAGCCACATATTTATGGGGAATAAAAGATCAAGATTTCAGTACTAAAACTTAGCATTCTTCGGGATCAAAGGTGGTATATGAAATGCCATTCCGGTGTTAAAATGGTAAATAAACTATACTTATTACACAAAATTAACATTTCACTTCTAATAGTACATTTATATAGTTATCAGATTATTAAGTTTATTCCTATGTAAAGGAGTCCATATTTGCTTCTCAAATAATTACAGCATAATCAAATTTCCATAACGAGCAGGATTATTCAGACCTTGGAAGGGGTTGCATTATTAAATAAACCCTAAATTTCATTTGAAAAATATGAAAAATTAACTGTACTGATCTATTAGTAGATTTTTATCGGGAGTTGAATAATTTTCATTACTTTGGCAACAGTCTTGCGAGGACAAATAGATTTTCTAATGAAATAGGTATCTTATGCAAAATTATGAAGATTTTAAATCAAAAATCTTGGTATATTTATGCAGCATAACCCATTGCAGTCACTTAGCTACATACATTAAGGAGGTGACAATAATTCAGATTCTTCATGGAACAACTTAACTAAATCAACAGAATATCAGTAAATTTTATTGGTATAAAAAAAAGTTCTTGAAAAACAAATTTTATAGAAACAGAACTTGGTTTTAGTTTAGGTGTATAGTAATTTTTGTTACAGAAAGTTGTAAAATCACAGAATTTTAATTATTTTGCAGATTGATATTGTATGATGACTGTCATCCACTATCCCAGGTGCCTGTGGAAATTGATAACATAATCAATGCCTCACTCTGGTTCCTGCACCACCTGGGCTACTCTATACCTGAATCTCACAAGAAAGCTTTCAGTTAAAGCTTTGCATTGCTTGATATTTCTTTCATAGGATTTTTTTGTATTTGTTATACATTTTGAAAATCTTAACAAGACTTTGTTTATTGAGTAAGGTGAGAAATGATCATCACTAAGTGCCACCATGTTGGAATTCCATTGATATCAAATGTAATGTAACTTTGCACTTTTTTCTGTGCAGATTATATTGTCTGTTTAAAATATCACGGCTATGTTCTTTCTTTCTTTTTGACCTTTACCACATGCTGGATGGAAAGTTGTACCTTCTACAAGAGAGAAGTAATAAGTGAGCAGCTTGAGAGTAAAACTTAATATCCCTCGCTACATTCAAATGTGAGATAACATTGGGTTCACTTACTGCAGTCTTCTGTTGCTCACACATTACTGAACAAAGTCCATTCAGTAGCCATTAATTAACCCAAATAGCTAGGTAAAAGTACAATGCAATGGGTGGCATTTTTCTCAGTTCCATACTTTTGTGGGTTATTAAGTTTTACTCAAGAACCTCCCATATGTACCTGTGTATATGAGGTAGTGGAAGCAGTATGGAACATTTGGGGCTAATGTTGCATTTATTTGAAGGTACTGTGCAAAAGCTACTTTTCTTAGTAATCATCAAGTTTAAATACTTGTAGCATGACACCAGTTTTGCTAAGCCTTCTTTGACACATTCCAGTCAAATGCATTTTGGACTTCCTCTTGGGAGTGATATTACCGCTTTGCAAGGCACTCTTTTACAGGACAGAAAGCATGGAAATTATTAGGTGAAAGTTGTTCCCCCACATACCATAGTCTACCTTTGGCACTAAGGCAACAGTGTTCTCTCTCCTACTCAATACATATAGGATGAAAATAAAGTAGTACGTATATCTTTTCAACCATACAATGTATTTTCATGCATGCTGCTAACAGGGTGTTTCTCAAAATGGCAAAAAAAAACCATACATTTCAAAGACAGATTATTATGGTATCAAGACATGATTTTGTTTTTGTGGCTACACAGTAGTCAGGAAATATGATGCCTTCCCATCTTCACACCTTCTTCACGATCTGGACAACATCTTCGTCAGCAAGCAAATGGTCTTTCCCAACTTTCTGAGGCTGGTGCTTCACGGAAGATCCCCACACAAGGGCACTGGAAAAAAGATTACGTCATTTATAAACATATCCATAAAAACTATAGTGTTTTATAGATTTAACATTACTTCTACATGACTTATTTTAAAAAATACAAAGTTCACAAGGGAGGGAGGGGAGTACAGTTTATTTTACAAAGAGCCAAATGAGAGGGGTAAAGACCTCCCCGACGGCGTACTGGTAACGTTGTTGCAATCAAGAGGTCCTGGGTTCGATACCCGGTGGAGGCACATAGTGGTTCGGATACCACTTCAAACTGTAGGCCCAGTCCCAATTAGTCTTTCTGTGTGTGTTTAAGTGGACTTAAAACGAGAGGGATATATACACTACCTGACAGAAGCTAGAATTTTACACTGGTGTAAAATAGTTCCATCCAGGTTTCTTGGCTATTCCGATTTTACTTTTCCTTAGTCTTGTGAACAAGATCCATCAAAGAAATCAATGAATTTTGTGTAATTGTTCTGCGAAAATACAAGGAAAACTAATAATTTATAATGGTTTAGATCAGTGGTTCTCAAACTGTGGTATGTGTACCCCCAGGGGTATGCGATCAGCTTGGAGAGTGGATTTTCATCCATGGTGTACCTAAAAGACAAGTACCAAAATTTGGAGCTGAATCTCTGATTGAAAGTTTCAAGTGCACGCAGGCACATCCTTCTCACTAGAAACACTGAAGTTTTACAATAAAAACTCCAAAATTGCTTTTTTTTGTTCTTTACTTTTTTCAATAACTGAAAACATTATATGAAAATTAAAAGTTTTTTTGTATACTTCATGTAATTCACATTTTTATTTTTGTGACTAATCATAAAGATTGCAAACATAGGAATACCCAATAACATACTGAACGTTATGATAAACGTTCAAACGTTGTACCAAAAAAAATTGTAGAAAGAGAACTAATATGAGTAGAGGGATAATTTTTTTTCGTAACAGACCTTTTATCAGATGTAAAATTCATACATTTCACCTCCCAATAATGAAAGTTTAAAAGAAGAAGAAAATATCTAAATTTGATGCAAAATTTCATATTTGGCACCCTCTCTCTGGCCACCACAATAGACCAAAGTTAACGTGAAATGTAGCAGTGGTCCATTTCTACATTCCATAAGTGTAGAGTGAATAGCCATGTGATGATGTGTTTAGTGTAACTTTGCAAGGAAAATTAAAAACCACTAAAAATAATTGAATTATTTTGCATCTACAAAAAGTAGGTATGCGAACCTTCAAGAACAACATTGATATGAAGGTATGACATACCAGAATGAGAACATAATATATTTATTGTTACTATCTTTAACAAATACACATGTAATAAAGACAAAAATTAGAAAATTAAAAAAACAAACTTGCAGTGTGCAATCCTCTGACTACCATGCGAGAGTCCTGGGTTCAATATTCTGTGGGGGAGAACCAGGATTTTTTCCACCTGTTCAAGTGGCTCTGGCACACACCCAGCATTGTATAAAGTGGGTACCTGGAGGAAACTCTTGAGGGTTAAAGGCAGCCAGGGGCATGGTGCTGATCGGCCGTGATCAAGAAAGTATGGGACCCAACTCCTCACCCCCCCTATACGCCTTCATGGCATGGTGCAAAGCACAGTGAGCAATTTTACTTTTTTTTTTTTTTTTTTTTTTTTTTTTTTTTTTTTTTTGCGCAACAATTAGAGGTCCAGCGGAAAACCCCCAGTTTTTAAAATCACCTGAAAATTGCTTTTTTTTGTTTTGTTCTTTCCCCTCCAAAATTTGGGGATGTGAATTACATGTCCTCAATCTTTTACCTTTTTCTGTAGGTTTACCTGCAAATTTGATGCATCCAGCATCCATAAGGCCGATGCTAGAACTGATTTTCTAGCAATATATTCTGTAAGATGCCTATGTTGCTTTTCATATACGTTGTTACTTTTGTCCCCAACAAGTATCTGCCTATTTTCAATGCAACTTGGCATGAGTGTAGGAACAAACCACTGCTGCTGCTTCTCGCATCGCAAGAAAAAATAAAAACAACTAAAAATAATTGTATTGTATTGTTTTGCATCATTCCTTCATATGTACATAAATGAATAAACAAGACTGCCAGTAGCTAAAGGTTAAAGGTTTAGTTTGATTGAATGGTTTATTTTACTTCACTTTTCTGCCACTTATAGCTAATTTCGAAGATGAGGATGAATTTTTTGAAGGAAAACTCCCATGCCCTGGCTGGTATTTGAACCCAGAGTCCCTGGTATCATAGCATGTTATGCTAACCACTCCACCCCAGAGGTTGGTTAAAGAAAAGAATTGCAAGTACAACAACAAAAAGGTACATTCCATTATTAAACCAGAACTACACACTACTCAAAATAAAGTACAATAATTAGCATATAAAATTCTCATACTTACTATTTGAATTCTTTTGCAATAGATCGATGCAATTTATTGCAAAAGTCCTCCACTAACCGCTTATCAGAGTGTAAGACAACTGGTGCATCATAGTCTGGAAGCTGTCCCTTAGGCTTAGTATATCTGTTCAGGAAAAAAAAAAAGTTCTCAGAAAATTTGAATGCCCGGCTCACGTAACGCACACCAAAACAAATAACTTATGAAGCAATTTGCATTAATAATTTGTTTCTGGGCACATAAAAAGGTTGTTTTGAGGGTCAGAAAACAATGGAATTTTGTACTTTATCATTTAGCTTTGCTGTATATATTTTATTCACTGGTGATGGTGATAATGAATGCTAATCTTAGTGCATATTTTATGAGATGGTTTAAAATATACAGTGGAACCAACATTTTCTGTTCCCGGATTTTACATTTTCCCGCATTATAAATTCATTCTTGATGGTCTCAACATAGCAAAATGTTATGAAATTTTCCTCAATTTTACATTTTCCTGCATTTTAAGTTTTATCACTTGGTCCCCTAAAAAAGGTAAAAATCGAGGTTTCACTGCATACATAATCTTTCTTATTTATACGAAATGTGATTTTTTTAACTGTCTTTTCTACACATTCCAAACAGAGGACCTGGAGAACAGAAAATTTAATAAATACAAACCAAGTACAGGAAAACCTCGTTAATACGATATTGGTTAATACGAAGTACCCTTTAATCCGAAGTTCTTCCCATTCCCCAGCCGATAAGATAGGATTTATAATGTATTTCAGTACGGATAAATCGAAATACGGATAATTTTTAATACGAAGTTGTTTACAAGACCCTTCCGAGCTTAATTCGAAGTAGACACCTGCCTATGCGTAAGTCGACACGAGAAGATCGAATGTGGAGAGAGCTTGGACGTTATTTTTAACTTGACCTTGACATGTTTCCTTGTCCTAAGAGCTGCTGACAACTCGAGGGAAGCAGCCCGAAATGCCCGCTGGACATTGACATTCTTTGTCTGTGCATGGGAGGTCAAGCTCTTTCCCAGCTGAATGCGCCACCTTGGAAATATTCACCAGTGCTAGATGAGAAATGCGAGATAAGATCGCACGAATGTTCCAAAATACAAGATGCGTGGCACCTGGAAGTCTCACCCATCTGCCTGGCTCTGAGCTCGAGATACAGCAATTTCCCGTGAGCGAGCAACTTTTGGCCCGGTAGCCGACAACTTCCGGTAACCACTTTCATTAAAAGCATGTTCTTTGAGCCCTGTAGAACTTCATAAAAAAAAAGGGAACTGTTACAGATAATCAAAGCCGCATAGGCCAACTAAAGATCGTCAACCCGCTTAATGCGTTGTCATCTAGGTTTCCCGCAAAAGTTGACGTCGATCTTACCTATGTTGCAACTCCAGTTTCCCGCTTCATACGTTTCCCAACTGTGCCGGTCATAAAATTTGCCAAAACAGTGTTTTGTTGTCTGAGTGACTTCTCCCCTTTATCTATCAGCAAACGGGGGGTGTTTCGGCCACAATTTTTTTGCTCGTGTGCGCACACGGGCTCCTTTCCTTTGGCCTCTAAAAAAAAAGCAAACAGTTCTGAATACCTTCTTTAAAACGAACAAAAACTGCATGATAAGTAAACGAAAAGTGACCCCCTTCCTTCTTCTACAACAGCTCATTATCCGCCACTGGTGTGCATGGTAATGTGATAATTGCAGAATTCATGTCTCTCTTTCTTGTTTGAATGCAGCTGTCTGGATAGGAAATATTGCCCGTATTATTGTCTGTTGCATGGTAAAAGGTAATGCAAGGATCATTTTTTTTTTCACACTGCTGATAAAAGTTCGGTCTTCAACAAAACTGCGTTATCTTTAAAATGCCGATGATTTCCCTTCTGCCACCTGCTGCTCTAACTTCCAGCCCGTCTCATTGTGTTCACGCTGCAGCTGGCGCCAGTGTTTAGTCTAGCGTCTGGAAAGCTCTCGCTTGCCGATAACTGCAATGACTCATCCAGTGCGAAGGAATAAGCTTCATTGTTTTGAATCTCGCAAAGCCATATAATCCCCGCTTTTCTTCAGAGTTAAAAAAAACAACAATAACAACAAAAAACCGCAATGCTCATTGTAGGAATATGAGAGGAAAAGTTTTGGCGGAGCGAGTGTTTGACCTCCAGAATACTCCTGAAACCTACAATAAATTGTCGATTAATCTGAAAATACGCAAGTTTCGTAAAGCTTGTTTTTAGTTCATTTTATGCTGATGAGCTAAGCGGGACTAAATATACAGTTTAAACTGGGATCCAAACCAGAGTGATTATCGAGTGCTGTTTAATGTGTCCTAGGATACACATTCGGTGCAAACAGATCGCAAGTTGTGTGTTTACTTTTTCAGAGCGGATTACAATGCAAGTTGAGGAAGAGTTAGAACTGATCACTGCAAAAGGGGGGGGGGGGGCGAATATGAAGTTAACTGAAGCAAAGAATACGTGACTTTTTTTACGATGTTGTTTTAGACAGCCGAACCAGAACGAAATTTACAGCCCCGATTTTTTTGTTTTGTTTTGTGCCAGGGAAAGGTTGTGTTCTATCCCAAGAGAATCTACTCTTACCAGTTAATGCTGTAACGGAACGCACATAAAATCCAATATTCATTCTGTCCGATTATCTCCCGTCTCTTGCTCGCGCCAGTGTGACTACTGTCAAGATTCTTCCGAGTTTCACTTCTTGCAATAAACGAGATTGTTTTCCTTTCCGTAAGTCTCCGTGCAAACGGGTTTTATGAACTAAAATTGTAAGAATTTCGTAGAAGAGCAACTACTTTGCACAATTAAAAGAAAATACCGTTTTTTATAAGACTTTTTGCCACGACATGCATCCTGTGCATAACCGGTTGTATAACTAGGTAGGATAAATATTGTGTTAACAGTCTTAAGCTCCGTGTTCTCATTTTGTGTAACATTTTTTACACTTTCTTTAAAACGTACAATATTATTATATAGTACATATAAAGCTTATTTTTTGAGCTGCCACCAAGTATAAAACATCCTTTGTGGGGGTAATTTATACTCTACTTTATTTACACCTGAAAACAGGCGCCATCTTGAAAAGTTTGGATAACTCGAAGTCGTTTAATTCGAAGTTGACATTTTTTGGTCCCTTCAACTTCGTATTAACGAGGTTTTCCTGTACTCTCTCTATCCACGATGGTCACTGAAATTAATATACCAAATAATAATCATGGAAAACATTATGTCACACACCTGAAGAGAAAAAACACAATCTGCTTCATGGACAAATTTAGTACTCGCACTTGTTTTTAGTAATTAAGTTGCCACTGAAACAATGTCAAAAAAACATTTACTAAATTACATTTACTGCAGTCCTCTTAACATTAGTATAAGGATTGGTTTCCAGATGTCAACACACTGTTAGGTGTAGGCCTTGACAAATTAGACATGGAACAAAACATAGTGGAACACCAAGGATGTTTCAAGAAAACTTTTTATGGTAATATGTGTTCTGTGAAAACCAAATTTCACCAAATATCTGATTATTTCGGTCTGCATAAGCACCCAACAGAAAAAACATAAGATCATGTGATCAGTGCTGCTGGCTTATTTGCTTTGAGCTATGTGAAAGGTAAGTTGTACATCAACAATTCGACAACCACTGATAAGCTCAAAGAAGAAATCTACATAAAAGGCAATATTATGCCAAAGGAGCCATGACTGGTATTTGTCTGGCATTGTCTTTCACATCCAATTATAATCAATCATACGATAAAATAAAGACATTCACTTTCTCTTACTGTGTGTTTTTTACACCCAAAAAAGGGTTTTGTATGTTTTGAAGTATCCCCTCTCCTCAGGTTGTCTAATCTTGATTAGTCACACAGTCTGGGAGTATAAATTTTCTTGAAAGAAGCTCAATTCATCTCCTTAATATTAGTGGTATTCTGCAGTAAACATGGTGAAACACTGTTATGAAAGTATTTTCATATTTCTGCAATGCTCTTCTCCATTTTTGTTATCAATTCATTTCAAAGGTCAAATGCCTTCATTTTTGTAGTAATACCATCTCACTGGATAGAGGTTTCAGACATAATTCAATACCAGTGGGTAAAACAGAAGACGCAAGCTATATTGGATGATGCTAATCAAGTACTAATGAATCCTACTATTCAGGATTTTAAAATTCAAATAAGTCTGTGTATCACTAGAGGTATACTTACATCCTTACAAGTTTCAGATATTCCCACATCTTTTCCAACAGATCATCAAAGTTCCACTTGTGATGTGCAGAGATTGGTACGCAGTGAGGTATCTTGTATATTATGTCAAGTTCTTCTATGCTAATCTGATCTAGGGGAAAAAAGGTTTAAAAATGTCATGTATAAGCAACAATACGACATACTCCTGTAAAATAAAAGTAGTCAAGATTAGAATATACTACATTCAGTGGTGCAACAGCCCTTTGAGGACCAGGGCCTGCTGAACTGTAAACATCTGTCTTGGTCTCGCCTCAAAATATATAGCATATACAATATGTCACAGAAAGAACTTTCATGGCATATAGAGGCCATTATGACAAACAAGGTTTTGTTTAACAAACAAATCCTTAAAATGAAATAGAAATTTACCCTGAATATATGTAACCACACAGGCTCACAACTGCCACTAATTACTTAACTTTGTAAAATTACTATAAACAAAATATATGATTTGTCTGTAAGATATGAGGTACGTATCAACTTGGTGTCTGAAGAAGTCCTACAGTAAAGTATACTAGACGCTCGCTAAACGACGCACGCTTTTAGAAGCAATATCGGGCGGGGCCACACAGAGGGTGTGCGTGGCGATCAGCCAATGGCAGGAGTGCAACGTTGTACAGTTAGGAGACTGCGGCATGGAAGTTAAAAGCTGTGTTCTGTATTTTTCTTGCGCGCAACAAGTTTTCATAAAATTCGCCACATTAAGGTTCATCATAAGATGGGGAAATACATTTTTAACCTGACTGTCCAAGTCCCATGAATTTCCGTCGCCTACAGCCGGAGTTATCGTTCCTTGAAGAAACAATGGAAACATCACCTATCATTTTCTTCCGCCTGTTTTTTTCGTTGCCACCGTGTTGACGCAGCTGAGTTGTTGTGTCTAGGGAAAACTGTGGTTGTTAAATTCGCCTCGATATAAACAATGACCCTTCATTGTTCTGGGCGTTCTCGAACATTGAAAGTCTGTGTCAGTTTGAGTTCAGCGTTTTCGTATCAAGGCCGGTGTAACATTATTCGCTTATCGTTCACTTGTGCGCCACAAAGAACAGTTTGTGAAAAGATTAAATACAGCCCTTTCGTGCAATAGTGGTGTTTCGTGTGTTCTTTTTATTTTAAATAATGTCACTCTCAAAACCTAGCACCAGTAGTACAGGCTCCAAGCGTGCAAAATCTAATCATTAACCTCCAGGAGAGTGATTCGGAAATGAGTGAAATCAGTGACACGGAGACCGAGGAAGACGACGAGAGCGGTGATGACGACCTGGCAGTTCCTTCAAGCTTCTGTCAGGTATGGGTTTCTCGTATATGCTACAGTGATATGATATTATAATCCTGTGTAGAAATATTCACTATATTATTTCACTGTACTCATATACGTATACTGTGCATGCATTATCAAAATAATGGACACATCGCAAATTTTCTGTCCGTCCCTTGCGCTAGCAGTTAGTTTGGCAACAGCGCAGTAGGACTGGCTGGGTATTGGCCGAACTCATGTTCCTTCTAAAAGCGTGCGCCGTATAATCCGGCCATTCCTTGCACATATGGGTGCCGGATTATTGAGAGGGTTGGAAATTACGTACTAGTATGTAGTTTAAACACAGGGACTATACAGGCTGTACTTTATTAAATCCAAAGACACTGTACATTCATTTACATAGAAAATTTAGTCGTTCAGTGTGTACATATACAGTAGTATCACTCACTATGAAACATGTCACGAATTTTTAGTTGTCGCAATGATGGTACGCGACGGCGGCATGCTTTATCACGCACAAGCTGTTGAACACAATAATTCATTCAGGCCGGATGTTGGCCGGATTAGCGAGAGTCTAGTGTAATTTTGGTTTAGGTAAATGTTTCAAATAGAATACCAAAGTCTCACATGACCAAGAACCTTGGACACTAAGCATTAATCTTGTCTCAGTTTTCCAAGGCCTGCCTTTTTCTTGTTCTCATCTTGATTTTTACAAGGCTATCTCTGTAATATGCATAGTGCTGGCTAGTATTTCAAAGTATCTCCCACATTGTCCTCACCATGATGGGTCACACTCATATGGTTGAAGGACTTAAAAAAAAAAGAGGTGAAAATGTCCTTTAAATGTCTTAAAATATGATAAAATGTTGTTGAATGGCTTAAAATAGGTGAAATCATGGTTTAAATTACTTACAATAGGTTAAAGCATGGTTCAAAATGACAAATAGGTTAAAAGTATAAAAAGTTAATACCATAATCACGTAGGGAAAATGCCTAGCTGTTTTCAGCTAAAATACATTGATCTTTTCATCATTCTGAAAAAAAATTGACAGTAAAATTCAGAATGAATGACTGTATGTGCACAGCATATTTGGTACCACCTAACCTTATAACGAAAACTGGTTTACTTACCAATTTTATTCAGCAAATATATGCAAGGAATATAAATCCGGTTCCCTTCTATCACATCTATTAGATCATCGCTGGTTGCATCGTATCTCAATGAGATATCAGCATTATGGATGCGGTACTCAGCCAGAACAGACTTCACAATGTCCACATCTAACTCAGATTGGGGTACCTGCGTAAAACAACACATACCTGTTCCTCAATTCACATTCCTGTTCAGACAAATATTAATAATAAAGTAGAATGGTGACTAACACTTTTAAAAAATAAAGAAATTACTTACTTAGCTCATCTAGGGGTGTGAAGGATCCTGAAATTTTCAGTAATGGGATACGAAAAAATACCATCCCAAACGAAGAAATTTTTGAATCATTAAGAGTTGAAAATCTCTTGGAAATGGCATTTCTCATTCAAGTAATGCACAAATAATCATTTCAGGAAGGAAAAGTGTGTTGAATTAAATAATTTTCAGTGTTTTTCCACACCCCTTCTCCTAACGACTCTCCTGCTCTTCGATAACTAAATGTATTATCCATGTTATTCATTTGTTTTTTTGCTTTGCAAGAAATTACATACTTGTTACTATTTAAATTTATTTTAGGGCAAAGAACACACCATCTATAGGCTCTTAAAACCTTTGAAATACACAAATATAAATTTTAAAAAATCCCCCAAAACAGAAGTGATCATGTAACATAATTAATGATTTGTAGACAATACAATTTTGTTCACTGGATATTTTTCTACATTTTCTGCAGTAAATATTGCAATAGTGTGTGTCACTGCATTATACTTGAAGGTATAAAGTTACTTCCTGCAAGATTATTTCCAAGCTGTTGCTAATCTCCAAAATTTCCATTCTACCGTACTTTACAGAACGAGAAAGTTGCAAATATAAACAGGATTATACTCTGTCCCACCTTAGCTCTGGAGCAAGGTTGCGCATACCAGCAGTGAATGGGGGGGGGGGGGTATCAAGTGGGCAGAGCGAAGCAGTACACGTTGCTGCGAAGGCTGGTAACTGCAGTCGTTTCCCCCTCCGCACAATCCCATTCCCTCTCGTGTTTATTGGTGGAGCTGTTTCGTGTCACTACTTGCACAGACTTGTTTTTGTTTGCTTGTTCCAGAGATGCCTGGGACAGAGTATAATACTAATTTACTAGACTGTGCGAGAGTAAGCTATTCCAGCAGCTAATTCAGTCTGAAATAGTTCCATTAATTGCAGAGAGATGGCACTAGTTATCCTACATCTACAGGCAACCTGATGTTAAGGTGTACTTGGAACGGACATATCACACATACTGACATCTAAGTTGTGGAAATTGTGGAGGTCAGAGGTTTCCATGGAAGCTTTTAGACTGAACCGAGAAGAAACTGACATGCAACATGGGGATTTCACACAAAACAAGAAATACAACCATGTACTGCACATGCACAACCAACAGACACATGCAACATGATGCAAACCACCACGGCAGTCCAGTCCAAGTGACACGAAGGTAACAAATGCAGCTTTTCATGTCATTTAACAAGAAAATATTGCATTTATTTCTGAGGTGACACGTGTCCCTTGTAGCTTCAGTCTGAAAACTTCCATAGAGCATCCACACAGAATGCCAAATCCTTACAAAAATGTTAACCGTCAGAGAATGGAACCTGTTTACAACGTAAACCCTCTTCAGAGATGAGGGGTTTTCAAATATGTGCTTTGCAAATGTGTACAACAAATAAAAATAATAAATGTCCCTCCAATGCTCATAAAAATTTGTTTTAGGTACAATCACGAACACTGCCGGCTTGTAATGAATACATTGACTTTCAATGGAATCGTTACAAGCCGGCAGTGTCCGTGACTGTACACTTATTCTCAGGTAGGCTAACTGAGACTGAACGTGTAATTTAAAATAGGATCAGAACCACTATGCTCTCCAATGTTCACATAAAACAAAAGGTAAGGATACCAATGTTTGAAGATTAATTCCACCCTTGTCCTTCTTGCGGAACCCAATATTTGGTGGAGACTTGTTCAGACGAAGACCGAAGCCTTCCAATTCGTGCTCGATCAGCTTCTTGTGCTGAAGAGGTTTTAGAACATCCAGGACGATGAATATAAGGCTGCACGTTCGAGCGACTGCTATCACCTGCCGACCTCTGCCCTTTCCATCCTTGGCTCCTTCTATGATGCCAGGCAAGTCCAGCAGCTGAAAGACAGTGTTGTAAATCAATACCGTCGCTCACATAGTTGAGCTGTTCGCACATGGATATAATGCCTCAAAAGATTAATTCTACTTTCAATTGTGATTTGTTATTTCTAGGGCCGCATATTTATGGTGACTGAAAGATCAAGATTACGATTAAAAAACTATGCACATTTCGGAATCAAAGGTATATAAAATGGCATTTTGGTGTTAAAATAAATAAACCTAACTATGATTTAAAAACTACACTTATTAGACAAAATAAACATTACCGTTCTAAGAGTATATTTATATAGTTATCACAGTATTAAGATTATTCCTGCATAAAGGAGTCCATTTTTGCTTATCAAATATTTACAGCAGAATTAATCAATTTCCCATGACTTGCATAACTCACAGTATAATTCAGACTTCAGAAAGTGGCGCGTTGGTATATAAACATTAAATTTCATGTTTAAGAGTTTATTGTGCACTTCTGATAGCATCATTTTGTGTAAAAACATGTCAGAAAAATGAACTCGAACCTTTCAAAAACATGAAAAATGAACATTCCAGTGGGGTATCTCACATTTTGTGTTTCCGTCAAAAACAAAATATTTGTGCCTCTAGTTTTTCCTAATACAAGGTGTGTTCAAAAAAAGACCGGATTGTTGGAATAGCAACTTTACCTGAACATGTACATCTTATTCATGTTTGTCCCCTTCAAAGTACTGTCCTTGGCTGGCCACACACCGTTCCCAACGTTTCTTCCAACTTTGAAACGCCTCCTGGAACGTTTCTTCCGGAATGCTCTTTAGGTCCCTCGGACATTTTTGTTTGATGTCATCAATTGTATCAAACCGACGACCTTTCAATGTCGATATCAATTTTGGAAAGAGGAAAAAGTCTGCCGGAGCCAAATGGAGGCTGAGGAATCACCGTCATCGTCTTTTGGCCAAACATTCAGTCACAAGTAGAGTTGTGTGAACCCGCACGTTGTCATGGTGTAGCATCCAGTTTTGGTTCCGCCAAAGCTCAGGCCTTTTCCGCATCACTGCACGTCTTAACCTCTTGATAACCTCCACATACAGTTCCTTGTTGACTGTTTGTCATTCGTAATGAACTATTCCTTGCCAATCGAAAAATGTTGTGAACATCATCTGTTGACGTGGATGGTCTCCCACTTCGAGGATCTTCGTCCATCGAAGTTCTAATAGTTTTGAATCGAGTGTACCAGTCACAACACTGTGATTGGCTCATTGCTTCATCACCGAAGGCTTCCCGAAGCATTGTGAACATCTCGCTGTGGCACTTTTACCAAGCTTGAAACAAAATTTAACGCACACACGTTGCTCCTGCAAATCTTTCGTTTTTCACAGCCACAAAAGTCCCAGTGACCGCTGCAGACTCTGACACGTGTTGCTTGCGCGCGTGAATGGCTTGCACTGAACTCTGGGCCTTGTTGCAATGTACTTCACAAAGATGCGGCTAGATGGCACAACTGTGTTTATTTGATTCCACCAAGTAGTTTGCGCATAGTGCACTCAATTCGGTCTTTTTTTTAACACACCTTGTACCTGATACCTTTATGCCAATGTAACAAAGTTCCAAGTGTCCACTTCATATATAATAACACTTCATTAAGTATATCAAAAGGGATGCTGCAATGGTATGTAAGCAAATCAAACTTCATAAAATTAACGCTGTGGTAACGTTGACAATTGCATAGAATTTGACAGTTTTTATCACTCAACATTTTGGCACATTTTGCATTTATCTCTTTCAAAAGTTATACATCTATACACAAGAAACAAAACTTTGGCAACAGGATATTGAACTTGTTGAATCTTTTGCTTCAGAAGATAATGGCCTACCTGAATCTTTGCTCCCTTGTACTTGATGCATCCAGGAACAGTTGTTAGGGTGGTGAATTCATAAGCTGCAACTTCTGAGTACACACCAGCAAGATTACTCAGCAGGGTGGACTTTCCGACAGACGGAAATCCTGTATTTGGGGACAAATAAAGAAAGATTTAATTACTTAAATTAATTAGTTTTTTGAAAATTTTCATGTAGCATTGACTTATATGTTCATTAGTATGTAGAAAAATGTAGAGAAATATGTATGCAAACAATGGAATATCCAAAAAGAATATTTCTACTCACATTCCACATTCTGAATTTTTGACAAAATTAAATATTTAAAGCATAGCTGTTGTCATGTGTCAACAATGCAAGGTAAAAACTCAACTTGGGGTCCCCCCTGATGGTGTTTTGATTGATTGAATTGCTTTATTTTACTTTGCTTTTGTGCCACCTTTGGCTAATTGTGAAGATGGGGATGAGTGATGAGATAGGCTATGATGAAATTGATGAATGGACACTCATAAACATCCATGCCAGGATTCGAACCTGGGACTCCTGGCGTTGTAGCTCTATGTGCTAACCACTCTGCATCAGGGGCCGGCTCCATCCCTGATGGTGCAATGGTAACATTGTTGCCATGTAATCAAAGGGTCCCAGGTTTAATACCTGGTGGGGGCACATTGCACAATGATTCGAATCCCACAAAGCACATCTCTAACTGCAATAGTAAGCGAGTTAAGACCAGTTGAAGTTCATAAGGCACTGGCCAAAACATAAACTTCTCCCCTCCATAATTCCAAAATTTAGAGCATTTTGAGGTTTGAATTTCATATCTATATTACACCCATTACGGTGAACTATGTACTGTGATACTTTGGCATGCAATAACCCATCTATATGTTGATTGGGCAACAATGTAGTATGGACACAACACCTCTCACTCGTTTATTTCCGCATTTTTAACATTCGTACTTACGTATTCTGCATTGCAAAAGATTCTTGAAGGTTGCATTTTTATTTTTTCACGAAAATAATTTAAATTTTTCACATTAACAGTAATTATTGTTCTTTCTCTTTTCGCTTGCGTAACACACAATATGGCAGGCTCAGCTTGAGTCGCGTTGTGTCTCATCAGTGGATATGCAGTGTTTCCAACATTCTTCACCAAAAAATACCTACTTTCGTGTTTGTCACATGTGCAAATTGTACATTATGCATGGATTTTTTAATTTTTTTTTATTTTAACTATGCTTGCCTAAACTAACCTTACCGGAAATTGTTTGTGGGGCTACCTGTGCATGCATAGTTAAATGCACAGGTAGCCCCACAAACCATCTTCAACACCCTCCAACAACCTAAAGACACATCCTGGACAAGTCATCTTGTTCCAAAACAATGGAGTGGTTGGAAACACTGACAGGGAGTTACATCATCAAACGTACGCAACACCCGGTACACGTAGAGAAAGCAAATGAAAGCAACGTCTATTGTGTATCGGAGAGATATTTTTCTTGAAAAACACATGAATTCCTGGTCAAATAGATTCCACGACGAAACAAAACACTTCCACGAACTTTAAAAATGCTACAGAAACTCATCTCAATAAGTAGTTTCTTCTGTAAAAATGAAGAAATATACTCTGCCCATACTACATTGTTACCTTTTGATTGTTAGTTGCTAAACATGAAAACCTCATATCCCTACACATGGCAGAAATGCAACACATTCTATATACTCCGGTAACTTACCAACAAAACCTATTCTTGCATCTCCAGTCTTTGCAACATCAAACCCCTCACCCGTTGCACCCCCACCACCTTTTGGGGTGATAAGTTCCCTTCGGAGTTTGGCAAGACGAGCTTTCAATAAACCCAGATGCCCTGCTGTTGCCTTATTCTTCTGGGTGCGGGCCATCTGAAAGAAAAGCAAGACTTAAGACAGAATCCTTAACTGAAGGTGTCTGAATTAGCAGGATTCTAAATGGGTTGATATTTATTTTCTTCTCTTCACTTTCTGTTTCCAATTTCAACTTAGTCTGATAAACTGATAAACTTACTTGAATTTTTCAATCTTCTGCTTTTATTAAAACATGATGAAGTTAAGAGCCTATGAAAACTTTCAAATATTTATGAGGCCCTTAGATATTCAGTAAATTGCATTCACAAGAATCTTGCATGTTATTGCACTGGTGTACATAGAGGGTGGGCAGATGGTGTTACAGCACCCTCCAAAATAATCCCCGGTTGCCATTTTTGAGAGTGGAAAGTTCTAATTATACTAAATATCCTATTGCGTGTGCCTGCCCTCTGGAAAGAAGCTTATGCTACCAACCTTTACCATTCCAACACCTCCCGAAAAAAAAAAAGTTTACCAAATTGTTGAGAAACTACACAAAAGAAATACAACTTGCTTAAGTTCACGGTAAATTTCTCGTATCGGACAAACGGATTTCTTCAAATTTACAGGAGAAATTACTTACCGAATGCAGTTTCTTTAGACTTGTGGAAGTTCGGGGAAGTGTTTTCTTGCATCGTTCATTGAATTTTGCCGGTAAATCATCTATTTTTTCGATATAAATGTGTGACCTTGCACGAAAGCTCTTGCATCCATTTACTTCCAGGTGCATGTACCTGTGCGTGATGACGTAATCCCGGTCAGTGTTTCCAAACATGTGTTTTTGTAACTGAAGATGGTACGTTTCCGTAAATGGTTCGTGGGGCTATGCGAGAATGGTGTGTGGGGCTACGCATATTTTTTTCGAAACCAATTTTTAACTATTGTAACCTATACGTGACCCCATCTAACCTAACCTTACCGCAAATGGTTTGTGGGGCTATGTGTCAATGGTTCGTGAGGCTATGTGTCAATGGTTCGTGGGGCTATGCGAGAATAGTGTGTGGGGCTACGCATATTTTTTCGAAACCAATTTTTCACTATTGTAACCTATAGTGACCCTACCTAACCTAACCTTACCGGAAATGGTTCGTGGGGCTATGCGTCAATGGTTTGTGGGGCTACGTAGGTATTTTTGGGTGCAGTGGGGTGGAAACACTGCATGCCGAGTACGGTAGTGAAACTGTGACCGCCATTTTGCGTGTTACCGAAGGCAAAAAGAAACAAAGGAAACTTACTCGATATGTCGCAAATAGAGCTTATTTCCGTGAAATAAGCGAAATGCCACCTTCAGCAATGTTTCTCAATGCAGAATACGTAAGTACGAATATTCAAATTAAATGAACTAGCAAATTTCAGCCGTTTGTCCGATACGAGAAATTTACCAAGTTCACTATTCACAAAATAATTACTCAAGTCTCTGAGGCTAAGGATGTTGAGTGGTCAACAACTTTACCACTGAAGGTTTCTAGTCCAGGAATGGGTGTACCCTTCCGAGTTCCGGGTCAAGTTTAGACTCTAATTCAGGACTAATAATTGTTCACACACATTTTTAGCATGGTTCTATTTCTATTCATGTCTATACACACATCCTTAATTGTCATAGCGATTACTTACTAAATGTTTTCTGGAGAATTGTTTGTGGCGATTGAAAGGGGTTTCTACTTCAGACCTGTTACTGCATGATGAGCTAGTAGCTCCATCTAGTTCGCTGCACTTTTTGACTCTCTTTGCACCGAAGCATCTAGTTGGTTGCATGGTGCAACACAGAGTCGTTTAGTTCATTGATTTGGAGTCAAGTAGTGTATTTGGTGTCTGCACAACCTTCTGGACCAATGTATGTATGGTGTATGGTCACGTGATGTGTGCTAACTAATCAAATGACCGTTCAAAGCAACAGACAGGCATTTGTTGAATCTTCTGAACTGGAACACCGCTTTCCATCTAGTTGGTTGAACGTAATTTCCTTGCACCACTATGACACTGGATACACCTGCACTGCTCGGAGTGTCAAAAAGTGCAGCCAACTAGACGGGGTTATTGTGTTGTTTTGTGCTCTTACAATTACAGTCCCTAAATACCTAAGTGGTTATGTTAGGTGGGTCAGGTTTGGGACTCTAACATTAAATTACATTGTGTTGAATTGGGTTGGTCAGGTTTAGGGCTCTTAGCATTAACATAATGTCACTACAATGCTATCAACAGCTGATCGCATGATATATAATCGCTATCACAAATCCCTTTGAGCCTCCCACATCCAAGAAGACTGTAAAAGAAGAATGTAACACTGAATGGCGATCTTGCATCATGTTTTCTAAAAAAAAAAAACAAAAAAAAACACTACTTGGTGAAACTCTAAATTGCGCTTATTCCTTTTTCGAAGCTTCAAACATACTACCCCAACCATTTCCAGTATTCTACAAGTCTTCCTATTAGTTCTATAAAACTTGCAAAAATCATAAAACATTTGGAACCATTACCCGTCTGTTCCTTCATCAATTCAATGTAATTATCATTCATAGTCATGGTCGCAATAGAAAATTATTACTGCGTCAGCACGGACAATTGCCAACAGCTGTATCAAGAGTGGAACTTTGGGAACAGTATATATCTTGAAGCTGTTCTGCAATTGGGTTTAGGATTCCAAAGATTACTTGAAGTAACTTTGCCAGCAAATGTCTGTTATATGTAACACGTTAATTTATCTAATATTGTAACGTGTGCCGTGTGTTCAATGAATTGCGATGCCATTCTTAACCCTTCCTGAGAAAATAAAAGCTTCCTTAATTTAACTCACCTCAGCCTCAATGGCTGCTATTTTTTCTAAAATAGTACTCATTGTTGTTTTATAAGATTTTCCGGTTAAATATTATTTTTTACTTAATCTTCTGCATCACGAAAGTACGCGAAGGTAAAACACACACAACAGGACAAGCAGGTTGGGATATCGGTTATCGAACCATAGTAGATCGATTTCACCATACGTTCCGATTCGAGATTTCAATCGATAGTTGCAAGGCTTCACGTTCGCTGATTTTTAATCATTCTTTCATCCATCAATGCATCAATCAACCACCGGGCCGCGATTTTCAGAATAATGCCTTTCAAACGAGACATCACCATTTTCAAATCAACTGCAATAATAGATCTATCTGCAAAATGATTTTTTTAAATAATATAATCTGAATAAGACAAACATTTCATTTCATATTCGTGATTGTGTGGAAAAGCTCATACCATCTCTTACCCAGAACGCCTAAATAACATCCATAGGCGGGCGCACGGGGGCCAGTTACCCGCCTTAATCACGGACGTTCGCAGATATTTTCCACGAAGGGACAAGCAAGGTATTTTTCCATGGGGCACATTAGCCCGATAATAGTGCTGCACACTTAAAAACACCACTTGAATTTGAAATTATCACATTCCTGCGTCGTCCCCCCCACTATACAATAATTCAAGTAAATTACTATGTCTGAAATCAAATTATACGTGTGAAATATGTACATTTAGGTTGACATTCGTTTTCGAAGGGGGGAGGAGGTGTGGCCATCCTCCCCCCCCCCCCGCACTTCCAGACTTTCCATGCCCCTACATTGTTATACTTTCACCTAGAAATTTTGGTGTAGAGGAATCTTGTCGCTGTTATTAATGATATTATAGGAGAAAGTGAAGTATTTTCAAGCCGATGAATGTTCATAGCAACTATGTGGGAAAAGGGTGCAGTGGTGCAACCACAAGGGGCAGCGAGGGGCATTGCGTGATCCCAATCTTGGACGGAAATCAATTCTAGGGGAGAAAACATTGAATTAAAACTAAGCAAGCCTAGCAGAACCTAAGAGTAGCAGGACAAAAGGATACTCAAGATGGAATTAGTTTTCACGTCTTCTTGCATTATTTCTTCCAGACGGCCAAGAGCGCCTGCAGGGGTCCACAGATGGGCAATTGCCCCCTCGACTTCAAATTTTAAACAAATAAGAATACATATTGTAAAATATTCTTCCTCGCTTCGCTCGCAATATCACTTCTCAGTCTTGTCAAGTTCATAGCCATAACGAGGGAGTGGCGAGATTTTTCCCTGGGCACCGAACAATCTGAATGAGAGAAATTTCAAAATAGAATGCCATGGCATCCCATGAAATGTTTTGCGCCCTATTAAATCAATGCTGTTTTAAATATGCAAAATTTGGATTGAAAATTTTTCTTCCTCGGTTCGCTCGCAGTTTATTTTCTGTAATGCATTGTAAATTACCATAGAGAAGCAGTGGCGGATTAAGCTTCCTCGCCGCCCTAGGCACAAACTTAATGGGTGCCCTTCTCGAAAGAAAAGTAGTAACCTATTTGCAGTATTTTTACAGGCTAATATAAAAATTAGTGAACATACTGAAATAAAAACAAATATAAAAATCAATAACAAACAATTAATTTTCTGTATGTGCTATATCTAAAATTATGTAATGTATTGAGAAATTAAATTCACCACTCACCAGTCATAAATGAAGCCGCTTCCGCCTCACTTGGGTTGCTGCAAACTCGTGTATAAGTTCTTCAAAGTTGATGTGTCCATCAGTCAAGATATCTGCTTCGATGTGGAGATCAGCTGTTACAGCAGCACACAAAAATATTCTTAATGCAATGTCCACATTTGGAAACACAGACTGCAGCTTTTCTTTCCGTATAACTGCTGGCGAGTCACAGATTTCTCTGGTCTTCAGAAGCCTCGCAAAATGCACACATTCGTTTGGAAAGGTTGATTCCAGATCAGTTTCATATCAGCCTGAAGGTTAGCTGCGCGTTCAGAAATGACACAAGAAGAACTTTGCAGAAACTTACTGAAAATCATGAAGTTGTCAGACATTAATTTATAGCTTTCTTTTCTTCTAATGAATTCAGCGTGCAATTTATCAAGAATAGGAAGAAACACCTCAACTTTAAATTTTTCGCTTCCTGTTAGAACAACCTCATTGTCTGTTACTTCATCGGCTTGAATCTTACGTTTTCTAAACCTTTTATAACTACACTCGTAATCCATAACAGTTTTCTCCATGGATTTTTGCTCATAAGAGTCGAACATGTCACAAAGAGAAGTTATAAAGTTCACAAGTGATTCAAATAAATCATGTACAATTGTTAAATCTATGTCGACACTTTGTAATTTCATGGTGACACTCTGGAATCTCTGCAGTATTTCCTTCCAAATAGTGATCATGAAAGCTGTCTCCAGCCTGTTTAGTTAATTCAAGAGGGATAAGGCCTCATTTCGAACTAGGATCATCGCTTACATGAGTAAAAGCTTTCATTACACTATCCCAGTTATCATATATATAAATGTACAAGCCTCCTCTCGTACTGACCAACGTGTCTGTGATAAGGGTTTTAGTGTTTTGCTTCCTGGATACATGAAAGAATCAAGTAAGTTCCAGCGTTTTGTTGAACTGGGGGAAAAAAATGTAAATAATTTGAAGCATAGTGAAAAAAGAACATGCTTCCCTACAACTGCTTGCTGCACTACTTCCGACCAAATTCAAAGAATGAGCTGCGCAGGGCACATAATATGCTTTAGAATTTATTCCTTTAAACCTGTATATGCCCCCGACATATTGCTGCCATTGTCGTACGACTGACCTCTGCAATTAGTAAGGTCAATAGAATGTCTGGTCAAAATATCTATCACAGCTTCGGCTAGATTTTCAGACTTGTGACCTGGATTTGACAGAAACGAAAGAAACCTTTCAACAGGTTTACCATCTTCATTCACATATCTTAACACAAAAGCTAACTGATCAGTATGCAAAATATCTAAGATGAATCAACAATTATGGAGAAATATTTACTTTGTTTTATTTCATTAATAATTTCTTTTCTCACTCTATCAGCAAGCAGTTCAATAACTTCATCACAAATTGTAGAAGACAAGTTGCTTGTATGACCTTTCCCCAGATTTCCATACCGTTCAATATGTTCTGCAAAAAATGGATCAAACTCGGCGATAAGCTCTAGAGACATCATGTATTGCCCGTTGTGCAGAGAATGGAATTTTTCTTCGTGACCACGTAAGGGAAGCCCGCGACTTGTCAACTTCTTTACGACAGCAAAAACTCTTCTTAAGACACTGATCCAGTACGTAAGTTCCGTCTGTATATGTGATTGAAAATGGTTCTCCAAGGTCCCAACAGATTTCTGCCTTGTTAAGAGTGCCATATCGCAGTTTTTGTGTTCTTCAGAATTTTCGTGTGATGCTAGAATATTTGAAATGATTTTCGAGTCTGAAATGCCATGAGTTGCGATGTTTGTTTTGCCCTTGAACAACCTGCATGATGCACAATAAACGCCACCAGTGCTGCACGAATATACCAAATAATTCCGCAAAATTGATTCGCCATTTACAAGTTTACGAAAAAAAACCAACTATTATTTAAAAATCTTGTCTTACCTGATATGAGTCTTTGCGATTTAGAAAAAAATGTTTTCAGCATTCTGATTAATTCCACGTCTTAGAAGAATGTCAATTGTAGACTCATTGAGACACCACTCGGCAGGATCGTCACTAACGAAATTTGCACTCTCACTGTCACAATCAGGAAACTCCTACGAACTGAGGGGACACTACCTCAAATGCACTTTCCTCCTCCAGTAAATCCACAATATTTTCGACATTTTGCGTTTCACAGAGTTCACTCGATGTAGCCGCTTTCACTTCAATTTTTGAACTGCTTTCGGAAATCACTAGTTCCTTTCGCCTAGAAAACGTGTCCACTGTACCAAGCTTTGTCTGTAAGGTTGCTTCTCTTTCACGCTTTTCGTTTGCAAGTTTACGATAAGCCGCTCCACTTAACTTTGTTCGCTTCATGCTGCCTGCTGCATAAAAAAAACACCAAATCGCAAGCGCACTAGCAACAAACTAAATGCACCAGCCAGAGAATACAGTAAAACAAAAACTAGTTGCGGTCCACGCGAAAGCTGCACTCACTCACTCACTTATCAGCAGTGTCTATGTGTTTATTTTTTTTAAGACTGTCATTGTTACAGATGCGAGGTAAAACAATCAGTTTTCTTTACTGCCTGGCCTTTAACAAACGCTTAGTGGAAGATCGAGTGGTATGTATTTACAAAAACAAAGCAACAAAGGCAATTGCAATGTCATTGTAAGCGATAAAAGCCACAGCACCGGTTAAAAAACAAATTGATTGGTGCCTGAAGAAGGCAGAGCAGACGAAACATTTCTTGATAACACATAAATCCGATACATCAAGGTTTCTTTCGTATGAAGCGAAAATGTTGCAAACCGTTGATTTGAAACATTGATTTCATAGGTCTAAATTGTCACTGTGTACGTAAGACACTTTTTATTATTCTTGATATTCTGGAAAAACGATTTGCCGCCCATGAGAGTTGTCGGCCCTAGGCACGTGCCTAGTGGGCCTATTTGGTAATCCGCCACTGTAGAGAAGTAAGAACAACTAAGTACGCGTACTTCATACAGTTGCTGCAATAACAGTTTGGAGGAAAAGGAGCGCGCAGATTTCAGAGACGATTTATATATTTTTTGCTGTTGGTTAGTTATGGGGTGGATGAATTGAATATGTAATGTATTAACATTATATATATATATATATATATATATACATACATACATATATATATACACACACACATACACACACACATACATACCCATCAATGCAATAAAACTAAAACAGTTAGATAAGATTTGGTTTTTCTTTCCCGACTGAACTTTCAAGGCTTTTGCCCTCCCTAATCATAGGGTTTGCGGGACAGAATTTTTTGGGTCGGACGGGAATTTTTTAAATCCCGACCAAGTTGGGAAGGGAAATGTTGGAAATTTCCCGAAGCTCTTGAAATCTCGAATTCTACACTTCATTTTCACCATACGTGCTCGATTTTGCATTTATGGAATTAAAACTAACAATTTACGATACAGAACAACTTACAATGCAGAAAACGTCGAGAATTAACGACCTTTTAAAATGACCATTCGGTATTTCCCGACTACTCGGAATCCCGAAAAGTCGAGAAGTCATTTCCCGAAGTCAGGATCGGGACGGGAAATTTTTTTCCCGATCTCGGTCTCGACTTTTCGGGATCCCGCACACCCCTACAAAAAATATTCATGAACGATCGGGAATTTTAGAATCGAAAGATTGAGTCATGAAACCCAATATCTGATATGACTGCAGAAATGTTTGTCTTACTCAGATTATATTACTGAAGAAGATTCATTTTACAGATATATCTATTATTGCATGATTTGAAGATGATGATGTCTCGTTTGAACATTAAGATCCCCGAAGGATAAATATGTGGATTGTGAATCCTTTGTTGTTGAAACCAAAGCGACAGCCCTTTCCCATGAAGAAACCCTTCAACTTATTGAATTATCATAGGACAAAGGACTAGAAAGTACAATTTAATGACCTTTTAATTCTGTACTTCTAAATTCTGGATAAGAATGAAAACTGAATATCCAAACTTACATGAGATATCAATAAAATTTCTTGTTTGTTTTCGTTTGGCTACCATCCATCCAAGAATGAATAACCTAACGGAGAGAAAATAGCAGTAAAAGTATCACCTTTAAGAAATCAGTTGTGATAAAAGAAACTAAGTATAACTTGGTCTGTGCTGTGTATTAAAAATTCAAAATATTCGTGTTGGCTCTAGTCCTTATTGATTAAATTTCATACTTTGCATATAAAATACTTGGCGTGTGTACCTGATAAAAATGTTTTGCCCAGAAGTTTACATCCTACTCCTGTGTTCACCTGCTCAGCTGACATCTATGGCATTATGGATAACAATGCATAACTATTTTTCTCAGTACAGCTTCTTTTTTTAAACCAACGTCATTAAAATGAATCAATTTTATACTGAATAATATTATACATTTCTGATCAGAAAGGTACATGTCAATCAATATAAATCAGCACAAATTAATTTAATGATGTCCTGAAGAAGATATACAATTTGCTGCGGAGTGCGGATTCTCCGTAGTAGCATAGAGTTGTGGTAGCTCCACTTTTAACACCTTCTCTGCACTAAAAATGTAAAAACCTAGTCTGTGCTAAAAACGTTTTAAAAAGTAAAAGTCCTCATGTATAATCAGAGAATATTCTCTGTGGTATAATATCATATTCTTTTTCACTTGGTGGTGTAATAGATTCCTTAACAACAACTGTCTTCTAGAAAATACGTGTCCTTGACATATTGTTTTTAACGTTTTATTTCGTTTAAAACATTTTTCTCGTGATTAAAGCACTAAAGCACTGTGTTTTGACAACCATGATTGGAAATATATCTAAAATAAAGATTTGATATGTATTTATTTAACAACATATTTGTAAAAACAGATTGCAAAGTGTTAGATTGTGGATCTACAATGGCGACAAAGCCACAGTGCTAATTTATGGCCATCTACCACCCAGTAGCTCCCTCTGTTGAGGTGTTGCCTGAACTTGATATTCATGTTGATTGTATTTTGTTTTCGTGTCCGCGTCTATCGCGGGATTATCATATAATTGTAAGTAATAGTAGCTATTAAGCTTACTTAAACTCTTCTTATTGTAAGAAACGTTTTTCTGTTTCATATGTAGCTATTTCTTGCATGAAAATTATTGTTTCAGTAAAATTCTTGGATAAATTGACTTGGAAAAGCAAGTGACTTGGCCAATGTAATTGTTCTTTGTAAAATATTTTAATCACTTAGACATTTCACGAAGCTCAAATATCGAACTGAAAGTTGTGCATGTCTATAAATACTATAAGAATATATGTGATAGAACGTTGGATGTATTCACCAAGAACGTGCTGGAACTTATTTGATAATTTTCGGTGTATTCGTGGATGAGGACGTCGACTAGGCTGCCATTGTTGATAAACATTGTACTACCTCACGTTCAATAACTGTCGCTTCCATGCTCTTCCTAAGAGAGTACCTAAATGTATTTTCAGTACTTACATAGAAATCGTAAATAAAAGTTCATGTTTCACAACGTTCTTTGATAAGTTTAGTAATTGAAATAATGGAATAAATTACATCGGCCAGTCAAGGTCATCGTTACTCGAAGATTTTAGGCGGTAACAATAGGTAAGGTTTCAAAGTTCATTACGAGTTATTTTACAATTTGAAATGTAATTATAAGCGACGTTAACTCTATTTTGCTTTTATATTTCAATTTGCATTGTTTCTAAATTTAAAATTATCTTAATACTTTCTAATGTAATTGAGGATTAGAGTGAATGCAATTTGATCTTTCAGTAAATAAAAATGTATGGTCTTTTTTTTTTGTAATTAATATTTCGGTAACAGTTCCGTATATCGGAAACGCATTTGGTACTACTTTACTATAGGGGTCACACCTATAAATAATTTATTTCGCACTTTTTTTTACAGTGCTAACGTACTATTCTGCATTGCGGAACATTTATTTAGGTGAAATAATGAATTTCTAACGAAAATAATGTCTATTTGTTACATTTACGAGTACTTACTATTACTGATTATTTCGATTCTGTACCACATTATGGCAATAGCATACTAGGTCATCACGCGTTGTGAGAGTGTTTTGTCGATTTTTGCAGTGTTGCAACCTTGTTCACCGGAAAATACCTACTTTCGTGCCTGGATTTTAAATTAGGAACGAGTTTACAATACCGGACCACTCTCCAATTTCTATGAAATGTCGCCTACTCACTAATTGTGAACTAAACACGAATCTGCATGTAATAATTGGCGGTCAAGTATGGAAATCGAGAAAAAAACGAAATAAACTATGTTTTCTTAACGTAACGTAACCCTACCATAATAACAGTAGCTCCACGGAAGACGCCATTTTCCCAACATGAAGAAATCAACAGGCAAGACAAGGTATAGTTCTCGTAGCTAAAATATTAATTTTTCTTTGTATTTATGCTAATGGAACCTAACCCAACAGGCCTAACCTAACCTCGTAGGCATTCCTCGTCTTACGTCAGCAAGATTGTTGTGCATAAAGGAAGACCATTAACGAATTGCGAAAGAAAGATGGTTCCGAATTGCTGTGTAGGGACAATCAGCGTGCTAAATCGCAAGGTTATTTTACAATTTCTAGACGTAAATGTACAATTTTAACAAGCGACCGCCAAATATGAACTACAGTTACGTCATCAGGACACCGAAATTAGTAAGTAGGCGAAATTTTATAGAAATTGGAGAATGGTCCGGTATTGTAAACTCATGCCTTAAATTATGGTAATACCTAGCAAACCATTGGCGTTAGCCTCACAAACCATTGATGTTAGCCCCACAAACAATTTTCCGTAAGGTTAGGTAAAAGGTAAAGTGCTCCTCTGTGCATAGCACCACGCCATGAAGGCGTATAGTGGGTGTGGGGGTAACGCCCCACACTTTCATGATCCGGTCGTGAGTGGAAGTGATGTGATCAGCATCATGTCCCTGACCGCCTTTACCCCCCAGGGTTTCCCCCAGGTACCCATGTTATTCGACACGGTGGGCGCCGGGTCCGCTTCCAACGTTAGAAAAGTTCCCGGATTTGAACCGGCTGGAGATCGAAACCGGGACCTTTAGCATGGTAGTCAGACGCGTTACCGACTGAGCCACCGTGGCCACATTTTTCCGTAAGGTTAGGTTAGGCAATCATAGTTAAAAAAAATATATAAATACTCGACACGTCATGTTATAGTGAAAACACTGACTACAGGGTTTACGTCATCTAACACACCGAACATTGTGCTCGTGTGCAGAAAGCAAATGGCGGCAGCAGAAATAGCGTGTGGACAGAGATTTTCGCAGAAAACAACATACATTCGCATTAAAATGGATCAAAACTACATTCACGAACTTCCACAATGCTACAGAAACTGATTTGCATAAGTACTTTCTCCTGTAAAAAGTGAGAAAATCCATCACCCCTATAGTACTTATGGAAATGAGTTTCTGCAAGCTTTGCAACGTTCGTCAAGGTATTTTCTTTCATCGTGGAATCTATTTGACCGGGAAATCATGTCTTTTCCAAGAGAAATAACTCACCGACGCACAATTGCCATTGATTTCGCTACGTGAACTGCATGTTCTGCACGTTCGATGACATAACCCACTGTCAGTGTTTCAAACTCCTTTCTTTTTTTTTTACTATGCTTGCCTAACCCAACCAAACCTAACTTAACCTTATGGAAATGGTTCGTGGGGCTATCTGTGAATGGTTCGTGGGGCTATCTGTGAATGGTTCGTGGAGCTATCTGTGAATGGTTCGTGGGGCTATCTGTGAATGGTTTGTGGGATTATCCGTCAATGGTTCGTGGGGCTATCGTCAGCTACCCGTTCATAATGTATAATTTCCACTGGTGACGAACATGACAATAGGTATTTTTCGGTGAAGAAGGTTGAAACACTGCATACCCACAACTTGAGTCAAGATGTGCCCGCCATATTGTGTGTTCCGGAAGCGAAGAAAGTAATAAAAGAAGTGCTCGGAATGTGAAAAATTGAGTTTGTTTTCATGTAAAAAGCATAATGTCACCTTGAACTATGTTCTGCAATACACAATTGGTAAGTACGAACCATGCGAAGCACAAAATATGCGATTTTCAGGTGTTTCTGATATATGGAACTGTTACCAATATTTTTAAGTTCTGCTTAAAGTTACAGTTTGCTAGTTACTATTGGTATAGTTTTAGGGACAAAGTTCCTTTTGTTTTATTGCGATTTCATCATCCTACGAATGCAATTTTAACATGGTTCGAGTATGATTTACTTCTTTTCTTTTAACACATACTGCAGAGTTTGAGCAATTACTTAAGATTTTGTTCAATATATGCTCTCGTAGTTAGGTTAGGCAAGCTAGGTTTGGTTTTATTAGAATTAAAACAAGGGTGCGACTATTTTCACCAGGTGGTGAGAATAGCATATAAGGCTATTTTCACCAGCAAAAGTAATTACCTGACTATAGCATTGTATTTTATCATATTTTATTACATTCATTGGCTGTATTGGGGGGGGGGGGGTTATGATGGTCTAGTGGTAACGTCTTCACCTTGTAATCAAGGGGTCTAGGGTTCGATACCCGGTGGAGACACATTGTGGTTTGGATCCCATTTTAAAATGTATGTAGGCCTACAGTTCCGATTAGCCTAACTGCATAAAGTGGACTTAAAATCTAATTGGCAGTATTACCTAAGTTACTGCTAAGGAGTTAAATTTAAATTAAAAATTGGTTGGTTGATTTGGTGTTTTAGTCCACTTTATGCACAGTAAGGCTAATCAAGACTGGACCTGCAGTTTAAAGTGGGATCCGAACCACTATGTGCCTCCATTGGTTATCGAACCTGGGACCCATTGATTACAAGGCAACGATGCTACCATTGCGCCATCGGGGAGGCCCTTAAAAATTGGTGGAACTACTACTGTCACCAGGTAGTGAGAATAGCAGAAAGTGCTAAGACCAGAAATCTGGTGTTGGGAAATATTTACACAAATAATTTTAATGCTAACAGCCCTAAACCTGACCTGCCTAACTTAACAACAAAAGCATTAAGGAATTCAATACCCTTCATACTTACGTCATGTGACATATTACCAGCACTAATTCATATTGGAACATCTTGCAGTATTTTTCCAACTTCATAGTGTGCAGAAATATTACTTGTTGATGTTGTTGTCCAAATATATGCACGCCGACATAAGCTTCTTACACATCAACAACTAAAGAATACACACGTACGTGTAGTAGATCATGCACCTGCATAGTTTAAAATCTGGTGAAAATAGCTCAAAAGCTAGCTTCACCACCTGGTGAAAATAGTCACTCCGTTAGAATCAAGTCCCTAAGTGCATTCTAGTAAGGTCCTGATTTACATCTACATTAATTCATACTAGTCTACAATACTTGCAGTCGCTTGTCAACGGAACCTACATTGTCCATGAGAAGTGTGCATGCTTGTGTAAGGTAATATTTAATGTTGATTTTTAACTTTTTTCAAAATCCAAACAGTGCTCAATACTTTAAGGAAGGTTCAAATATCGTGTGACAATGATTGCAAAATTCTACGGTAATTAGTCTTCCTGCTAGGAGAATTTGAAAAGAATCATAAAAAAATCTGAACCGTACTATTTTAGCGGGGTTGGAATTTTGTCCCTTTTTTTTTCATAAAAAGACCTGGGCAATACTGTTTTTTTGGGGGGTTATGTTTATAAATATATATATTTTAAAAATGAAATACAATTTTCCTGGTAGGAATTTATTGGAAGATTCAATTTAGATTGTTTTAGTTCACAGAATCAAAAACTATTTAATATTTTCTGATAGTTAAGAGTTGACAATCAAGGTCTCACCTCACACCTTTAAAATGATTAAACTAAAAACATACAAAACCTGTTGTACAACAGACCATTGAGGTACCAGGCCTACCTACCACTGCTGGCCACACTCCCACCCGATCCTACTCTGAGGTGGGAGATCATCCAAACAGTTACAGGGTGACGTGTGGTCAGCACGATGAACCCCCAGTTGATGTTGTAGTTTTAATGAGCAGGTCACGCTACTCATTCGTAGCTCCCCAATTTAATCATGATGATGAATATTAACCAGTGTCATACACAGGCTGAAATCTCAGGAGAAAGGCTGGTATGTTTTCCTCAGGAGACTTGAACCTGCACGTGTCCCAAAGCTGGACGCGTTAGACCACACAGCCACAGTGTGGGACAAATGATTAAATTAACTAAAATACTATGTTCTAAAATATTTGACCAACAGTTTGCTACTCTTCCTGGATGGCGTAACAATTAATAGATCTGTGATCAGTTTCCAGGGTTGCATTGCAATACTATACTAATATTTGAAAACTGCCGTGGCTGAACGGTTGGCACATAACGCTGCAATGCCAGTGGTCCTGGTTTTGAATCCTGCTTCGGACATGGATGTTTGTCCCAATGAGAACATAGAGAAAACTGATGTGTGTGGAAATTGAGGAAAGAGAGAGAAAACGGGATACTATTGTTTAGGGGTATTACTTTTATTAAAAATGTAAGAAAGAAGTCTGCAGGCTGCCTGACTGCCATGCGGGAGACCTAGGGTCGATTCTCGGGTTGGGTGATCTAAGGTCAGAATTTTTCCGCTCTTGTCCACGCATAAAGCAGCTCTGGGACTCACCCAGCCTCAAATCAATGGGTCCGGGAGGTAATGGAAGCCAGAGCATGGTTGTGATCACATCACCTCCAAAATGGCCGAGATGGAGAATATGTGGGACCTAGGGGTGGCACCAGGGGTTTCTTGCTCATCCCTTGATTTTCTTCGGTACCCCTTTTTCAAAACCAACTTTCAACAGAAAATACTGTTAACTCTTCACAAAGGAAAAAGTTTGGAATAACCAAAAATATTTTCTGGCAAACCAAACTCTTGTTGAAACAAGGGTCAAACAAATGAATGTTTGGCAGTATCTCAATGATCTTAGCCGGCCCCCGTGGCAGAGTGGTTAGTACATCATGCTACGGCTCCAGGGGGTCCCAGGTTCAAATCCTGGCCTGGGCATGGATGTTTGTGAGTGTCTATTCATCATATCATCACTCATCCCGATCTTCGCAAATTAGCAAAAAGTGGCACAAAAGCGAAGTAATATAATGCAATTCAATCAGTCAATGCTTTTTTAGTAATGGAGCACGTGGGCTTGTAGTTACCAATGAATTTCTTCAAAATTACCAACTTTAGTAAACGGTACTCCATTTATTGTTTATTTGTACCAACTAACTTAACCAAACGTGTTTTCTTAATTCAACCAAGTCAGTTTTTTCTGTGTTGCAGTGTCATTTAGTTCGAAAACATGTTGTCATGGGTGTATAATATTAACTATTGAAGGGAGACCATTATTATTGTATACTAGAGGCAAGCCGTTGATACTAATCTGAAAGGGGTGTCACGTTTATTCCTTTGTACAAGCAAGCAAGCAAAAATGAATGAAGTCATTTGTATATTTTCATAGAAGCCTACATGAAGTTGGTTGGTATTTGATGTAGTGGCTATAGCATACATGCATGTTTTTCCTTTATTTTTCCACATGGCACTCCCTAAATTTCATCCTTCACCCCTCGATGGTTAATCCTGGCACCTTCCCTGGTGAGGCCCTACCCCCATATCCTCTCAATGTGCATTCATGGCACGATGCTACATTCACTGGGAACTCTACCTTTACTTACTATACAACACGCAATAGCTGCACACACACTCTTTTAAATCTGCTTCAATACAGTTTGTTCACAGTATATCACATTTGCGTTTTCCCATTATTTTTCTGGATGTTTCAAGCTTAAATATCTCCGTGTAGTGGTCAGCACGAGGAACCCTTGCTTGTTGTTGTAGTAGGTTTTCATGACCGGGTTACAATACTCATTCGTAGCTCCCCAATTTTCTCATGATGGAGAATGTCCACCAGTCCCATACATAGGCCGAAATCTCAGGAGAAAAGTTACACTTCCCCCCAGGAGACTCGAACCTGTGTGTGTCCCATAGGCTGAGCCCAAAGCATGATGCCTTGGACCGCACAGTCACGGTGCAGGTTAATTAGACAAAAATAATTAGAAATTGAACCATGTTAAAATTGCCTGTGCGTCATGATAAATTTGGAATTAAACAATCGGAACATTGGTTGTCTTGTCTTGTTTTTTCAAAGCCTTAAGAAATGTGTGTATCTTCAAAGTTATGCCATGCAGGAATGAAAGGTGACAGGATTCGTTCATTTTTTATTATTTTTATATTTGAAACTGCTAGAAATTAACTTTGTGTTAATATTTAAAAAAAAACAATTTTGATAATTTTTGAACATTGTTCAAGTAACTTAAATTATTTTTCAACCTATAAGCAGCCCACAGTAAGGGAATGCAAATTTTGGAAAGAAGAATGGAAGGAAGAAAATAATATCTGTTACATTTGTTGCTTATTAATTGTATGTATTTGTAGTAGTTATATTTGAATGATTAAGTTATTTCTTCCTTTCAGGAAAAAATGGATACTCTACCAGCTACACAAAGGCTAGATGTGTCCTTCGAGGATGAACCTTGTTATAAAGAAGAAGAAGAGAAAGTCCAGGTAAATATACTAATTTCTTTCCGTACCCCATTTCCAGTGATATTTTCATTAAGCCAGGTTCAGATCTTCGCATCAAGGTGCTCTTTCCCTCGTGCATTCTATGCATATGATGCCTACCTCTTAGCACACCCAAGCATCTTTCTGTTCTCACCTGGGGAGGAACACGTACCTCTGAACTCTGAAGGGGGGGGGGGGGGATTTATAAAATTTGGGCCCCTAGGCTATCCTTTTTTGGACATTATTATTTGTTATCGTGGTACTTCACTTCCACTAATTGTATGATCTGTATTAATAACACTTGTAAACTTAAGAACATAGACACATCTGATTAAAAAATATTCATAAACTTCGATAATACAATGCACTTAGATTTAACAAGAGAACCTAATTGTTCCTCGAAGAAAAGAAAGTAAACATTTTGAATGCCAACAACAATTGAAATCAACATCCTTATCCTGCAAGAAATTGACTTTGAATATCTCATTGATCAGTTTGTGCCATGAAAACCAGAAGGAAACAGTTTTAGGGCAGCAACCTGGTGAATGAGATATTCAAAGTCAATTTCTTGCAGGGTCCTGGGTTCGATACCCGGTGGAGGCACATAGTGGTTAGGATTCCACTTTAAACTATAGGTCCAGTCCCGATTAGCCTTACTGTGCACAAAGTGGACTTAAAACATCAAATCAAAATCAGTTTCTTGCAGGATAAGGACGTTGATTTCAATCGTCAATATCCCTCCACTTCACTCTCAGTTGTTGGCATTCAAAGGGCTCCTGCGTAGCCAAGTGGTTAGCGCTCTCAGCTTTGGTGCGAGCAGTGCTGGGTTCGATTCCTGGTGGGTTCCCACAAATTTTTGTCATTGGCCCAGCGTCGTGAGGACAATTGGGAAGCTACTTAAAGAAGTAGCGGGCTCTGGTCACAAGAAGCCAGAAAAAACAGCGGCAATGGGATCCGATGTGCTGACCACGCATCACCCAATGGAAAAAGCCACTCTGGCAGGCCCTGGCCCTTCGAGGGCTTTTGTGCCAGTCACGGAGTTTAGAGAGAGTTGGCATTCAAAATGTTTATGCATTCATTTCTTCAAGGAACAATTTCCTATATTCGAGCATTGTTAAGTGATCTCGCACAGCTTCAAATTGGGTTATGATGTAAGAAGGTATTTAAACGGTAGCAACTCCTTCCTTCTACCTTCTTTCGTGAAATGAAACATGTTGTTTTATTTTGCTATTATCACAATATTAAGGAATTCTAATAGTCAATGGTCTTTGTCATTTCTGCCCATTCTAGTCTCATTTTTGTGCATCCCCTAGGCTATAGCGGACTGGGGAATCCCCCACCCCTGTCCGAACAGCAAGATGACAAACTTGGAAATAACACTTGTTGATATATTAGGCCTGTTCAACCAAGACTGCTCTCATATGCTTGTGTGGATTGCAGTGTGCATCAGTACTGTGGCATTGTAAGAGGGAAAGAAAGGCAGGTAGTTAACGAGGTGGTAGGCTCTTGGTCATCTGATTTGCGAGAAACTGCAATGTGGCATTGTGATAATGGCAGAGGAAACCACAAGTGGTTCCAGGTAAAGGAGGATTCAATGCAAGCGGATTCCTCATTCCTCTGCTGCTTACTTTTAAGTCCTTTCATCACCTCATATTAAGTGCATACCATTGAAAGTTCATTCATTGTATGAATTCGTGCAACTTCCAACTTCAACTTTTGAGAAACCTGAACAGTTGGGGGAATTCGAAGTTATTTCCTTAAAAGTGGTTCTAGATGTTTTTTGTTCCACATGTGTCTGAAATTTCATTGAGATGGCAGTTTTTATTCGAGAACTGCAAAACAGTCACTTCAGGGGAAAATAGTCTGTAGAATTAGAGATTTTCACAGTGTTGGGAAATTTCAGACATTTCCCTGGTCAGGAAATGGTGAATTTTCCCTGTTTGGAACATCGAGGTTTTAAAAATTTCCCATCCTGATCCTCTCCCGACCAGAACTTCCCACCCCACACACCCATAGTTATTATATGTTAACCACCACAGGAATTCCTGGAAGAAAGGGATTTATTTTTACCCAAAATGAGTCTGAACTCTCCCAGTTCTCTAAATGCATTTCTCCTTCTCTACAAATTGTAAAGATCATTACATAATCAGAACTGTAACCTGTACATGAATTTGGTTATATATAATTTTGCTACTACATGTTTCCAGTGTTACCATTCATACACTTTGAGTATGTTGGGATTGTGAGACTTTATTACCTTAGTTTTTCTGCACTTGCATCATTTTCCATGCAGGGAAAATAATGTTTCCAATAGTAGGTATTGTATATACGAGCACAGCCACCTGCAACCTATTTTTCCCAACATAATGTCTAGGAATAATAATTCCTATGACTTTAAGGCAAGGTAGATTGATTCAAATCGTGATTTAAATAAATAATTTAATGAATAATGTACATAAGGATTTTATATATCTATACCAGAATCACTTTTGGTGAAAGTACATTAATCTCATAATTATTTAATAGTATTTATTAGGCTCTAAGAAAGGAAACAAAATACAGAGGTTGATTCATGTATTATTTTCCTGTAGTTTACGGTTATTACAAGCATAAGAAAACAGTTTTTTTTTGTGACATTTCAGGAGAACACATGCTGCATTCATCAGACATTTATTTTCATTTTGACTAAAGATGCTAGTTTTTTTTTCCATAAACTACAGGAAAATAATTCTATAATGCAAGCAATGCGTACATACAAGAAAAACTATGATTCATGTATATTGAGCCGAATTCAATGTGCGACTGTACTGTGCAATGCATCGCTGTGAGATTGCCACGAGGCAAGCAACAGTATCTCATTAGTCATGCAGTAGAGTAGTGTGGTCGAGCGTAGTCTGATGCTGCCGAAACTGAACAGATTCTGGGAGGGGTACATTGTTGCCCTTTCCGACGGGAAGTTCACTGCGTCGCGCATCGTAGAAATGTATAAAGTGCGTAATTTTTGTGTAGGTCGTGCCACTGTGATTCATATTATATGGAAATATGCAACACAGAGTCCTGGGTGCCCCACACCGGCACGAGCAGCTAGAAACCCGCCTCCCGTGAAGAGGACCCCGCCGCTATTGCATGTTGTTTGGCATATGGCGACCTCCGAAAATCCCCCCCCACACACACACACAGCGTGCAATGGCCAGCAAATGCGGCACATCGCAGGCGACAATCAACCGTGCCATTCACAGGGATTTACACCTGAAGGTCGTTCGCAAGTAGTGTGCATGCCCTGAACCCATGTCATGTGGCTGAGCAAAAAAGGAACTGCAGGAGGCTGTATGAACGTCATCTAGCGGGTGATTGGTGGAAGTTTGTTGTGACCCTTGATGAAGCGTGGATATACCTCACAGACAGTGGTAAAGTTCGTGCCATTACATACAGACCTGTTGACGCCAAGGGCAGAATGAAAAACTAAATATGCTGACCAAGGCAGTAATTTATTTTATTAAAAACATAAACTAAAACGTAACGTTTCAACCTTCTAGCAAGGTCTTCATCAGACTCTGTATGAAGTACAAAAGTAACAAGATACACAAAAAGGGCATTATATATACACAAACATTACTGGCCGCGGTGGCTCAGTCGGTAACGCGTCTGACTACCATGCTAAAGGTCCCGGGTTCGATCCCCGGCCGGTTCAAATCCGGGAACTTTTCTAACGGTGGAAGCGGCCCCGGCGCCTACCCAGCGTTGAATAACATGGGTACCTGGGGGAATCCCTGGGGGGTAAAGGCGGTCAGGGGCGTGATGCTGATCACATTACCCCCACTCACGACCGGATCAAGAAAGTGTGGGGCGTTACCCCCACACCCCCTATACGCCTTCATGGCGTGGTGCTAAGCACAGGGGAACACTTTACCTTTTTTTTTTTTTTACCAAACATTACTCCCTCCAGACTATTAGAAAGTTGTTAGGAACTTTCTAGCAGGTGGCTTTCACTTTCCAACTGTACTTTCACCTAAAAGGCTAAACATAATTACTTTCATATAGAATGTGAAGAGATATTCATATAGAATATCTCTCGCCCTTTTGTTACTTTTGTACTTGATACAGAGTCTGATGAAGACCTTGCTAGAAGGTTGAAACGTTACGTTTTAGTTTATGTTTTTAATAAAATAAATTACTGCCTTGGTCAGCATATTTAGTTTTTCATAATCATGGAAACAAGGCTTAATGGTGTTACAAGGGCAGAAGCACGTTCTTCCGTCAGTGCGCAGAGAGCTTCCCAAAAGGTTCATGATTGTGGCCGGTTTCTCGTATAGGGGCAAACTGCATCTCCGAAAGGTGGTGCGAAACATACGGACAAGACGTGAACCAGGTTGAACTGCACCAAGACAAGGAATCCAGCCACACGGGGAAAACATCGCTGGAATTCTATCGCCGCATGGAACAGGATACTGGAATTTTTGCAATTCCCTTCTCTGACATCCCTGTCAAGAGTCCAGATGCCAGCCCAATGGACTATTGTGCTTTCAGACTCCGAGCGGTGCCTGTCCCATCGTCGAGTCTGCACCGTCTCCGGCCTGTGGAAAGCCTGTAACGAGGAGTGGGATGCAATATCCATGGTCCATCTGCAACGCAGTCTCCTGCAATGAAAACTCCGATGCCGGTCAATAGTCAGTAGTGGTGGCGTGCAGATCGAACACAACCGGTGGTGGAAACACTGCATTTCCTAGGTACGTGGCACATTCGAATTCAGCTCAATATAAATGAATCAACCTCTGTATTTGTACTGATGAGGTGAAACTCATACGAAAGGAAATGTAATATGTACCTATAAACTGTAAACACACTTAAATTTGTTATAATTTAATTAAAATTCAATAATTTTTATAGGCAAAAATAGAAAACATTTTGGGTAGAATAATGTACAAAAACACTAATCATGTTAATCCTTAAATAGTGTCATTATCATTAAAGTGTAAATAGACATGGCAGCTGATATTTTGCAAACTATCATTTAAAAATTTCCAAAATTCAGCTACAAACACTATAATAAATATTTTAAGTTACAATCAAAGAGTACACCCAGAATGTTTTATTTTAACTGGAAGAAAAGTTACTGAAATTATTATAGTTTCATTAACATACTCAACAAACTTTCCATAATAGGTTCTTAAATACCGTATCAAACAGAAAAATGTATATTTACATATATAAATTGTTATTTGCTTTAATCAAACTGTTCAGGTATTTTACTGGGCTGTTTACCAGAAAAGTAATTAAAAAACAAACAAATGTATATCTATATGTATGGTGCCAAAAACCATGCAAACAAGTTTAAGTGTTTTTTTAAATTAAAAAATCGATTTAGATAGAAAAAAATTGCCAAAAATGATTTTTTAAATAAAAATCATGATTTTTATCCACCCTGCTTTAAAGTATGCAAATTAGTTTCTCCAGACTTCAAACTTACTTCCTAAATTCCATTATTGTGAACACATTCAACATCCTGCTCCACTTTTAAGAATTATCACACAACCAGACCGCGAAAAATGTTACTGCGTGTCATGCACTCAGCTGTAAAGATATTTGACAAGCCACACATAAATATAAGTGGAGAGTGGCTACTTACTCTTCCTTAAGGAAGGCCTCATTACTTGGTTGCTCAAGGGAACCTGCTTTCAAGAAGGAGATTTGTTCACCTATTTGAACTTCTTAACACTGGCGATTGGCATAAATACTTGCATTAATTAACCATGTTTTCTTACTTTTACACAACTCAGGTGTGGTGATTGCTTAATGTTCGATGTGAAGAAGGTAAGGGAGAGATCGCCTTGTTATATGTGCAATGGAGGAGTCATTTACTGTTAATATTAAAAGTTAGTTTTTGACATATTGGCAGGGTCCATAAAATAACTATTTTTACATGTTTAGTGTAAAGTTTTAATACATGCGTTTTCACCAAGAATTTTTGGAAAAATCACCTTGAAAGTCTTGAATAATTTTTTTTATTTTATCTGGTTTGTAGTGTATTCACCCTGTATGCATAAGTTACTTCCTGTGTTCCAATGCTCAGGGCAGTTTTTTTACATGTATTTTGTGCAGTATTTACTAGGGCTGAGCCGATACTGATGCCGATGTATTAGTATCGGAAAGTGCCAGTTGGATTTTATTTACCGACATCTGCCGATACTATTACTGCATTTTGAATGTTTGCAGGGTGCAAAAATGCCACGTGACACTTTTGTAGACTAATTATCCTGGAAGTTATACAAAATTTGAAGTTTCCAATAATTTTGCACCAGCATTATGCAAAAAAATCTATATGTTATATTTTAAATATTTTGAAAAAGCTTTTCATTGTTACAATTTTCAAGCGTTTGTGGAAATCGTTCAGAGTATTGTATGAGTATGGGCTCAATTCTAGTATTTACCACATATGTCTGCATGCACTTGAGCACATGTATGCCGGTGTGGATGTGATATGATAATGAAATATACCATGATCATATTTGTATTTCCAGGTGGCTGCCCTTGAAATAAAAGGGAAGAGATATCCCGTATATAGTGGCAAAAACACAATCGGAAGAGATCATGCATGTAACATACTGGTCGAAGAGATGGTAAGTACTGTTACTGATCATCATTATGGTCAACTTTTTATTGTCCCATGTGAGGTTTCATCCTGCAGTTTGTAAACTTATCTTTCTTTGCCATCTACTTTGTATTTTGTTCACGCAAAGACCTTGTGCATTCATTCCTTGAGTGCCTACTTTCAAAATACAAGACAGACAGACTTGCAAGTCAAAGAAGTGAATCGCCATCAATAATTATAGTTTACAAAGTTATGTCGGCTTACAAGTCTGATCCGAAACAAGAGAGCAGGTTACTGTGTTGGTTTATTCTGTGATGTATTCTCTCCGCTTTTTTATACATATCTAGGTTATTCATCATGATGGAAATTGAAGAAAATGTAGAAAGGGAGTGGGGTTTCAGAGATTCCTCTTTTCACATTTTGACACTTTTTCACCTAATACAGTTATAAATACTTACTAAATCTTTTGCAATGGAGGAGGTTGCAAAGATGCCCAACCAACTTCATTTTCATAAAAGGAAAACTTCACTGTCATTCTCCTTCAATACTTTCTCATTTAGGACAAACACAAACATCTGTCTTACCTGGGAATCTTGGCATCGTAGCATTCTATGCTAACCATTCCAAAACAGAGGTCGACTTGAATTGACCATTGCGAGTATGTAGCTTTTTGCACGAGGATAGTAACAACAGAAACCTGATTCCAAAGTGAATAATTTATGTTTTAGGTATTGTACTACATAATCTATGTTATTTGGCTATTTTACTGTAACGATATAAATGTACCAATGGAAAAAAAAAAGGACAAGGAACGACGAAACATGCATCACAGTGTATAGGCTGGTGATCTCAAAGGATGATGGGAAAGCTTTCTTTCAACTGAGGGTGGAAACAATTTACTTCAGGGTTCAGGCACATTTGCCCATGACCAGTGGGCACAACCATTCCCTTCTTTCCTTCCCTGCCATATCGTAAAAGCAGCTACAGCGCAGAGGGAATAACTTGGCAGTGATGTCATCTCCCACCTTCACCTCTCCTTCCAGAAGCGAAGGCTCATTTGCTAGAGCGGACGACAAGGTGACGTGCAAACCAATCAAAATCATTCCGAGAGGGGTGATGCAGGCGTGCAAACCCCCACACTGCTACATTAGTCTAACAAACTGCAGCTACAAGCAAGGGATTGCAGGGTATTTTGTTTCTTTGTTAGGGAGGTTTTTTTTGCTGGTTTTGTCATTGTTGTACAATGAGCTGTGGCATAAAGAAAGGTAAGCCCTTGCACAGCGATGCAAGAGAAATAGTTTTCAATGTGTATAAGTAACTTTGATTGCGATGAAAACAAAACCACAGCTGTTCACAGAATGTCCGTGGCGACAGGTGTCAGTGAAAGATCTGTGTGGAGAATTTTGAAGGAGAAAGACAAAAGTGTTGCGAGTGCGAGTGGTGGGCAACGGTGGGCAAAAACCAACCGAACGCCCAGCAACATGTCACAAATCTGGATTCTTTTGATGAAGCAGTCCTGCTCCGAACAATCCATAATTTATACACGAAAGGCATTGTTGTCGCTGTACAAAAACTGATGAAGGAACTGGAAGAAAATATTAATTTTAAGGGTTCGCGTTGGTCGTTGCTTATGATCATAAGAAAATTAGGATTCAGATTTAAAAAGCATAGTGTAAACAGCAGGAAGCTACTCCTTGAATGAAACAGCATCGTTGCGTTGCGGGCGGCGATCATTTTTGCGTGAACTTAAAGAACTGCACAGAGAGCAAACTGCCGGTCTTTCATTTACATGGATGAAAGTTTCGTGAACACACACCACACTGTCCCCAAAGTTTGGCTGGATTCCAAAGATTCCAGGGGGGGGGGGGGTAAAAGTGCCAACAGGAAAGGGTCCCACATTTATTATTTTGCATGCCAGTGGTGAAAGTGGATTTGTGGAGGGGGCGAAGTTAGTGTTCCTTTCAAAAATAACTTCTGGGGGCTATCATGGGGAGATGAACACCAACAATTTTATGTTGTGGTTCGAAGAACAGCTTCTTCCCAATCTGGCTCCAAACTCTGTTATTGTGTGTGACAATGCTCCGTACCACAACAAGTTAATGGAAAAAATCCCAACATCAAACAGCAGGAAGGATGAAATGAAGTCGTGGCTGTCATCTCACAATATTCCGCATACAGAAGGTTTGCTGAAAGCCGAATTATATGAAATAGTTAAAATAAACATCTAGCAGTGCTAACATAAAATTGAAAATTGATAGTTTGCACCGCGATTCTTACTGCTCGTACTTTTACTCGTGCCATGGTTCCTTTCATAGTAGTTGGCTATGCTGACTTAGCAGGGAGTGACGTCAGCACTGCCATTTTATTCCTTCCCGGCTGTAGGTAGGGTTGCGGAAACTATGGTAAGTATATGGGAGGGGGTGTGGCTGAAAAAATGTGGAATTTCTTGAAACTGACATCAATGCCTCCTTTGTATTCCCTCGGTACTATTGTTAGAATTCTTTCAACATCCAGTTTCGGCTTAAGGGAGCTTTCAAACTATTGCCACTTGTAAACACAACTCCAGAAATCAATGCAACATACCGAAGTGACATGACAAATTTCACATGTTGCGTGTCACTTGGACTGGGCTGTTTTCTCAATAGTGTGCATGGTGTCTGTACACATGCACGATGAATGCTTTGTACAGAGTGCAGGGGCCCCTTGTTGTTTGTCACTGTGGTCTGAAAGCTCCTGTTGGGGTTCAAAATGGCAATCCTCAGTTTCCTTTGATGACTTGAACTTAAGATAAATCCTTGATTATAGCTTGTCACACCACATGCAAACTTTTAACGTGGGATGGCTATTCCAATATTTCACCATGGCCATTTGGCTTCATCAGGATATTAAAGCAGGAATATTTGCATGTGGAGGTGGAAGACAAGTATCCATAGCAAGTTAATAGGTTGTAGTACTGCATGTAAAAGGATGCATGCTAAAACGTGATAGTTCCTACAGAAGGGAAGAGTGCATTCACCGGGTTACATACATTAATTAAGGAAGTTCATGAACTATTCACGCACTTCAAGGAACATTTGAAATTCTATATTGGATTTGTAGAACATTAGTATTATTAATTTGTTTTATCGGTAATGGCAGAAATTTCATATCAGCCCATCCCAGATAATATTATACATAAATATTAAAAGTTACAATCATGACTGCATAATGTGCCAATTGATATAATTCTCATTAAGGTTAGAACTGAATTTTAAAAATTTGTTCTGAAATCCAGTGAAAAATGTGAAATGTTACTGTTAATGCAAGATTATACAATATTCTTCGCATATTATAAAAATAAGGTTTGAAAATAGTATCTTTTGGATTAGAGATTCATAATTTTAGGTTTTTTCATCATTCACAATTTTTAATGTAATGCCTATTACAAGTCTTATTTTTAGTGCCTATTATTGAATAATTTTGCTGCCTATTTGAGCAATTTTTAGTGCCTAGATTTTCAAGATCTGCATTTGAGCTGTAGTCAACATTATTTGATTAGTTGGAAACTAGTTTGAGGTGAGCTACAGCCTCACATCTAACCAGACATGTGTTATGTAAGTGTGGAGCAGTCACTGTTAACAGCTTGCTTGAGTCTCATTCCACATCATTTATGACTACTTTTTCATCCTTCCACCACAGCAGATATTCTTTTCGTATGATGCTGACGAAAGAACAAAAGGTCCACCAAATTGATGTTGAATAAGATATGTCTAACGAGAGGTACCTGAAATGCTGACCCAAAAATTTGACAACTGAATATGGATCATGAGTTTATTGTTATTACTAGGGCTCGGGACTATATGTTATAACATATTTTTCATTTGGCTTCGGATCTAATATTGGGATGAGATCTTTACCTATCTGATGATAATCAGCCGAAATAGACAAACTTTACACAGCATATTTTGACATATTTCACCATTTTCGCATTTTTACAACATATTTCTTCACTTTTGTTGTAAAAAAAGGTAAAAAAAAGGTAAAGTGCTCCCCTGTGCTTAGCACTACGCCATGAAGGCGTATAGGGGGTGTGGGGGTAAAGCCCCACACTTTCTTGATTCCCCTGACCGCCTTTACCCCCCAGGGTTTCCCCCAGGTACCCATGTTATTCGACGCCGGGTGGGTGCCGGGGCCGCTTCCATCGTTAGAAAAGTTCCCGGATTTGAACCGGCCGGGGATCGAACCCGGGACCTTCAGCATGGTAGTCAGATGCGTTACCGACTGAGCCACCGCGGCCGCTTCACTTTTGTTGTAATAAGACATATTTCTGTATAATTTCGTAATTCTCTCGCACATAATCGGTTATTTCATACTTTTTTCTTCGTAGCTTTAGCACAAAGGATAGTATATATCGTTGGTGGCAGGATATGGGAATTACGGAGGAAGAAAGGTGCAGTCTTTTCTTAGTACAGAACAATAATACCCCACTTTTTTTATCCTGCCGACAATTGATAGCCATGCAAACATTATTGAGGAAAAATGTTCTCTCTCATTGGTGCACGGGAAGTAAAGAAGTGTTGTTCTCATTTCTTTGCCTTTTACGCTTTTCACAAAAATCAGTCAAAAGTAAAACTAACATTCGGTACATTACAGCCCCTACTCTACTCTATCAGGTATGAGAGAAATTCCAGAGTACTGTTGTGCATATTGTTGGCTTTACTGGAAATATTTCTGCATTTTTCTGACATATTTGCAATTTTTCATGACATATTTTCCAATTTATATGACATAATTACATACATATTTTACAGTTTTATAGGACATAAAGTCCCGGACCCTAGTTTTTACACTGAGATGTTTGAAAACAATAATCAATAGTTGCAGATTTTTGTCTATTTACCCTCTTTATTCCTTTGTAGTAAATCATAAGCTTCAATATTTTGAATGTGTTTCGAGCCTGATAGTGCATTTTTATAGTGCCTATTTTTATAGTGTTTATTCTCACTTTCTTTTACTATTTAAGGATTTAATATTTTCTGAGGTTGAAGATCTATCATATGCTAGTTAAATGTAAAACATAAAAAAAGTATTAACAATCAAAAATATTAACTTGATTTTGTGATATCATTGAAACTATTCAGCCTACAAATATCAAATGTGAATCAATAACTTTGTGATTTTTCCAATACCTCAAATGATTCAAGACAAAATGGAAGCTCAGATTGTTTATTTCTGGAACCGTTTCAATATTTTCACAGATTGTTCATATGCTGGAATATCAAGAAGTTTGTCAAAGTTTAAGACCACTTTATGATTTCATGTGTTAATAGGGGACTGGGTTTATAGTTTAACACATTGACTGCCACAATGAAACAAAAAAATCCCTGCGGGCACAATGTTTTATTACAAGAATATAATAAAATGTTGAAAGTTTTTAATTATTTTATGTGGGTGGGTCATATGCAACTCATACGGTGCTGGAATCAATTATTACGCTACATGCCACATGAGTTACGTATATTTGACTCGCAGCATATTTATTGTTTTTTTTTTTTCAAGCAGTACTGTTTCTTTCCGAGTATTGTTATTTTTTTCTAAGCATTGAGTGCTTACTCTGCATATACTATTGTATCAATATCGTTCGAGGAGCTGGCCAGCAATAATTTATGGCCAAATGCACATTCGGAAAGCTTGAAAACTATCATGAGTGAAAATTTTTTTGTTTACTTGTCAGATTTAAGTGAAATATAAAGGCAAAAATAAATATAAAAGAAATTAATGTACATCTATTCATCCATGCTTTTTAAATTGTTTGTATTAATTGTGACAATACCAGCATCACTAAATAAGATTTTCACAAACCCTTTGCAAAATTTTGTCCACGGGGCCACTCTTTATGTAACATGTATGTTGTAGCATGGTATTGGTGAGCCCAACTTAAGAGTTCAGTATGGGGCTTATGGGGACAGTGTTGCCGCATGGTGCGCAGTGGAAGAAGGCTCCGGCGTGCATCGAACTTCTGCTGTAGTACACGCCGCAACTAAAGTTAGTGATTAACGGAACGGGTACTGTTCAATACAAGAATACAAATCCTTTCGCCATGATTTGATGGGAAGCTGTTCTTTCATGCGGCTGTGGTACAGAGTAATGACGGTCCATGGAGGGAGATTTGCAAATAACTGCTCCCGAATATACTTGTCATACGTCTTGCTGTTCATTTCATCGTGTACGTCGGCCGTGTTTTTTCCCTTTAAGTCCACTTTTTGCACAGAAAGGCTAATCGGGACTGGACCTACAGTTTAAACTGGGATCCGAACCACTATATGCCTCCAAAGGGTATCAAACTAGGACGTTACCACTGTGCCATCGGAGAGGCCTGTTTCACATTTATCGGCACACTGTCTTGTTTGAGACAAAACCGTGTTCATTACCGGCATGCACCAAAGCAAATCTCTCCCCCCGACCTGTAAGTGCTCGCAAACAACTCGTAAGACCGCACAGAAAGTCTTGTTGTGTCTTTATTGTTTTGTCCCTCTATTCGTTTTGCACAGCAGCAGCTCGACAGTCATAGGCGGGTCTAGATTATTTTTTTCTGGGACGTGCACAGAATATGCTGTAAGCATTACGTAATATTGGAAATATAATGTGCAGATTTGCAACTTATTCGACACATCAAAGAGTGCCCTTATATCGGTGTTGTGCCCAGTGTTTTCGAATGGGGAGGGGGGTAGTACGTACACTTTTTAGTAGCTGGTCCTCATATGCCATCTTCTCCTGCTGTTGACCCTCTTCTTTTAGGAATACTTATCCAAGGGGGAGTTATGACCAGCACATACGCCCATTGGACACGTCACGTCATTCACATCAATATAATTGCAAGGGTTCGTTCTAGGTGTAATTTGTGGTCAGATGAATTAATCGGAACTGAGCCTTCAATGTATAATCCATCCTAGAATGTACCTCCGCCAGGAAATGAACCCAGGGCCCTTGGATTCTAAGGGGATAGCATTAGCAGAATTTCCGTCGTCGCATTATAATCAAGTGATCCAGGGTTCGATACCTGCTGGAGGTACATAGTACTTCGTATCTCACATAAAACTGTAGGTCCAGTCCCAACTAACCTATCTGCGCATAAAATTGGACTTAAAACTCAATCAATCAATTATTAGTAGAGGTGTGAAATAAAAGGAGTTCTATTGTATTTTTACTCATATGAAGGATAATTACAGAAAGGAGACTGACATTCTTTTAACTATCTAGGAAAAATGGCTCGATCATTTTTTTTATCTTTTAATATAACGCTCTCAATACTTTTCATAATACTTAGTCATCATTTTGGGAGGGGCAAGTGAACCTACTCCCGAAAAATCCGGCAATGTATTATATACAATGTGCCTGGGAAGTTTCGCCGCACATCGCCTCGTATTAAAGTTATATTCGAAGTCGTTGGATTTTGCGTACCTCTTGACGTTTTTTCTGCTCGTTTGGTGTTGCAAGAGGACCTTTAATCGCTTCGCTATTAATTTTGTAAACAGTTTTGAACGAAATTCCAGTCGTTTCAGCATTTTTGCTTGCAGTCCAACTAACACTTTTACCAGGATTTTTCTGCTTGAAGTATATTTATATTTATTACAATTTGTCTCTCTTTACTTGTAAGACTCTGGACACTTTTATGCTTGATAATACCACCCCTTGCCATTTTGCTGTTGTAGAATAATTATAATAATAAATTCCTTCAAGAAATACCCAAAATGAGAAAGCGCGTACGCAAACAACAAACCACTTGACCCCCGACAGGAGCCGCCTATTCACGAACTTTTGCCTGGCCATTCCCCGCCCCCTTCCCTCTTCCCAACACGTGTTTGCAGCAAGTGGCAACCCTCGGACAGCTGTTAGTTTTAACTCCCCAAATCGCGGTAAACACAAGAAAGGAAAACGTCTTCTTTTGATGGTCCGAATTGCAAAAGAAGGTGTAAACCATCAAAGCCTTACATTTCCTCTGGTTTTTGCTTATTTATTATTTTCTCTTCGAATGATAACGACTTTTGTTTCTGACAGAAACACACTTGTTTAGGGGTGGTGATCTCAAAAGTAAAAGCCCATAAGGGCCCATACTGAACTCTTAACTTGGGCTCCACTATAGTGTGAGTTGCCTCTGCAACACGAGTCCCCCAAGCTAAAGAAACATGTAAGATGCTTCATGAGGCCCCGGGCGTAAAACAAGCGTAAGTTAAATAAAAGTCATGTTGCAGCTAGCATGTTAAAGTGGGATCCAAATTATCTTTGAAACGTGCCTCCACTGGAGATTGAACCCAGGACCATTGACCGAAGGGAATTCATAATGGCTACAATATAAAACAATGTTTTTTATCTAACACTAGAGAAGAAGTAAAACATGACTGGAGATGTCTCGAACAAGAATGTTTGGCTAAGCAAATTTAAATTTGCAATTTATCACGGTCAACACTTTTTAGTATCTTTGTTACCCTTAGGGGGAGTTCACACCCAAGTGACAAGCGACATGACGTTTGAGAAAGAACAAGTCAACAGCAGTGTTTCACACCAAACCAGCGTGACAGGCTGCACAAGTGACATCCAACGTGTGTTGCTTGTAGCTTCAGTGTGAAATCTCAGACAAGAAGCATTGTTGCCATTTCATATTGTAACCTTTGTTTGTTCAGTTGTGCTTAATGAAAGGTTCTTGGTTAATCAAGCTGTCGCAGGTTCGATTCCTGCATCAGGGTTCCCACTAACCTGTAAGTCGTTGAAAAATCAGGGAAATCAGTTTAAGAGTGAAATGGGCATGGAAAGTCAGGGAAAGTGGATGGTTTCTGTGCTTAATTGAGTCTGGAAAAGTGAGCATTTTTGTATTTTTGTTCCGTCAACAACATGACTGAAATTTTCCGGTAACATTGATTTATTGGCCTCCCCGATGGCACAGAGGTAGTGTCGTCGCCTTGTAATCAAAGGGTCTTGAGTTCGATACCCGGTGAAGGCACATAGTGGTTCGGACCCCACTTTAAACTGTAGGTCCAGTCCCGATTAGCCTTATTGTGCATAAAGTGGACTTAAAACACCAACTCAACAACAACACCAAAACATTGATTCATTGGAACATGTAACGTTGATGGCATAACATTTCCATATTAATATATTAGTGTTATAAAATAGTTTGAACAATTATTTGAAAATACCCGGTAAACCTGGAGAAGTCTGAGAATTTGGTGTGGCAAAATGAGTGGGAAGCCTGTCAACCTCTATAAATTTGAAGTCCAGACCCAATTAGCTAATCTGAGCGTACAGTGTAGTCAGATAGGGGCTAGTGATAAACAATTTGACTTTGTGATTTCCCAGTTTCAGTTATTTGAGGAATGAATAACACATATCTTAATCACATTGTTTTATTTTTTATAAAATGTATATATACTTCACATAAATATTTACAGTTTTGTATAAAAGATAATATATAAATTCATTATGTATAAATACATGCACTCTGATGTGATTACACAATCTAAAGTTCACAGGAATAGAAAAGGCTGCATAAAAGTAGCATTGATAACATTTTGTTTATTGCTTATACCGCACATAGAACCATACACTGTTGATGATGGCATATTCACGGTAAATTCCAAATTAGATTTCATGTTAAATGATTAGTGAAATCCATAGAATTTCCATATTGTGGAACACATATTTTACCTTCACTGTGAAATAACAGAATCTCTCAACGCAATATGCTCAACCATCTTAGAAATCTGATTTTTGTGTCACGATACCTCTGGAACTGGGGCAAGAAACGTTCAAATCATCACATTTCCTGCAGTTATAATATTTTTTGTAAATCTCTTTTTCGAGTAATTTTGTTCAGTGGTTCCCAGAAAGTCTCTATCGAAGGATGGATTTTTAATTTCAGGGCTAATTTTTATCTTGAAGATAAGCATATTTACCAGTAATATTAAAGTTCGAAATGAGAAATCTTAAAAATACTCTGTTGTGCTTTTGTGTGTCCATCAGTTCTTAAGCTTTCTAATTTATGGTGGCCAGTTTTGAGACCTAATCCTAATATATCTGATGAAATGCAAAACAAGATTTGATTTGATCCATGAGTGAGCCACACATTTTCACATAATATTGCCTGTGAGAAGAATTCACATGCAATAATGTACACCCCCCCTGTCCCCCACCCCCTTTGTGTGTGTGTGTGTGTGTGTGTGTGTGAGAGAGAGAGATGAAAAGCTTGGAAGGCTTTCAAGGTTTCAAGAATATAGCATACCTACCTTTTCGTATTGTTTGTTATGCTTTTATCCAGGTTAATACAGGTAACCAATGTAAATTTTCACTTAAAGTTTTCAGTAAATTATTCTACCAGGGTGGCTACTCACCAGGAATTCCCTAAATTTCGGCAATTGTACGTGAAGTATTGGAATTGTGCTTGAATTTATACTTATTTATAAATGCCCCTAGGCAAGTTTAATCAGTTTAGCTTTTATATTTATCGAGAAAGGAGAAGAAAGTTGTGTGGGAAATAAAACAGAATTCTCTAAATCTGTTTACTTTGTTAGTGGCCTTTGTAGAACAATCTATCTGACAGATGGAAGAAAGTTCACGTTGATAACTGGGAATTATACTTGAATATTATCATGGTCCTAGAGTGGCCACCCTGACTACGTGTTTGTATGTTGCCCTCCCTATTTCATATTATTGCTTTTCAATAAATGTTGCTTTAGTGTTTCATCACGTCACTATTCACTGATATACAATCTTCTCACTGGCCGCAATCGCATGTTGCTGCTGTCTAGCATGTAACTTGAGCTGGACCGTTTTGGCGAAGTCACTGGATCGTGGTGCACTTTTTCGTAATTAGGATCTGCCCTCAATGTGTCGCGGTGCAGACTGAGCTTCCGTTTAGGGAGTCGTATGTAGCTGGGTGACCCCTGTTGGTTCCATGTGGGTGTCCTAAGAATCTTTCTCTTTCCTTCTGTGTTCTGTATTTCCATATTTTCGTCTTGCGTGTTCGGTTTTCTGTCCTTTTGCACTATGCACGCTCCTTCAGCCATCCCTAGTGGCAAAGCCTCGTTTTCAGAGTTGCTTGTTTTGCAAACCATGCCTCTTCCGCACTTTCCATATATTCCAAAAGGACCCATGCATATCTCTCCTGGACCCTAGAAGAAAATATTTACATTAGATAGTGTCAGTTCTAAAAGGTACAATATAATTTGCATAATATTTGTATGCAACTGTATGTACGTTACACATTTTTTAAGATGTCTCAAATAGCTTATGCATAAGCCTAATGTTCTAGCTTCGAGTCTAAGCCTGGAGATGTATGTTTCTTTGTTGTGAATGTATAATCATTAGAGGCTTAATATAGGCACCAAGAATGATGAACATAAACTTAAAGAAGTCAAAATAGGAAGTTAACATGAAATTATTATTTTTCTTCTTGTCAGTTGTGCACTTATTGATTTCTGTTTATTGTATTGTATTGTTGTTTTTTTACATTGCCTTTTCTACTTCTGGCTAATCAGAACATGGAGAATGAACGGCTATTAAGTGCCCTAACCAGATCTCGAACCCAGAACATTCAGTAGCGACCCTGCAGGGTGTATTATGATTTTGAATTATCATTAAGGGATGAACCGATACGAAATTTTGGCCAATATCGATGAAGCACAGATATAAAATTTACCATGTACTGATAACCGATTTTCTACTGATCCAATATAAAATTTCAAATAGTTCATTGACTGCCTTAATAAATATATTATCAGATGAACAAAGCTTTTACATTGGAAAAGAAGCTACATATTTAGACATTTTCAAGTATGGAATGGACAACATTATATGTTTATATCCATAAAAATTATACCAAAATGGCACAATATTGCACTAAATTGTAATATATTTATGGATAAACCAATACACTGATATAACAATATCAGATTGGCCAATACCGATAAATATAAAAAAGAAAAATACCAATAAGAGTACTGTCACGTCCCTACAATAATCGCTGGGAGCCAATGAGCAAAATCAAAGGCATGACTAGAAGATTTATATTTGCAGGTTGATCAATGTGCACTAACTTATATTTATGTCAACTGCGAAATTCAAGATTTGTTAAGTGTGCTTCGAAAATAGTTGAAGTAATTAAAAACAATACCTGAATAGCATTTTTAGGCAAGATTCTGCATGATAAGCACTAAACCTGGAAATAGGCATTCATAGATTCTGTAGAAATGTATTATTAGGCTCAAATTAACATAAAACAAATGTCGAACATTAAAGTGTATTTAAATTCATAGCTCAAACATGGTCTAATTCCCTTTATACATGTGGGTCATTCCGTATGAAATCATACAGAAAAAGTCTAAAATGTAACCCACCATGTCATATTCGCTGCAATGTTATTTGTAAATTGTTGTCCAACACAAAACCATGTTTCAGAAGGAATGTCTGCATTTATCAGGAATCACAATCTGGTCTTCCTAATTGCAAATCGTCAATCAGTGTGCATTCTGTGTTGAAAATTCAAGCACATAATGTTGAAAACAACAACAACCTGAACCACCCTGTATATTTGTTTAATTTTTTTTTGCCAACCAAAATCATCCATGCAATTAAAAAGGAGTAAAATACTATGATACAAATATTTCAAAGAAGGGTATGAATCCAAATATGGTGTCACTTTACGAGCTCAATGTTCTCATCTTCACATTCCACCATAGAGGGTGTTAACAAAGGGTTTCTTTACGTTTCTCCATTATGGATTTTCGCCTTAATGTATTAAGGTATCACTGTAGCAATTTTCATCCATATATAGAATAGAATATAGAATATTTAGGCAAACAATCTACTCAGCAAAAGGTCTTAAACAAAATTGGTGAAAAATTTGCAGATAAATGAAAAATTACGAAAATTGTAAAGAAAAATCTTCAAAATTTTGGATGAAATCATCTATAAACAACACAAAATTAAGCACATGAATATTTTGCCTGTAGTTGGGAAAGTAGTAGAAATAAAAAAAAATAATAAAAAAACAAAACAGAAGCTAACCTCCATGACAGAGTGGTTAGCACAACGTGCTACGACACCAAGAGTTCAAGGTTCGAATCCCATCTTGGGCATGGGTGTTCTTTGTGAGTGCTCCTTAATCAGTATCATCACTCATCCTCATGTTTGCGAATAGCCAAAAGTGGCAGGAAAGCAAAGTAATATAAACAAAGTTAATTATGCAACCAACTATAAGTGCACATGTAACATCCACGTAATTATAAAAAGATGTATATTTGTAAATTTTCATGAAATTTGCCTGCAGAAGTTTTCCATGTTCCTTGAATGGTCGAATTAGAACTGTGCCTTACATAGATGAATCATTACCGTTGTTTTATTTTACACATGAGTGAAATTGACCCTCATGGGAATACTATGTTAGGCAGATGTGAGAGCAGGCACAATAAAAAAAATGAACTTACTTTTGCACAGACATAACAGCAGCCACAGGTATCTTTGACAACTCCGAACGAACACTTAGGTTTATTTCCACATGTCACCTGTTCACATGGAAAGCAGGACAATCCCAAAGCACTGAAAGGAAAGTAGTTTATAATTATGAGACCTGTATGAGATGGCTAAGGGTATATATATACAAGGTGGTTATAATTAAAGTGACGGTGTTCAGAGTGGTACAGCACGGGCTGTAATGAGAGTAGCAGTATGAAACTTCGTAGATATGCTAATGAAACAATGCGCTCGCGAATTATGCAAAAAAAAAAAAATAGTTCCAATTCTCGCCACCAGGGTAAAAATGGCGCTGTAAGCAGTCAAAACTTGGTATAGTTACAGGAAAAACACTATAAATCGCAGAAAACAATACTCTTTGTAATAAAATATCGCTACAATTTCACTATTCGAATTACATGAACATTACTAAAGGAAAAGGCAACAAGCGTCACCAACAACAACCAGGGAGCTCACACAGTGGTTAGGCATTGTCACCGACTTTGACGTCAGAGTTACGGAAAATTCCACGTTTTGACTGCTTACAGCGCCATTTTTTACCCTGGTGGCGAGAATTGGAACAATTTTTTTATTTTTGCATAATTCGCGAGCGCATTGCTTCATTATCATATCTACGAAGTTTCAGACTGCTACTCTCATTACAGCCCGTGCTGTACCACTCTGAACACCGTCACTTTAATTATAACCACCTGGTATATATATACTATAAATCATGTCACAATACCCTAAGCAGCAGTTTTTAACTTTTCCTTGCCACGGACCATTTGTAAGTACAACAGATATCCACCAAATATGCTCAGTTTACAAATATTGCCATTGTAGTCACCACAGTGCATGCCAAGTTTGTTGATTCTTTGGCAGGGTGTGTATGCCATTTGCCGACATTCAGACAGCATTTGCACATTGTGATGTGTGTTCATACTATTTAAGATAATTGAGAAGTGCACCACATCTGTGAAGTCCTAAAGTATGGGAACTTTTATTCAAAATTACTCATCAGACTTGTTTTATTACAATTACAACAATAATACTGAACACCGTGAATGATGGTCTATTACTGTAAAGTATTTTTTTAATGAGAATGGTTTTCCTTCCACTTATTATAGGAAACTTAATAGCTGCAGCTTGTATTCTGAGGTATATGAAAAGTTTCAAGTTTTCAAGAGCAGAAAAGTTTTTTTCACACTCTGAAAGTCTTACAAACAAGCCCAGAAATTCATCGGAGTGTTCTTTGATGATATTCAAATAGGGATCTTGTGTTTTGTATTATAAACAATCTACAACTTTCATAGAAAAGATAAACAATCTGTTTTTTAATGGTAGTAAACCGTGGAATATATTTAATTTTTTGCTCAGTTTATTTAGTAAGTGACAATTTTTTTAACCTTTCTAACTCAACTTACCTTCCCATGTTTTAAACTTCGACTATTTTTGCCTTAACCTGAAGAAGCCACATGAAGTGGTGAAAGCTAGAGTAAAATAGTAAGTACATGCCTTATCTAATTTACTATTAGTTTTAAGGTTTCAAGTTGCACATGCAATGGCTTAATTTTAGAGCTGTCCGTGATTCAAGTGAAAGTCTTGGCAGTAGCAGTGATTTGTTTATGTACATTTTTCACATTTTAAGAGCGGTTATGAACAGGAAGGCACAAAAGCCCACTTTTCACACATGATGTCTTTGTACCTCTGTATTCCTTCGAGGCACCAATAGTCAAAGTAGTTTAGTAGAATTTACGTGTATTGATTGTTGTACCCTGAAATGAACTTTTGTACATAAGGCCTACAAATCTGTTAACATTATTCATTTCCAAAAAGATTTTGTATCAAATAGCCTTTCTATGTAACAGAAAACTCCATTCCAAATTACACTTGCAATAAAAATAACAAGAGTATTCTGAAACCAGGTGTCCTGAGTTTGAATCATAAGTTAGGTGTGGAAACAAATCTCAGATTGTCATTTATAAGCACACAGGAAACATCAGGAAACTCTGTGAAAGCAATGATGATTTTGAATTGCCTGATGATATTTGGGATTCATAATATATTTTTTAATAAAAATAATGTGGTCAAAATTTTTATCCTAAATAAAAATAAAACAGACTGCTTGTTTTTTCACAGTTGTGTTGCTATATTACAACAATGTAACATTGACAACATCCATTGTATAAGGGATTCCCTTTTTTATTTAAAAAAATCTTAACCATTGTTATAACTGTATCTTTAGTCAAACTAAAAATAAATGTCTGATGAAGGGAGAGTGTGTTCTCCTGAAACGTCACAATGAAAAACTGTGTTTTTATGCTTGTAATCACCGTAGAGTACAAGAGAAATAACACATTATAGTGTAAGCAGGTTGAATTAAGATAAAGTTCATTTGATTTTTCAGTGTTCTGTAGTGAACAGTTGGTCAGATAACATAATACTGACCTGCATAATCTATATTCAGGGGTATAAGGCATGACTTTCACAGAGGGCACTCAAAAGTCAACCTCACTTCCATGGACACTCCGGTAACTGCAAATGAGGCTTTGACATCTTTACCTACCGTCAGTATAATCCTCTGTAGGCCTGTGTGCAGTCCTCAGCCACAAGTTGATTTTAATAATTTTTCTTGTATGTATGCATTGCTTGCATTGTAGATTATTTCTCTAATAGTCTACAGTTATTACAAGCATAAGAACACAGTTTTTTGTTATGACGTTTCAGGAGAACACAAATAAATGTCTTGTGTTCTTCTGAAACGTCACAACGAAAAACTGTGTTTTTATTAGACTACAAGATAAGGAAGTTGATTTTAGTTATGGTAAGTAGCTGAGCCCCATATAATGTGATGGAAGCAAATAGCTCGAAGTGCTGATGCACCCAAAATTTTCGTTTCAGTCAATCAATGTATATTCGCCCCCTGATATTGTTAGAATAAACAAATCAAGGGAAAAAATTGATGAGAGACCATGTAGCACACATGAGATTATAGAAACATTTATGGTACCCTTGTTGGAAACCTGATAGAGATCTTCTGTAGCTTAAATCATGTAGTGAACATTTATGTACGAATCAGGATGTCTACTCACTGGGAATTCTGTGTGAATTATTTGCTCCAGGAATTATGCATGAATTTGTCAATTTCTACCGATAAGTTTCAACGGTCTGACCTCCCCACAAAATTTTCAGGCATCGCCCATAATGTGAAGTTCAGCAGGATTGAACTATTTATCTAAATGGAATTGGTCGTCATAAAAGAATACAACAGTTAAGAATTAAATGGAGAGAATTCTTCATAAATAACGTGTAGTGTTGAGATGTTAAGTCGTAAAATTGGTGAAAATTAGGGATGAGACCTCGATGGGCATATAAAAGTTGAGATGGGTACGAGACCAGAATCTTCGAGAATCGAGACAAGGCGGAATCGTAGTGTGCGAGACTTTCGATCTCGCCACCAAAGTTCTCGAGTCCCAGCCTGGGTATGATTTACATCAATTTCATCTGATCATGACTGATTCTCTTCGTCGCGATTAGTCCAAAGTGGCAGAAAAGCAACGCTAAATAGCAAAATGGTAATTACGAAGTTCGAGACTTGATATGAAATCGTAGATTTTGTTGATATTAATTGTCAGGTCAGTCCATCAGCCACAGTTACGAACCTGTGCTGCATGGTTGATGTAACTTTTTCGATGATTTGTAGCACCAAACCGAGTCACCGAACAACAACAAACGTTATTAATAGGGAAAGGATTTTAAGGTGCGAAATTATGGTTGGGAAAGGGAAAAAAATGGTCTGAAAATGTTTTAAAAAAGGTGCTGATGAAATGCCTATATTCAATGCTCTCTTTTTTTGCACCTTCTGTATATAATGCGCGCGGACCGCATAGAGAACTGTGGTTCTGTCGAATAGGTTTTGTTGAAGTTCGTCATTTCTCTCGCGGGTTTTGCTACATTATGTTGGGAACTATTGGGGCTGAAATACCATTTTAGAACTCTCCTTCTGCTCTGTAAAATGAGACTAGGATTTTATGTAACTGCTCAGGAAGAGTGAAAAGCATTTATTTTTCTCTCCAATTTTTCAACAAAACCTGAAAGAAAAGGAAGGAAAAAGGTGCTGAAGCATCAAAGAGGGTGTAAAAAGGGGATAAATGTGCTAATCTCACGAAAAGATGCAACAAAGTGTGTTCATTTTACTTGATTTCATGTCCTAAAATAAATATCCCAAACGGTATGAGAACAGCTATATTTTTGGAAAGAGGGCTGCACCTTGAAATCCGTTCCCTAGATATTAACACGAGTTGCAATTTGTGCAGCGACACGTTGTGTATACTACGTATATATATTTCGCAACTTCGTTCGAGAACGAGACAGGCATTTACAGCTCGAGATGATACCGAGAAGGGGCCAAGTCTTGTCTCGATTCGATACCATCCCTAAAAAGGCACCCCCCACGGTAACTCTGTCGTATTTTAATTAAGACATCCGTGGTTTGATACCCGATGGAGGCACATGCAAGTTCGGATATCATTTTATCATAAAGGGGGCTTATACTTTGACAAACAAGTCCCGAAACTCCCCTAAACAAAATTGTTTACATTTAAACCACATCTATTATAAACATGCGGGGAAGTTCCCCTCCACAAAAGAATCATCCCTGGCAAAAGAAAATTATTTTTACCCTGCCAGGGATGTTTTTATTCCCCTCAAAGAAAAAATTGAATTGAAAGCGTATTGTACACAATTTCTTAAGCATGTAACAAACACAATTTAAAAATCATTATTGGCCCAGTCATCAAAGATTTCCCTGCCGAAAAGTCTGCAGCCTCGTCGATTAAAGAAGGATACCATTCTGCAACTGACTAACTCATCGAGTCGAATCAACAACAGGCTGTTTTTCACTTATGTTTTCATGGCATAGTGCTGATATTTTACATGTATTAAAACGTTTGCAAGAAGCATGGGGTAGGTGAGACGGACATTAAGTTTGAACTTGGACTGGTCAAGTTTTCGGTGTAACTACGTAGTTCAATATCTCTTATTGTGTATGAGTTTAGGTTTTCCTACAATGTAAATATTATTGTTCCTAAATTACGTGTAAATGTTATCATAAGATTTAATGGCGTAGGTTATATCCAATGTTGTGAGACACTTAGAACCTCAAGGCAATAGTTTAGTGTACTGGCTAACCTTCAGAAATGAAAACGCACATAGGCCACTAAGTGAGCATCCCTCAAAGCAAAAAGCTTAATTCGCACGGTGATTATAAATAGCAGAACCAATACAGTGGTGTCCCAAGTGCACCCAAGATTGAGATTGGTACTGTAAAGCTATCTCGGGAAAACCATACGACATACCTGCTGGCGAGATGGTAGGAAAGACAGAACGCAAGCAACAAAGCAGCGTAGTCCATGGTGGAGGCCTGATGTCTGCTGCGTTTGTGATTGCGACCTCCTAGGCACCGCCCAGTTATATGCTGACTCTCCGGAAATTCCCTCTTGGCGCTTGTTACGGCGGAACCCGCCTTCCTAGAAGGATGGCATGACGTCACATTTTGGATTAACGTCTTACGTGAGCATGTAGGTTGGTGTCACTACCTATGGGGTCCTTGAAATGAAGAGCGCTGGTTTTCGCCCCCCCTTTTCTCCATGTGTAAAAATATGCTCTCTTGGTGAAAATAGTAAGGGTACAATAGCGTATATGCCACCGACTGTCCCGGTTTGAATCTTGTGTGTTCCTTCGTAGCGCTGGCACCGAGACGAGATGAGACTTCAGTCAAATATAATGCATGGTATATCTACGCAATGTATTATTAATCCGTTAATGGAAGTGGAGAGCCTGTGCAGCGTGGTTGCACACATTTGGGATAAAATTTAGTTTTCCGGGTGTTGGGGGCGCGTCGAAACGAGGCGGCATGCGTAACAATGTCGTTAGGAAACGTTGTTTCCCCTTAATAACCCAGGATCCGTCGTGTCTTGTTCTGTATTTCGAGACGAGATGAGAGACTTCAAAGTTTCGTCTCGTCACCTTTCCTACCGAGACCGAGCACGACCGAAGATTTCAGGTTCGAGTCCTGGCGTTGTTCATCAGTTTCATCCTCGTCGCCGCTATTAGCACAAAGGAAAAAAGTGAGGTAATGTAAAAAATACGAAATAACCAAAATAGAATACAATGAATTTCAATTGTACCTTACAATCGTACGTGGGAACTGGGAAGGCATGAGAACGTGGCTACGACCGTGGGAAAGTGTTGCCTGCAAGGAAAAGTACATATAAAAAACTGAAAGAATATTAGTCGAGTCCAAATAAATTATGTTCGTGCCCACACATTTTTTTTTTTTTTTTTTTTTTTTTTTTTTTTTTTTTTTTTTTTTTTGCAGGATGAGATAGCAGTCACCGAAATTGATCTCGATACCGTTGAGCAGACCACCCATTAGTATTAGTAATGTGTTGTTAAGTCAATTTTATGCTCAAGTAGGCTAATCGGGACTGAACCTGCAGTTTAAAGTGAATTCCGTACAACAATGTGAAATAGTTTACTTGTAGGTGGCGTATTTTTAGCAATTTGCATACTTTATTCCTTTGTGGTAAGTTCGTTTAATGTCGTTGCGCTCCAGATAACATATTTTTATAGTGTCTAAATGTTATTTTGAGCATTTGTGCCAGTTTTGCACAATTTTGCCTAAAACACATTTTTCGAATTTTGAGCGCACTTCAGATTTTATACACGAATGTTGACTTGGCATACACCAAATGGTATTTTATTTACTTCAGTAGCAATTCATTTTTTAAAGAAGTGGATACTACCACTAGTGAGTGGATGTTATAAGGAGATCAGTTCAAACTCGGGATGATATCGAGACTGTCGCGTCTGTGCTTGAGGGGGCCTGTCTCGGTCTTATTTCGAGGGAGTCTCGAATTATTTATAGTAGAAGCAACGTATTCCGTGTATCACCGCGGAAACTTTCACTACACATAGATAAATATTAAGAAATTGAATCCTCGTTTCGATGCTACGAAACCTCGACTTCTTTTATCTTTGATATAGCCTATGCAACACCACCACACTTATTTCCAGTTGCCACGTATCTCACTTTGCAGATACGGTAAACAAAATATATGCCTGTCTATAAATAATCCGCTTGGTATGTCTGAATAAGTCGTAAAGTAAAGAATTTTGGCTTTTCAAATTAATTTTTATATATTACTAAAATACCGGGAAGTCTTCCTCTCGTCTCGGTACCATCACAGATCAAACCGTCTTTACCTTTGCCCTATCCTAGGCCATCACGGTCGACAGATCTGTACATTGGAAAAATGTAGAAACGAACTCATACGTACTGTACGTAACGGAAGCCGCTATTGCTTTTTTTTTCTTTCTTTTCTTGTCCTCGAATAGGGAGGGGTCGGTTTTTTGCGTACAGCATCCGGCCCTACAGAGGATGTGGTTGGCATACTCGCACCATCACTACAAAGCATGCGTGAACTGATAACCATGTGCGGATGCGCGTTATCTTGATGAAGCAGGTGCCAATTAGTGCCCGGTCATTGACGCCGTGTTCAGTCACTTGCCCTCCGAACTAGATTCCTTACTAAAGTTTGCTACCTTTTAATAGGCTGTTGAAGGCCACTCTCTCTTGCTTCCCACAGCCTAAGAATCAGCAACAACTTGTATAGTTGAAGTCGTGATTCGAACGCCAATTTACTTCCAAGAAAGTTCCGAAAGGTCAGTTTCCTTCTGACAAGCATATGTCGAGTCCACGTGGAGCCCAGTATATCCTCCCCTCAAACCTTTCCCACCATTAGCGTCCGCTTTAGGAACTGGCAGTACTTAATCAAGTCCACGTGGAGTACATGAGATGTTACCAAATCAGTTTTTCATGGCGTGAGGTTGCGGTTATCTTTTCTAGGTTGTGTTATTGTGTTGTGCTATTTTTTATACAATATGGAGACCTTGGGAGTGTAGCGTCGTCGCAGTTCGTGTTGGATGTTCGTAGCTTCTTTATCTCCCAAGATACGGAACTGGCGTTGGAATCAGGACTTCACCTATAGCTGTTGCTGCCTTTTCTCTTTTTTTTACCATTTGTCCTTGAGATTTTTTTTGTAACTTTTGTAGAAACAGAATTAGAAAGGATTGACGAATTGTTTTTGTTTTCAAAAGCTAATTCTATTTTCACTAAAATTCTGCGCAAAAATTGAACATTCGTCGATACGGTTATTCGTGAAATTATTTCGACAAATTTTAGAATTAGGTATTGCACATTCCAGTGTAACCAAGGAGTGATCATTTAATTAATGTGTATACAATTTAGGTAGAATTGGAACTTATGTATCTAGTGATAACCGGTGTTATGCTGCTGGCAACACTGCAGCCAGGCCAGTATGTTCGGAGGAGAGGTAGAAGAAGGGAGGAATTGATTCTGTTTTGGCGGGGGTTACAATCTTGACCTTGAGCCGCCTCTATTCGCATAACGCGACGTAGAATTGGATAGGAACCAAACTAAACTCTGTCCCAGGAATCTGTGAAGCAAAGCCGCGCATAAAAATACAGAAGGGGAGAAAATGAGTGGGCGGAGGGAAGCAGTGCGCGCTGCTGTAAACAGCTGGTAGATGTACTCGCTTCCCTTCTCACTAGTTCATTGGTCTGTCTCGAGTCACCATTTACGCAGAACAGAGTATAGTTGGAGAAGAGATTTTTCGTTCGAGACCTATTGTAGTGAGACTTTGTTGACTCCTCTACTCTCAGCTAATATTTTGTATCTTAAATAACAGAGATTTATATGAGAAACGTTAAGCTATTTTTTTTAGGTTTCTATTCGTTTAGTCATAGGCGGATGTAGCATTTGTTTCTGGGAGGGGCAACAGAATATACTGTAAGAATATGATAAGATGTAACATTGGAAATATATCGTGCACATTTTTCGACAAGTTAAAAAAGAACCCTAATTATATATTACACATATAATGTGAATATTATTTAATTATTATTATATGTAATATTCACATCAAGACAATTACAGGGGTTTGTTTTAGATCCAATTTGTGGCCAGATGAACTAATTGGAACTGGACCTTCAAAATGGAATTCGAACCACTAATACAATGCATCTCCACCGGCGAACGAACGAACCCAAGGGCCCTTGGATTATAAGGTGATGGCATTAGTAGGTTTTGTGAAATACCAGTAGTTCAACTTTATTTGGAATTCGATTAACAATGATTACAGAAAATCGATTGATTTGCTTTATTTTACTTCGCTTTTTTGTCACTTTGCCTAATTTGCGAAGATGGGGATGAGTGATGATATGGTGAAATTGATGAATGGACACTCACAAACATCCATGCCCAGGCCAGGATTCGAACCCGGGACCCCTGTCTTCGTAGCGCGATGTGCTAACCACATCGCCACGGGGGCCGACAATTACAGAAAAGAATAAGCTTGAGAATCCATTTTCTCAGGTAAAACTGTCGCAAACATGAAAATACACTCTCGCTGTGTGTCCAACGTTATTGCCTTGTAAGTAATCAATAAGTTCCCGGATTCGATTCAAGATGTCGACCTATTTTGTGTAGTAAATTTAGTCCCGATTAATGCATTTATGCTAAACTTCGTTAATTTTTTTTACTATCTAGAAAAGGGTTGCTCGAACGTATCTTGTTTGTTGTAATATAATGCTATCAATACTTTCTATAACACTTAGTCATCCCTTTTGGAAGGGGCACTACTTGCCCCCGGGTGATCTGCTTCAGAACAGCAATCAGGCCGAAACGTCAAGGGGTCTGAAGTTGTGTGTGTTTACACCACGATAACGCGCGACAGCACACAACTCATGAAAATAGGAACATCGTTTCAATTGTCGTCTTCATCCTACACATTCACCCAATCTCGTACCGAGCGATTATGATGTGTTTTGAAAAGTCGGTGGCAAGAAGTTCAGTGTAGACGACAATAAAGAAATAAAACGTGAACACACTCAAAAGATTATTCTTCACGCTGAAGCAAGTCATTACGAAAGGTTTTGGGGCATGCTCATTGGATCTGGTGTGAAGAGTGACAAAGTGTTTTCAATCTTATTTTATATTTGTTTTGTTAATAGAAATAAAAACACTACGGCTACTTTTTGACTGCCTTGTGTTTGTAGCACTGTCTTCGAGGTCCCACTCTCTAAACTGTAGGTCCAGTCTCTATTATTCTATCTGGGCATAAAATGGGCTTAAACTTTGAATGTGGATATTTTTTCTCAGGATGTCACTATTGCAAATGAATGGGTGATGTAAGAGGCCTGTGTGCGCTTGGAGGAACCGCAAGCCGTAGAAAGAAGTTATCTCAACAGTGCTGTCTTGGTTTTTCGTGAAAGACCGAGGATCGTGAGTCAAGTGGCAGATTTCGATGCGAGGTCAAATGGTTCTACTTAGAGACCCAGAGAGAGATCCGTTTTCGTGGAATTAGCGAATGGCGGCGTGTTCACAAGGTGGCCGGCCGTTGGTGCAATGTTCGAAAATGGGGCAAGGTAGCCGAACGGTTTATCTGCATGGAATGGAGTTTATCAGCCGCGACTCAACCGTGCGTTCTTCGTCTGGCGCCACTCTTCGGTGTCCATCTCATCATGATATGAAACTGGACCTTAAGTCTGGGGATGGGCGGATACAAAACTCCAAAGATTTTAACGTCGGATCCTGACGGATTCGTGCATCAGAAAGTTGTTGAGTTTCTGTTTAAGTCCAGAGAGGTAATCGGGGATGGACCTACAGTTTAAAGTGGGATCAAACGGTTTATTTTTCTAATTTTATGCCGCATTTTTGCTCACTAATGTGTAGGCTAATCGCGACGTTGAGGATAGTTGACGATTATATGAAATTGGTGAAGGTACGCACAGCAAGGAACACCCGTGCCCAGCCGGAACTCTTAACCTGGAGAGATCGTGAGTCGTTCAACTCTCGCTCACCGAGGTTCCAAATTAGCTGTACCGTAACTAACAGGCTTTGCGCCACCCTCCCTCCCGCAACTTTTAAGTTGTGCGCCCTTACTCGTTTTTTTTTTTTTAAAAAAAAAAGCTTTCCTTTCTAATTCACGCCTTCATTTATATTAGGTATATACAAATATGAAAATACATGTAATTTGAATTAATATAAAAACTAGTACGAAAGGTTAAGACAACATACAAACTAAAAACTTATATATTATAATTATATATACAAATTCATGAGTTTTTAAGAAGTCTGTGAGAGCCAAATTCCAGATGGATAATGCTATTTTTACATCTAAAATTATTTTAATGATTTCGCGGCATTTATTTAAACCTAGTTGCTAACATTGTTTGAATATCTTTATGATTTTTCCAGGCACTATATGCCGTACATGCATTCAAGTTTATTCGGCATATTTCATGTTCTTTGATTTTTTTACTTACATTTTTCCAATCTTTAATTTTCTCTTTACACCATGCATCATTAAATTGTTCATCGAACCTATTGGCAAACAACCAATAGATGAGTAATGTAAATTCTCTATTTTCTGTCCGGTTTTAGTGCTAGTGTAATAATCAGAGGTTGAAATATTCAACCAATGAAAGTTTTCTTCTAATCTGGTAATTCACTTTTTCTAGTGATTAACATTTTCTGTTTGCAGTTGTAGGGACATAAAAATATGTTTGGTTGAAAGTATATTTTAACGTCAAAAAGAAAACTTTTGGGGACTATCGGTCTTTGTTAGTCTATCATACTTAATGCACCCCCGAAGCTCGTGCGCCCCCCCCCCCCCCCCGCACGGCGGGGGTGTTATTTACGCCACTGCAAAAAGCGATGAAACGTAATTTTAGGTGGTGTCATACGTGCCCCGCGGTAATTCCGTCCTTGCAGCGGTCAGACGAACAAAAGAGTTGTCAAGGTTGACTCTTCCTATGGGTTCTATTTATGTTGTACGTCGCTTTTCTACTTATCGGCTTAACCGCGACGATGAGGGTGAATTGATTAAATGAGTAATGTGTCAAATACAATGATACTCCAGGCTTTCAATTTCAAATTCACTAAGATTCGAGAGAACAGTAAAGGCTCGATCTCGTCTTGATATTTAAACCTTGCCGTTTTGTAACTATTTTCAGTGATTGACCGTAAGTGTAGTGATGTAATAACGAAATATCAGAAAGACCTTGCACCACTTTCCACTGCGAGAGGTTGTGCGGTTTTTAGCTGTCAGGATGCTTGTAAAATTTCACAACCGATTGACCACGTCATCGAGAAAAAAAGTTCAGCATCTTCCATGCTGTAACGTGACCTTCCTGAGACCCCACCGTTTGAGCTTGTTTGGTGATTCAGTGTTGATCGAACCTGGCTGGATTTTTCTGAATGAAAAATTGTTGATGACTGTATCTGAAGTCGCTTGCTTGGTGTCGTCAGCGAAAACACGTTTCCTGTTCACTCTTTCTAGCCACGGTCGCCTTCTTTCATGTCAGTGTTGCCAGCTCTAGCGTAATTGAGCCGAGCGCAGAATAATTTGAATCTTCATTGAGATTACATTTCTGGCGGCGTCAGCAGTCAGGCTATTTACACCGGTCACCTCAGCGACACAGCCGAATCCCGTTTTGTCCGTACACGATTCAGCAGTCATTGAAAGACTACGTCTTAGCAGTAAAACTGGTGAAAGGCGTTTAACTATTTTGGAAAACTCGAAAGTTCTAAAATTAACAGCGATTTCACTTTTTATCGAAATATGGCAGCGTGTACATCAAGAAATGACAAATAGACGGACCGAAATGAAGATGATAACTTTCTAGTTTGGACTCTAATTAAAAATTAACCAGCAGTTAGCTTATTCAATTCTGCGTTAAGCTATGCTAATCATTTTCTTCGAATATGTCTTCGATTTTTTATCATCGTGATAACAAAAAAGTGCCGATTTTTTGTTTTCTAAACGGCAGCTCTCTTTGCAATTCTATAAATAAAAAACTTGTGGTCCGATCGTGATTAAATTTAAATACAGTGCAGGTAGAAAGGCTTTAAACACGATTCTTAATTTTCATTTTTCAAAAAAATCTGCCAAAAAGAGTCCTTAATTTCGTGAAACAACTTTTTCTTAGTATTGGGTAAGATCTTGGTGTTGTTAGAAGCTCTTTGTATCCGTTATTGTCAATTCACATTGCGAAACCGATTTTATACATATTTTTATTCAACTGGGTAAAGACGTGTGTTGAATGTTGCGACACCGCTCGTAGTCACAGTTCCCACGGTTGAACGAACATCGCGATAGTGACTGAACGTGGGTATCCATAATTTTTAACCCGACAGTAGTTCAACAGATGGCGCTTATGGTCCTCAATCGGTTGCATGCCGAACAGTGATGTGCGTCTACGCGTAAACAACGATAGTATACATTCTACATGTAGACTATTTTATACACATAGATTACGTAATCTATGTAAACAACATGGTGAAAGGTGATAACTTAGCTAGGGGCGCCGTGGAATTAAAATAAAATTATACTGCGTATAATTTGCTGATGTGTGAGGAGAAGTTTTCATACTCTTTATTCCAAATTCGAACAATTTCTCACCTAGGAAGAAACCTAATATAAGAAATATTCTAGTGTTTTATGGGAAAAACACCACTCTTGCTTCACGACTGCCATCTGTTGTTGATTTTTGCATACTGTTTATCTTCTTCCATAGTTGATAATAGAAGAGAAGAGAAATTTTGTTGTAAATAGGATTCTTTTCATTTCGTTAGGAACCAATATAGTTGAAAATGTCACTTTCCTTTCATGAAACCCTTGAAAATTAATTTTAATGCACTTTAGATTGTCTACGTAGTCTATGTAAACTACAACCCAATGTAATCTACGCGTAGATTACGTGTAGACAACACATGTAGACGTAAACTTATAGTCTACGGCACATCTCTGATGCCGAATGAACAAATTGAACATCCGAGTGTAAGAAACGCAATCCGGGATTTCCGTGTGTATTAGATGAGAGAGAAGTTGATAATTATGTGTGTGTGTCGTAATATAATTGTAAGATATGTCATTCGTTGTGGGTAGATGCCTACCCCCTCCAACGAGTTTACAAAAACATCCACAAATTTAAAAGAAGCAATACGTACTTTTGGGTGTGTTCTAGTGCGTTTGCAGTGACATTGCTGAAACGTTGCTGGCAACATTGCTGGAGTAGATAATTAGCTTACAAATTAAATTTGCAAAGGATTTCCTTTGAAACAAAATGTCGCAGGAAAAGTGGTTAAGCTAGGGATGTTGATTGTGGTTTGTTCTATTCCTGGCAGTTTCTTGGGTTATTACGTGGAATAAAAGAAATTTCGTCGTAATGCGTCAAAAAATAGATGACGTACATTTTCTTCCACCTTATCTCCGTGCGAGGTTTGGAATAGTCAGTGATGTCAGATACTGCAATGAAGAACAGCCATCATTTTACGAAGATAATGGATGGCTGGCCTGCACACATTAACGGACCGCAGTGGGTTATATACTAAATGCCAAATCTACTGGCGTGTGACCTCGGGGGCTATTTCTATCTGTCAATTGTTTTCGAGGCCTGTCACGGGAATGTTCTAGGAATCACATCGAGTATCCTAAGGAAACATTGCTAAGCGTTACTTGTCAAACACCAACCCTCGCGTTGACAACTGCGCACGAGGGAGGAAGCTAGTACCGGCCTCCGTGGCGGATTGGTTAGCATGCCGCGCTACGGCGTCAGTGGCCCCGGGTTCGAATCCAGGCTTGGGCATGGGTGTTACTCGTGAGCGCCCCTTCATCAATTTCGTCATATTATTCCTCATCTTCGCGATTATCCAAAAATGACAGAAATGCGAAGTAAATCAATGAAAGCAACATACTAGTGTCTCTGATTCTCGTTTGTTTCGTACAGCGAGCGACATTCGACACTTTGAGACACGAAAGAGAATGATGAGAGCTGAACCGATTGTTGATTAGTCCCTTTCATGATACGACGTTTTACTTGCCATCTGGGTACGTCAACATAGTTGTTATTTGCTCCCATTTCTTTCCATTCCACCTTATGCCCGAGATAGGCTGGCTAATCAAGACTGGACCTACAGTTTAAGTGTATAACTGATCGCACCCTTCTCAAACAGCAGCTCTCTTAGCATAAATACACTGCAGTTTTTCGGGCCTTTACCAAAAATGTATTATTTTAATAGATACAAGCAATGTGCTAAAGCTGATAAAACTTTAACCTTGAATGCACATGGGACTTGGAGTGGTGTGATCAGCACCACACTCCTGCCACACACAACCCCAAGGTACAGTGGGATCCATGAGTATTACCATCCAACTTCTGCACCAGCATACATAAAAATCCATCACTTAAAAACACACAGGGTGTAAGAGAAATATCAATGAAAATAGTCGTGGACAATTTGAACGGTAATACTCATGCATCCCACTGTACCTATTGATTGGAGACTGAGTGAGCCCTAGAGCTGTTTTATGCAGAAAAAATACCACCTGATATCGCCCACAATGGGAATTGAACCTACGGGTGGCACAGGAAATGACCAGTGTGAATATCTTATCAAAGACCACTTACAAATACATATATCCTTTCTTGCTGATAATAAGCAAATATACATGTTGTAAAAAAATTTAAAATAATACATGTTGTAAAAAAATTAAATAACATCACTTTCACATGCAACTGTTTGGAAAATGCACTGTGTTTTCTGTATCCTCTTCACATGTGACCATGCTCTAGACCACATTTTGATATAAACTGCTTTAGTAGCAGGCTGAACAGGGTACTTTTTGTTTTTTAAATTATGCATATTGACTTCAATTCCTAAATAGTGTGGGTAATTTTTTAAACACCAATATTTTAAATTTGTGAATACGTTTTTTGTCTAGAATTTATCAATTTTCTTTGAAAGTTTCAAGTTTGGGGGAAAATTTGATGTTATTAAAGGAAGGTGTAAAATCTAACTAACTCTCTATCCTTCTTAAACCCCAAGGATTATGGCTGCAGCAACAGAGGCCTTCCATCTGTCTCTATCTTGAGCAAGATCTAAATACTCTTTTTCCATCCCTACCGATTTCCTTTAGGGCCATCTCAATGTTGTCCCTCCATCTTCGTCTTGACCTTCCTACAGGTCTCTTACCATCAGGTTTCCCAACAAAAATCCTGTAAACTCTTCTTTCCTTTCCCATTCATGCTACATGGCCTGCCCACCTAAGTCTTCTTGATTTAATTATTCTAATAATATCTGGACATGAATACAAATTATGTAGTTCTAAATTATGTAACCTTCTCCACTCACCTGTCTCCTCATCCCCTTTTAAGTCCTAATATTTTCCTAAGGATCTTATTTTCAAATACTCTCAATTTATGTTCCTTTTTCAATGTAAGGGACCAAGTTTCACACCCATATAATACTACAGGCAAAATTACTGTTTTGTATATTTTAACTTGTATTATATTTTATGTATAAATTTTGAATATTTGCACAGACAACTTGTACATTCATTAATGTGACATTTGTGTCATATCCAGACTTTAGTAATTAGTTTTAACTTTAGTATAATTTGCTATTAATTGTTAGATTTGACAAGAAATTACATTTTAGAAATGTTTTTCCCAGACGTATACTCATAAATCTGGAGGAGTTACATTGTTTTGTCAGTAAACTTTTCACTGCCATATCAATCATATCTTAGCTACTATATGTGATATTTGAAATGAAAAAATATAAATGTATTTTTCTCATTTCTAATAACCATTAATATGGCCCTCTCATAATTTCAGGCACTGTCTAAGGAGCATGCCAGATTGGAAGTACTTCAGAAGAACTCCCACATCCTCTATGACCTGGGAAGTACAAATGGTACTTATTTAGGATCGGTGAGTTCTTTATATTTCTATTGTTTTAAAATAAATGTACCTTACTGTACAGTGTGCATGCAAAGTCCACATATTCCCTACATATACAGTAGCGTGCAAGTTAATCCGAACAAGATACACATTTTGTCATTTAATGCAATTGCTACAATATACAGGGCATTCCCTGACATTCACTACGAGACTTGGCGGCTAGCGGCCCGGCGTCAGCGCTTGTCTTTCCCGGCGAACGGGGTCCGCGACAGTCGGTAGAGTCGGCTATTAAAATTACAGTTTTCATATTATGTACTAACCTTGACTGCAGAACGTGTTGAAAATGATGTCCCTCTGCTGCAACACATTCCTGGCATCTCCTAAGGAAATTGGCATTTACACGTACAAGTTCGTCTACTGTAATTCTCCCGATTTCTCGTACAGTACTTTCATTTAACTCATGGATGATGTGCGAATTGTCTTTGTATACTTTATTTTTTAGATTTTCCCATAAATAAACAACGCAGGCTGACAAATCGGGGGACCTAGAGGGTTTTTGAAACACCAGTTTCTTGTGAGGGGTGGCGGATAGATTTCCGAGGAGACTGTCGTATCCCATCTAGTTTTTCCTCAGTAAGTACACGTGGGTTTTTCTTTCCACTTTTATTGAGAACTGACCCTGTTACTCTAAACTTTTTTACGAGGTTTTATATAGTGGTCCTATGTGGAACGGGAACACCAGGAAATTCCGTTGCAAAACGTCATCGCACTTCTCCACAATTCCTCTTTCCGAAGTAACACTCGACAAGATAAATCCTTTGTTGTAATGTAAACTTTTGTGGTGCCATGTTAAACCACAATCTTCAACACACGGACACTACACAACACAACTTCCGATGGAGTATTATACTGGCATCAGTCTGCAACATCAACAGAAAGGGAAAGAGAGCGAAAAAAACAGACTGTAGTGTGCGACTGTCGCGGACCCCGTTCACCGGAAAGGAGAAGCGCTGATGCCGGACCGCTTGCTGCCAAGTCTTGTAGCGAATGTCAGGGAATGCTCTGTACATAACTATACATGTATTTAGAAATACCCTTAGTACTTTATGTGACTCCCTTGTTTGTAATCACATCTTTTACACGTTTAGGCATGGATGACACTAAATTTGCACAAATGTTTTTAATTTCTTCATCATGGTACCACATGTTAACAAGGGCACAAAGGATTTTCTCCTTGGTTGAACAGTCCACTTTTGACATCTTTCTTTCGCAGATAGACAAATTTTGAATTGGATTTACGTCAGTTGAGTTTCCTGTTATTATCAAATATCAATCATTGACTTTTCGAGATGTATGACATTTTGCTAGGTACTGTTGGAAAACACCATCACCATCATCATCAGGAAAAAATTCTTGAGATGAGGTATGACGTTTCGTCGCAGTATGTCAATATATTTATCACTGTTCATCATCCCCTTCACAGGAACTATTGGTCTAGGCCCTTCAGATGTGAAACAACCCCAGAACATTTTTTCGGTGGTGTTTTGGAGTTTGTTGCATGTGTTCTTGTGAATGTTTTTCACATTTTCCTTTACGAACGAAATAAACCTTGTGACCATGCACTTCAAAATGGCATTCCTCCGAAAAAAGTACTTTCTTCCAGTCACGGTCCAGTCCCGATGACGTTTTGCCCACGTTACATGCTTTTTACACATTTTTTTGTAAGCAACTGTTTTTTCAATGGCCTACAAGCTTTTCGTCCAGATGCAAGCAGTCTGCAACGCACTGTTGTAACGTGGATCTCCACTCCGCTTGACAATAAATCATGTGTTAAATCAACAGCAGTCAGTCTGGGGTACTGTTTGCTTTTTCTAATAAGAATTCGGTCATCCTGCAACAAAGTCTTCCGTTTGCGACCACATTTTCCCTTTCTTTGAGGCTCGATGGATCCAGTCTCTCGGTATTGTTTCAAAATTGAATTAACCGTACCCAATCGGACACCACATTCTGTAGCAGTTTGTCTCTGTGTCATTGAAGTAATAACTTCGATAACGTAACAATTTTTGATCGTTTGCGTGGCGTTGTATCCATTTGGGTAGCAGCCGAAATAAGAACCACTCACACAAAAAACTTACCTTCCGCTTGGCACATAACTTGCAACACAACTGACTCTTCGTCTGTCGACTAAACAAAACTAAATACTTCAACAATAGACTCCATTTTGGGTCTTCAACGATGAACTATTGAGTAAAAATGGATCCTTGTTCATAGCACAGGGCATTATTGAGAGAATGTGCAATTATTTTTGATTAATTTGCATGCTACTGTATTATTATTATTACAAAGTGAAATGTACCTCTTAGAAATCCAAAATATCCCTTTGTGGTATCTGTATATCTGAATACACTGCCAAGTTTTCTTGTTCATCTTATCCAAAATTCTTGGGGTCACTTTCTGAAAGGCTGGGCACACCACATTTTTTAGTTCATTGTTTGTTTAACAATAGCATTTCTGCTCCTTCTTGATGAAATCCCTGTGCTGTAAAATCAGAACTTCTTTGAGGCCACTGAAGAGGAGTCGACAATTGTTTGACTTTTCGTCGGATCCATCGATTCTGAAAGACTGCTTTCAAATGGTGTCGAACAGCCAATGTGAAGTGGGTTGGCACCCCATCGTGCTGAAACCCAACTCAGGATTCTCACGTCTTGTACTTGTGGGATGAACCAGGCAGTGATCATTTGGAGATAACATTATTATCAATAGAATCTGTAAAAGTATGGTTCAAAAGATGGATTGTCGTCATTCCAATCTAGATCATGCTTTAAAGAGGATGGTACTCAATTTCTCTGAGAAAGTTTGTAAAGTCATGTATGTTGTGTCAAAAAAGGCCCCAGATTTTCCACCTCCAGTTCAAGGGGAGGAAAGGGGTGTTGCTACCGGTTACTGCACGCCTGATTTTTGTCCAGTCGTACACGACACCTCTTCCTGTCAACAACCCCCCCCCCCTTCACTCGCATTTCAGGTTGAGTCAGGGAATCGGAGACCCATTCGCTTGCTTCGCTGCGGCAACCATTAGGCACCGCTGTGCTTGGTCTTGTTCCGGGTGCCACCTGTTTCGAACGAAAAATTTGGCAACGAGTCACCACGGCAACTCAACAAAGCAGATTGGTTCAGCGGTTCATGTGACCCTCTTTGGCTTTCGACAGAAAAGATAAAAATAGAATATCCAAGTTCATTCTCTAGCTGGAACAACTGTAGCAACATGTGTAACTTTTCATGTCACTGCGGTATGAAAGGTTGTGTTTATTTCTGAAGGTTCCTTTTCGAACCTTTGGTCTGAAAGCTCCCCAAGGAGTACAATAGCATGATGCATTGTCTGTGCACTTTTAAAGAAACTGGTTGTATTGGAAACCTACGCTCGGCAAACGTTTGGAAGCAGGTGGCAAGGATTGAACAGCTGTCCAGTCTGCAAAGGGGATCATGTACATGCCTCCTTTATAAATCTTTTGACTGCCAAATGTTGACTTCCTATATCTGTCACAGTTCATACCAACTGCTAAAGTTCTTGGTGCAATCTTCAAGCAGGCCTGTACCCAGGGGCCAGATCTGGGAATGTGGAACAAATAGGAGATTCAAAATGCTGTTTATGTCGCTTTTTTGTCTCTAATCAAAACAATGAGGATGAGTGATGCTATCCTAAAATCGATGAAGGATAAAGGAACACCCATACCCAGGCTGGAATTCGAACTTGGGGCCCTCTGCCGTCATAGCATGCTGCGCTAACCACTCCACAACAGTAGTGAGCGAAGTGCTGTTGGAGTATTAGATGTGACCACCAATGATATGGTAGTATTGAAGTTAGAGCTAACCGTCCAATTTTAGAGTTGCAATATTATGGTCCAAAGTAACGGAAAAAATTCAACTTCTCAATAGGCCCTCTGACCCGACAAGCTATCAGCATAGAGTCTCTTACAAAGGCCGTCACATGGCGTACAGCTTACTGCATATTGTTTACATTCATTTCTCAGAAGTATTCGAATAGTACTGTGTTCCGCAAATCAACAAATATTATTGTAAATTAAATTATACATGTTAGCAATGATTATTATTATTATTAAAATAAAGAACATGTCTAAATGTGCGTTAAGAAAAAATGAGACATTTTTTCAATATGACTACAGTTCGAATAAAGTCGGGACAATAATTAAAAAAATGACTAACCTGACTAAGAGTCTGGTATCTGGTTATAATACTAAAATTACTCAGTATTGCAGACTTCTGGAGCCTGCCTCTCTGCACATCAAGCCTGTTATTTATGTAAGGACAAAATCTAAATTCTTGCAAAATCTGAAAAAAATCGCCAGTGTCATTTTCGTAGGTTTTTATAGGTTCACATTATTGTATTTCATGGTTCAAGGGGGAGGCGCATGGCTTCCATGGCCCCTCCCCTGGGTACGGGCTTGTCTTCAAGTGTCATGATATGCCTAGCAGTTTTTCATTAGGTCAGCACATTGAGTCCGTCACTCCTGTTTTCTATCTTCCAAGATCAGATTCTGCTTTCAAGGAGCTATCCAATTGTCCACACAGTGCTTGGCCAACCGTGAAATTTTGAAGCTTGCACCTCAGATTGAACTCACGACATCCTGCACCAAAGGCCAGTGCTAATCAATCAGCTACACTGGAGCACAATCCATACCAAAGCATTATTCTATCCGTATGGATCATGCAGGAACTGTTATTGTGAAAAGTGATGCAGTGAAGAATTTTATTTGTGTATATCGCACTTGAAGATGATATTTTAAAGGCAAATATCCAGGCTGTAGAAAGGTTTGAATTTCATTTATGAATTCAAAAGTTGTTCGCAAAAGTATTTTGCTTACCATAATATTTTTTCATGTAGTTTTCTCTCTGTACTTAAAGAATTAAGCCTTTAGTTCTATAAGTAGGATCTTAAATATAATTTGTTTATTATTTCAGACTAAACTAAAGGCAAATGTTAGATACCACATAAAGGATGGGGACAAAATAAAATTTGGAAACATTGCCTGCTTGTATATTGCTGATCCAAAAAAGGTTAGTATTTGTAATATCTGTTATATCTGTTTAAAGTAGACTCTTATGTATTGTTTGTGGCCTAGACCTCCTATTTATTCCATTTATGTGGCAAAATTTTAGAGAGAACTTTAAAATTTTCCAATTGATCAATTTGTACTTGTAAGTAAGAGAAAGTTAGGTTGTTCACTGTGCATTCATTTTAACAAGCCACGAAGGCATATAAGGGCTCCACACAGTTTTGGTTTCTGCACTTGCAGAGGGTAGAATCATGCTCCTGCCTACCTTTGCCCCCTCCCCACTATTGTCGCTCATGAGAGACTGAGTGAACCTTGTTAATCACTTATGAATGAACAATGAACATCAGTGGAAAGTGATACAAGGTGGCGCAAAAAGAACGCATGTTTTTGGAATAAGTGTAACATCGCTGATTTTCAAAATACAAACTTTTTTTTAACACCAAAACCATCCGTAAGAAATGCAGTTTGGATAGGTATACAGTGATGATTTAAGTATGGAAGATGATTCCGGAAAGATGTTTTCAAGGGCAATGTGGAACTTTGAGGGGAGGCTCCGGATGTGTGTACAGCAACAGTGACGTCATCTTTCCGACACCATCTTCCTAAGTTGCAAGCTCTACATGTTTAATAATACTCTTCTGTGCAAATAGCAAGAATGCAGTAGAATAGGTGTGGAAGTTCACTGAGAATAATACTTTGTTTGCCAAAACATAATGTAATGAAATTCAACTTTGTTCTGGGATATACCATTTATGACATCAGTAGGACCTCTATTTTTATATATTTACATATTTTTTCTTTGTATTTAACTCAAGCATGAGAAATTACATGTCAATGCATTGTGATGTTAGAAACAATATACATGAATTTCATATTAGATATTTTCAGTTAGAGAGTACATATGTTTACATAAAATGTGGTGTTTGCACTATTTCTCTATTTTCATTGTGTAATGCAGATATATTTGTGAGGCAAATTCAAAATATGACTTCTCTTTAAAAAAAATGTTTTCATAAATTGTGTATTATTGTTGATAACACTTGCTTTTTGTTTCAGTTGGGGCTGGACGTCGAGTCAGAAGAAGATATAAGTTCTCAGTCTTTGTTGGAAGATTCCAGCAGTACCGGTAATTAACTTTACTTCCTTGATTTTTCAAGTGCTATGACCACCAGGTTGAATTTGTAATCTAGAGGATTATTGTCTTGTGTAGAAAGGCACACTTTGTTACAATCTTTTTATGCTGTGGCATCTTAAAGTGCAGCTAGCATTGTGTTTCTACTAGCAAGTTTGCTTCTTGTCTCTTTTATGTCCTTTTTCTGTCTCATTGTTTTGTCTGTGGATGAGGATTCTTTGCATTTGCTCAATAAGTGTTTGTTTGGTTTTTACAATGCATGTAAAAAAAGTATTAATTAGGACTGGCCTACAGTTTAAAGTGGGATCAGACCAACTGTGTATCTCAAATGTACATTGAACCCAGGACCCCTTGATTGCAAGATGACAACGTTACCACTATGCCAGCAGGGAGATCCTATAGGAGGCAATCACCCACCAATACAATTATTGTTAACCAGCCTGTTGGTAAATTAGTATTTGGTGAGGTTTCGGTCAGTTAAGTCAGTCATTTTGACCAAGACTATACTGAACTCAACTCCAACTGGCAGCTGGGAAACAGCGAATCAGCAATCAGTTGAATTTCCTTCGCCTGAAATCGGGCATTTTTGAGTCACAAGGTACCGAACGTTGTTCGCGGGATGAAACAAATGAGCGTTGGGTCTGCCACATGTTGCCAAATGTACTGTAAAGTGCGAGAGCTTATCGGGAAACGATATTTCCAGCATCAGAAATGAGCGGGGTGTTGCTGGTACAACTGCACACGTGGTCCTACATGAGGGAGTTTCACACGCAAACATTCTACAAACACGCAAGTAGATAACTGACAAAAACAGAAGTACGCTTGGCAACGTTGCTTCGGGAGAACGATGTGACCCCTTCAGCTTTTACTTTGCAAATGAGTTTGTTGTCGCCCAATGAGCCACATGCCCCCGAAGACGATTAGGGTCAGAAAGGGCCAGAAATAGCTGTCAAGGTCAGCCGCCAGTTGGAGTTGAGTTCAGTAGAGACATTTGCCACTAAGAATAACTTCTCATATTAGCATTCTGATAAAGTAATCGTAGGATAGTATTATTGTTGCATTCTCTCAGTTATATTAACTACAGCTTGTTATTTTTCAGATGACGGTAGCTTTATTGTTCCTGAAACACCAGCACAGGCAAGAAATGAACAAAACAAAACTAACGTCGAAAGGTTTTCTGTCTTGAAGGAGTCAGTCCTACTTGTCCCAGAATCCCCTGGAGCACAGCAAAATAAAGTAAGTGTCAGTTAATTTTATTCCATATATGGTCTGTGGACAAAATCTAAAAGTTCTAAAATTTAATGCAGGAAAATTTGCTGATAGAATTAAGAAAGATTACCAAATTAAACTGTCAAATAGATTCGATATTTTGCAGGATTTAAATAATAATGATGAAAATGTGAATGAAACAGACGTAAATAAGAATTGGGAGCACATACGTAATGCAATAGAATCAGCAGCTAAAGAAAGTATAGGATACCATAAACCAAGAAAAAGTAAGCCATGGTTTGATAATGAATGTCATAACCTAATAGAAATAAGAAATCAGGCTAGACTTAGGTGGTTAAATAACTCTGATGATACAAATTTATGCAATTATAATAGAATAAAGCGAGAAGTTAACCACACGTTTACAAGTAAAAAAGGAGATTACTTGAAAAGCAAAATTAACGAAATTGAAACAAACAGCAAAAATAAAAATATCAGAAATTTATATAAAGGTGTAAATGAGTTTAGAAAGGGGTGGCAACCTAAAGTAAACTTGATAAAAGATAAAAACGGCAATTTTTTGGCTGACCCAAGCGATGTTTTAAATAGATGGAAGAACTACTTTAATGACCTTTTAAATGTTCATGTAGGAGATGAATCAGAAGTAAATGAAGTACACACAGCAGAACCTTTAGTTCCAGAACCTAACTTGACTGAAGTTAAAGATGCTATTAAAAGGCTAAGGAATAACAAAGCATCTGGCATTGATTTAATACCAGCTGAGTTAATTAAATATGGTGGGAATTCGTTAATATGCCAAATTCATAAATTAATTTGTTTAATATGGAATAAAGAAGAAATCCCTCAACAGTGGAAAGAATCCATACTTATTCCTATGTTTAGAAAAGTTGATAAAATGAACTGCAATAATTACCATTGAATTTTCTACTCTCAACAACATAATTATCTAACATTCTTTTAGCAAGACTAACCCCATATTCTAATGAAATTATAGGTGATTATCAATGTGGATTTAAAGGAAACAGATCAATTACAGATCAAAATTTTCACATTAGACAGACACTTGAGAAGAAGGGGGAATATAATTAAAATGTCCATCAGCTATTCATTGATTTCAAAAAAGCATATGATTCGGTAAAAAGAGATAAATTATATAATATATTAGTCGACTTTGAAATACCTAAGAAGCTTGTTAATATGATAAAACTATCTGACAGTGAAACAGAAAGTAAGATTCATGGGGGTATTAATGTGTCTGACAAATTTACAATTCATGATGGGTTAAAACAAGGAGATGAATTATCTCCATTGCTCTTTAATTTTGCCTTAGAATATGCTGTTAGAAATGTAAAAGAAACTAAAGAAGGACTAAAATTAAACAGTGTGACTCAGCTGTTGACATATGCAGATAATGTAGACTTACAATTAAGAATAATGCTAAAATATTTTTCAAAGCAGCTAAAGAGAGAGGTTTGGAAGTTAGCAAAGAGAAAACTAAATATATGCTTACTGGCAAAAACCACGTGTTAGGTAATAATCAAAATCTAATAATTGATAACAACTCGTTTGAACTAGTTTCCAAATTCAAGTACTTAGGAGTAATACTAACAAATGAAAATGATATTAAAGAGGAAATAAAAAGCAGGCTTAATTCAGGAAATGCGTGTTACTTTCTCTTCATAAACTTTTGTCTTCTCGTTTAATATCTAAGAAACGAAAGTTAAAATATACATTGAAAGAGGAACATAAATTGAGAGTATTTGAAAATAAGATCATTAGGAAAATATTTGGGCCTAAAAGGGATGAAGAGACAGGTGAGTGGAGAAGATTACATAATTTAGAAGTACACAAATTGTATTCATGTTCAGGTTTTTTTAGAATTATTAAATCAAGAAGACTTAGGTGGGCAGGCCATGTGGCACGAATGGGAAAATAAAGAAGAGTTTGCAGGATTCTTGTTGGGAAACCTGGTGGTAAGAGACCAGTAGGAAGACCAAGATGAAGATTGAGGGATAATGTTGAGATGGACCTAAAGGAAATCAGTAGGGATGGAAAAGAGTATATAGATCTTGCTCAGGATAGAGACAGATAGAAGGCCTGTGTTGCTGCAGCCATGAACCTTCAGGTTTAAGAAGACTAGAGAGTTAGTTAATATGGTCTGTGGATATACCAGGTGTATAAGCTTAAATCTGCTGTTTTGTAGTCAGAAAAACACATGGTTTGTTCATAGAAAGCAACAAGAAATTTATTCAAAGTACTTGCCCTCGCGAGCTACATATTTTGCCCACCTCTCGGACAATTTGTGGATACCACGCCAAAAAAAGTCCTTCTCTTTCGAGGCAAACCACTAATCAAGCCATGTTCGGACGTCTGCATACGAATCGAAGTGCTGCTCAGTGAGGGCGTGCCCCATCGACGAAAACAGATGGTAGTCGGAAGGGGCCAGGTCTGGTGAATAGGTGGGATGGGGTAGCACCTCCCAGTTGCGTGTCTCCAAGTAGTTTTGGACCAGTCTTGACATGTGCAATGGGGCGTTGTCGTGGAGGAAATTCAGCTTGTCATGTCTTTGTTGATAATCTGGCCTTTTGTCACACAGAGCACGGTGCAATTTGATTAGTTGTTGGTGGTAGCGGTGGGCAGTGACAGTTTCACCAGGTTTCAACAGCTCAAAGTAGACGATACCCTGTTGATCCCACCAAACACACAGCATTGTCTTCCGGCCGAAGCTATTTGGTCTCGAGGAAGATGTTGATGGTTGGCCGGGATCAACCCACGATTTCTTGCATTTAGGATTCTCAAAATATATCCACTTTTCATCGCCAGTCACAATCCGATGCAGGAAAGACTTTCTTTTTTGTCAGGCAAGCAAGATTTCGCATGTGTTTTGGGGTCTCTCCAGCTGCCGACCGGTCAATTCATGCGGCACCCATTTTCCGATCTTTTGAACCTTTCCCATGGCACGTAGACGCATGGAAATGGCAGCTTGAGTAACACCCAATTGCTCGGCAATCATCTTTTGCGTTTGGGTATCGTCCTCGTCCAAAAGAGCCTGCAATTGATGGTCCTCAACCTTCGTGGGCCGATTTTCACGCTTCTTGTCGCTCAGGTCAAAATTGCCGTCTTTGAACCGACGAAACCAATCCCTGCATGTTGTTTCCGATACAGCAGTCACCATATGCCTCCACAAGCATTCAATGCGATTCGGCAGCCGATTTCTTCAAATGGAAGCAGAAAAGCAGAGCTTCCCGCATATGCTCTTTTTCTGGCACAAAACTAGACATGCTTACCACAGGAACACTGTCTGTTGTTGTCTGCACGTGCTGACGATGTGCACTGATTCGTGTTGGCAGATGTCCAACTCATACAAACACCAGGTATGGCATGCCCATGGTAGCTTTATACGCTCACTAACGCCATCTATGAGCAAACAGCAGATTTAAGCTTATACACCTGGTAAGTGGCTCGGTTAGTAGAGCATAGGCATGAAATTTTACAGGCAGCACCCTAAAATGATTGCCATAATTTGTTTATGTAAAACTACAGATCAGGAAGTTTAACCTGAAACAGTTCCTGTCAGTGAATGGTCTATAATCTATGGGCTACTGTTGCCCAACATATGTTTGATAGCAAACATGGCAACTGACCATGCTGTTGCATGAACCCTTTTACGGAACTTATAACAACAGTGAGCTATTCAAGCCCTGAGAGAACAAAACATGATTATTTATGTAGGGCCCCCTGTATTCAGTTAAGCTCGCCAGTATTACTTTTACTGTATATCTGACTACCATGCATGATACCGAGGTTTGATCCCGGCAGGGGAGAACCGGGATTTTATCCACCTGTTCAAGTGGCTCAGGTGCCCACCCAGTGTTGTATGAAGTGGGTACTGGAGGGAACTCTGGGGGGGGTAAAGGCAGCCAGGGGCATGGTGCTGATCACATCATCCCCACCTTCGGCTGTGGTGAAGAAAGTGTGGAGCCCTAACCTCACACCCCTTATATGCCTTCATGGCATGGTGCAAAGCACAGGGGAGCACTTTACCTTTTTTTGTTTTTGTGTGTATTAATTTTTGTCAAATTTTATTTGAAGTTCAAGGTAATTTGATTTCGAATAGGCGAACCCTGTCCATTTTTGTGATTCCTTTTTGTGCATGGTAATTTTTATCTCTCTCTCTCTTTTCAGAGTGTAAATTCTCCAGATGTGTCCTTCATAGAGTCATCTCAAAGAATTTCTAACCCCCAACCGAGTGACAAACAAAATGGAGAACAGTCCGTAAAGAGTGGATCCGTTCAGAATAATCACAGTACGTTGGAACAAAGTCCTAAGAATGCATACCTCGATGAGTCTCTCTCTGGTGATGAGGATATTTTCTGTGCAGTCACACAGGACTACTTAGCAGGAGAGAAGAAGAAAGAGGCAAGTGAAGAGGATGATATATTTGACCAGCCAACGCAGCTTTTTACATCGGATGAGAAATCAAGTGCTAAAAGTGGACCATCTTCAGATTTCAAAGTTCCAACAGTTCCCACTCCACAGAAGAAACCTCAAGACTTGCTGTCGGAAGAGGACGATATATTTGACATGGCGACTCAGCCAAATCCAAACAGTGTGGAGGATGCTCAAAATGGCCAAGTTAATCACTCGAAACAGAAACGGGAGGCTGATGTCAAAGCTTCACGCAGTGGGAAGGATATGGAGCTTGATGATATATCTAGTGATGAAGATGAAGATATTTTCTGTGCTCCAACACAGAAGATACGGCAGGATAAAATAAGAAAGACTGAGGACAGAGAGGAGGAGGATAAATTTGGAGAGAAAGATGAGGACATATTTGATATGCCAACGCAGGTGCCAGAAGGGTTAGGTGTTCCTTTACGTGCAAAGGCAGCGAATGAACCAAAAAGCAGCAAAGAAGAGGATAGTCAATCGGACAGTATTTACGACATGGCTACACAAGCATTTTCTAGAGGAATCGGGAGCCCAAAGGTCCTCAGCCAAGAATCTAAGAAGAGTGACAAGGATGAGGATTCAGAGGACCTCTACAATGCTCCCACGCAGTTACCAGATGATATATATGACATACCTACGCAGTTACAGTTTGGCACTGAAATGAAAAATTCTCCTGAGAAACCTAAACCAAGTAGTGCTGCAGTACATGAAAAACCAAAAGAACCATCTTCTAGTGGTAAAGAAAATAGTGCAGCAAAGAAAGAACAAGAGAGCCCTGCAAAGTCAAAAATGGGCCAAAATGTTACCAGGCAGAAGACAGAAATTTCGCCATCAAAACCAACCAGTATATCCTTGTTCAAACTGGAGGACGTTCAACAGCAGAAGACCAGTCAACCTGTATCTAGTGTCAATGTTTTGAAAAGCCCTGTGACACCTAAGAAGGAAGTACAGAAGTCGCCAACTCAGCAAACAGGCCCTACAGTAAAACCTGCAGGCATAACTGCTTCACCGCAGAAACCACAGGAGTGTAAGGATAGTAGTGTTCAGAATTCACAGCAGAATATCTCACAGGAAAAGACAAAGCAAAATATTCCAACTAAGTCATTAAGTGCCCAAAACATTCCCCAAGATAAAAGTAAAGAAGTTTCTAAGGATGCAAAGCAGCAGAATGTTACATCAATGCAAGAAAGTGACAAGATGCAAGAGTCTGATAAACAAAGAGCTCTCTCCCCAGACAAGAACAAACTTCCATCAGAGAAATTGCAGCAGAATGTGCCAACAGAGAAGTCGACTGCACAAATGATTTCCACTGAAAAGCCAAAATTGCAACATACTAATATTGCAGAAAAGTCTAAACGTGTAGAACAGAATCCGAAAGAGAAGCCTGTGCTTGAATCATTAGAAAAGCCAAAAGTGCCTGGAAATGTCTCGACTGAACCCAAAGAAGTGCAAAATGTCACTACAGAGAAATCAAAAGCAGAGGGAAACATCACAGTGGAAAAATCCAAAGCACAGCAGAATATTGCAGCAGAACAAAAATTAGCAACAACTCCACCAAAACTTAAAAATATGCAAGATAGTGGTGTGAGGCACCAAGAACAAAGTAATAACTTAACAACAGACAAAGTACAAGTGACTTCAAAAGAACCAGCTACTTCACCATCGAAAGCAGAACAATTGTCTGTATCTCCTACAAAACCTGGAAGCCAGACTACTTCAGTCATATCCCCAACTCAGTCTCCAGCAAAAACATCACACCAGAGTACTCCACCTAAACCAGCAAGTCAGGCATCTTCTCCAGTCAGATCCCCAAGTCTGACTCCTTTTCCAGCTAAATTGACAAGTCACGCCCCTTCTACGGTCAAACCTCCAAGTCTAACTCCTTCTCCAAGTAAATCCCCAAGTCAGGTTCCTTCTTCAGTGAAGCCTCCAAGTCTTACTCCTCCTTCAGGTAAACCAGCTAGTCAGAGCCCTCCAGCTAAAGCAGCAAATCAGACTCCTTCTCCAGTCAGATCAACAAGTCAGACTCCTTCTCCAATCAAAACTTCAAGTCAGACTTCTTCTCTAGTAAAACCAACAACTCAGCCTCCTTCTCCAATAAAACCAACAAGTCAAACTCCTTCTCCAATAAAGCCGACAAGTCAGGCTCCTTCTCCAATAAAGCTGACAAGTCAGGCTCCTTCTCCAATAAAACCAACAAGTCAGGCTCCTTCTCCAATAAAGCCGACAAGTCAGGCTCCTTCTCTAGTAAAACCAACAAGCCAAACTCCTTCTCCAATAAAACCAACATGCCAAACTCCTTCTCCAATAAAACCAACAAGCCAAACTCCTTCTCCAATGAAACCATCAAGTCAGTCTCCTTCTCCAATGAAACCATCAAGTCAGCCTCCTTCTCCAATGAAACCAACAAGTCAAACTCCTTCTCCAATAAAACCAACAGGTCAAGCTCCTTCTCCAATAAAACTGACAAGTCAGACTCTTTCTCCAATAAAACCGACAAGTCAGACTCTTTCTCCAATAAAACCGACAAGTCAGACTCTTTCTCCAATAAAACCAACAAGTCAGACTCTTTCTCCAATAAAACCAACAAGTCAGACTCTTTCTCCAATAAAACCGACAAGTCAGACTCTTTCTCCAATAAAACCGACATGTCAGACTCTTTCTCCAATAAAACCGACAAGTCAGGCTCCTTCTCCGACAAAACCAATAAGTCAGTATCCTTCTCCGACAAAACCAATAAGTCAGTCTCCTTCTCCGACAAAACCAATAAGTCAGACTCCTTCCCCTACAAAACCTGTAAGTCAGACTCCTTCCCCAACAAAACCTGTAAGTCAGACTCCTTCTCCAGCTAAAGCAACAGATCAGTCTCCTCTAATTGAACCAATAAGTCAAACTTCTCCTACCAAACTTAGTCAGACTCCTTCTTCAGTTAAATCTGCACTTCAAGCTCCTTCTCCAGCTAAACCAGAAAGTTTGTCTTCTCCAGCAAAAACGGTAACTCAGATTCCTTCTGTAGCTAAACCAGAAAGTGGATTTAAAGCAGTCGAATCTGGAAAACAGGTTGCATCTCCTACTAGATCAATTGTTTCCCCAGGAAAGTCAGAAAGTGATCACAAGATAGTCACCGATAAAGTGGAAGCAATAAAAAATATAAAGCTAAACATTCCAACCATAATTGTAAGCAGTGCTGAAACTATACAGCCTGAAGAATTGAAACTAGCAACAGCCACTGCAGAAGGAATACAAAAGTTTACAACACAGGAGGAGGTATCTAAGAAGAGTGATATAGACAAACCTGAAAGTAAATTACAGGATGCAGACAAAGTTGAAGATGTTAAGGGTCTTCAGCAGGACTCAAAAGTGGAGGAGAAACTAGATGAAGAAGAAGACATTTTTGAGATGCAAACACAGGTTTTAGAACATGTGAATGAAAGATACGAGAGCCGCAAAGAAACTGCTGAACAGAAAATTGAAAAGAAGAAAGTTGTGGATGAGAAGGATATATTTGAGGTGCCAACACAGGTCATTGGAGACGAGGATGAATGTGAAGCATCCCAGAGTATTTTGCTTGAGGAGCCTCAAGATCATTCCGATGAAGAGTCTCAGAGTCTGTTGAGTCCAGAAGCTGTTGCAGAAGATAATAATGAAACTGTTACAGATGATGAGGTTGAAGCACAAGCAGGAGATGAAGCAGCAGATGTTGAAGAAACTCAGATAATTGTAAGCGAAGAAGAAGCAGCGAAGAAAAAGGTTAGAGCCGGAAGGAAGGCTGCAGGAAAACCAAAAACTACCCAGAAGTCTCCAGCAAAACCAAAACGGGCTATTCCGGTCAGAACAGACACGAGCAGGTCAAGACCCCTGAGATCGACAAGAAGTAACGAGGCTAGTCCAGGAATTAGTCAAAGACTCGGAAAGGGCAAGAAGCCAGATGTGTCGCAGGCAAAACAGCCAGTGAAACCTGCACAAGGAAGAAGAACAAGGGAAAAAGTGCAAGAGGAGGCAGAAAGTACCAAAGTGAGAGGCAAGAGGAAATTGAGTGCGACAGAAACTGAAAAAGTGGAGACTCCATCCAAAAGGCAGCGAACAACAAGAGTCAGCACGTCTGTATCTCCCGTCGTGACGGAACAAAAACGGCAACCCAGAAGAGGCAGGGCAACTCGGGAAACCGAAGATGAAAAGAGACCGGTGCGGGAAAAGAAGATGACTTGGAAAGTGAGAGAGAGCTTGAATGATAGTCAGAGTGATGTTTCGCCAGACCCTCCAAGAAGCAGAACAAGAAAGAAAGACGGCTCCGTTGATAAAGAGTCGGAGTCTTCAAGACTGTCAGATGTCGATTCGCAGTCACAACAAAGCATTGAAAGCCTCGCCACTAGTAGTTACCAGTCAAGTAGTCAAACTAGAGGCAGGAGAAATATTTCCAGAGAAAATATCCAGACTGCGGTAACAGCAACACCTATTCATGGTCGAAAACGAAAACTTGCATCAGTAGAAGTCGAACCTATTGTGGTAAGTCCAAAGCAAAGAACTCGTAGAAATCAGATTAGTGAATCTGCAACGCAAGAAATAACAGCAGAAACAAGGAAAGGAAAGAGAAGAATGTCAGAGGAAAATCTGTTGCCAAGAAAACGGCAGAAGAGAAGTGAGGACACGCCTGCTGAAAGTATTGTGCCCACTCGTGGCAAAAGGGTATCGAGGTTAAGCCAAGGTAAAGCTGAATCTGATGTTAGGCCACAAAGGCGATCTGGTCAGGCATCAGAGAGTCCCGCCGTACCTGTTGTTGCAAAGAGAACCTCGCGAGGCAGTGTATCCAAACCTGAAGTTCAAGAAGTTAGTAGTCGTAGATCTAGAGGAAAGCAAGGTAAGAAGAGTGACCCAGGAAGTTTCGAAGTGCAGCCAAGCACCTCCGGTCTATCCACCAAAAAACAGACTCGCAATAGTGACATGTCAAGTCAAGACTTAAGTGACTCTCAAGTCGTGAGCGGTCGGAAGTCTGGCCGTCAGGGTAAAAAGAGCAGCGAAGCAGCGCCTGTGGTCAGCCAGAGTGTGACTGGTCAGAAGTCCAGAAGAAGTAACAGCCAGAGTGTGACTGGTCGGAAGTCCAGAAGAAGTAACAAAGTGGAGGAGGACCAAAGTGAACCTGAAGCGACACAACCAACAGAAACCATGACGAGACGTAAAGGCAGCAGAGGGCAGAAGGCTGGATTAGAGGTGGCTGTTGCATCGCAGGTGACCAAAATACCGCAAGCACGAGCGGGGAGACCGTCATCAAAGAGAAAAGCACCTTTAGTGAAGAACAGCCAAGCTGTAAGTACTTGTAAATTAGTGCTGTTGTTACTAACTACATGTAATCATATTCTTAATCCTGTTGCTCGTACAGATTTAGGTATATTTGCATTGCTTTTCTTCCACTTTTGGCTAATAGTGACAATGAGGATGAGTGATGATGATAAGATAAAATTGATGAAGAGACACTCACAAAGGACAACCATGCCCAGGCTCGAACCTGGGAGCTTTGGTCGTGAGATTGTAAGTTGACTGCTCAAATGAGCTTGGGCATTGAGCCAGATTTCACACAGAATTGAGATGTCCCACTGAATACCACACTAATTAGTACACAGGATATATGCAAAAGATACATTTCAACTAGGATGATGAGTACCTGAATTAAATTATGTTATCCATTGAATTTGATTCCCAAACTTTGAATGCTAATTTATTTTTAGTCCCAAAGATTTTATACAAATTAAACGTAACATAATAAATATCAAGAAAATTAACCATTCCTGTGTTAACCCTTAAATGCCGAAGATCACTTTCTCATGTTTTGGGACAATAACAAGCATATTTTGAGTATGAAATTTTAAATTATGCAAGGTTTTCAATAAAATTTGATATCTTGGAGAAACTACAACTACTCGAGTTACAAATTTTACCTAATTTTGTTCAGTACAGATTAGGCTACAAGCCTATGGTACAAAAAAATCCTATATCAAGTAGAAGGAGGAGACAAGCATCTTCTCAGGCCCCTACATAACCAACACCAGGACCTGAGGTTTCCGTGCCTCATGGCAAAAATTGCGCACTTGTTGCTAATACAGGGTGGCTATTCACCAGGAATTCTGCGTGAATTTTTGACTCCGGGAATTGTGTGTGAATTCTGTATGAATTTTTTTTCGTATACATGAAATGTTGCAACTTTTATTAATCCAAATTGAATTTATACATATTTATAAATGTCCTGATGCAAGTTTTTCAAAGTTTAGCTTCTATTTTTATCGAGGAAGAAAAAGAGAGCTGTGTGGAAAATAAAACAGAATTCTCAATCTGTTTACTTTGTTTGTGTCCTTTGCAGTTCAGTTATTGCAAGATAAGATATCTTGAAGTTTATTATTAGTTAAATTTGAGTTTGGAATTCTTATACAATTAACAGTTTTTCATGCATTAGTATATCGTAACATTGTAACATTTGTGACCTGTATTTCGAGCCTGAGTATGTGAAATGGCAGATGTAAATTCCATACCTTAAATTAAATATTTTAAATATATATACTATTTAATTGAATTGAATTAGAATTTTTTGATGCATTGGAATCACACAGCCCCTTTGTATTTTTAATATGTATGTGTTGGGGGGGAGGGGTGAGAGATGGTAGTACGTAAGGTTGAAGTAGAGAAAACATCTGCATGTACTTGGACAGTTTACGTGAAAACCTGTGATTATACTTGAATTTTATCATGGTCCTAGAGTGGCCACACTGTCATATCATCCTTAACATTCATGTGTAGTTCAGTCATTCTACAGCTGGCAGAAAAGTTAAGAATGTGCCAGCTAAGATATTGTACATTGTTGGAAGCTTTGAATGCAAGAGGAGAATTGAGAAGTTAATTGGGAGGAATGAACTAATGCCTGGAGCAGGAGAGAGAAGTTAAGAGTGTTGGTTTTTGGGTAGAGAGGTTCAGTTGTTGCTTTGGAGATCGAGGGAGAGTAATGGTTGATCTTACGGAGAAGTAGGGAGTGAGTCTGTCGTTTAGAGTTCAGGAAGAACACTTAGTTTTAGACTCTAACATTTTTGAGAACGGGGAGATGTCATTTGGAGTTAAGTTATCTTCAACCTGTTAAATAGACGTTCTGTGCGTGTGAGAATAAGGAGCAGCTACCTGACAAGGTCTACTATACGAGACAGGTAAACCCTTTTATTGATGATGACCATGCCGGTTCAGTCATAAAGGTATTAAAACCCAATTGTGTCTGCCACCTTTCATTTCAGTGTTTGTTTAGATTATGTTAGTTGTACATCCTTTGCATGCTTTACAGAAGCCTGAGCTACTTGCTGGGAAGTAACGCACCCCATGGTTCGATCCCAGTACCATTAAGGTAATGTTGAGACACCATGATTCAGTGTTATTCATGGTGGTAAACTGCACTCAAGAGTGTTGTTTTACGCTGTAATGCTTTCAGAGATTTACAATGGAAAATATTTTTAAACTTGTGTTGCTTGTCACTTTGCCGTGAATCTGATTTTTTTGTAATTTTGCTGAAAGACGAGATCATAAACAAAATATATGAGAAATATGGCAACATTGCAAATTCATAAGTTCGCACTTGCCAAGATAACAGGACTAAGAAGGAGATTAGCATTGACAAAGGGTAAGTTTTGCTCATCCACAAATAAAACCACTGATTATACTCGTAGTTTTTCAAGGTATATAGTGCTAATTAAGTATAAGTTGCTTCAATTATATATGACTTTTAGTTATATCAAATATAAGGCACACCTAATATTTTTCATCGAATTTTGGGTTTGAATAATGCAGCTATTACATACCTAAATATGATATCTTGTGTAATTCTAACTCCACAAAGCACAAAGGTAGTTAATGTGTTCTGTTTCTTTGTAGGATGGCAGCAGTGTGGACAGCTTTGATTTCTCTACTCAGCAAGGAGCCAATAGGGCTCAGAAGAGAGGAGCCAATGCAGCTCAAAAAAGAGGAGCTAATGTGGCTCAGAAAAGAGGAACCAATGGGGCTCAGAAAGTGCAAGTAATGTTCACTGGATATTCTGCCCCAGGAGAAGTAGATGTCGTTAATGAACTAGGTATGTACTTGTAGCTTATGGAACCTGAATTTGTGTATTGTAATGTATCAAGATGGTGACATGTAACTAGATTTCTGTAATTCATGCATAAGCCATAATTTATATAGAGTCATTCAAAATTATTGACTGATTTTTGATTTTGTTTATTTTACTTTGCGTTTTGTGCCTCATGGCTAATTTTCACAAGATGGGGATGAGTGATGAAATGATTAAATTGATGAATGGACATTCACAAACAACCAAGCCCGAGCGGCATTCGAACCCGGGACCCTTGTCATCGCAGCGTGATGTGCTAACCACTCGGCCACAGGGTCCGGCTTCAAAATTATTGTCAGGGTTTTCATGGACTATAATTTTCAAATGACAAATTGGGAAAATTAAGATGTTGTATTTCTTACTTTCAAAATTTTCTTCATAGAGGATGTATTGAAATGGTCTGGTAAATTTAATTCAGTACAATGCCATGTTGTTTCCAATTGCATAACTTAATTTCTTCCCTTAAATATATAAGGTCTGTGGCAGTGTAAAATATCTAAGGATATTGATAAAACAAAGAGTTTTTACAGCATTTTCTTTAATAATAATTGTGTACAAGGTGCATTTCAAAAGTAAGTGCCAATAGACATTTTACTACGACATGAAATAAGTCTTCCATTCATTTTACGGATAATGACACAAAAATGAGTTGTGCAAAATATCTCAGCAATGTTTGTTTTGGTTCTTGAGAAAGATGCCTTCAAACATTGCTGAAATTCATGTCCTGCATCACGGAAGCAAAAACGTCCTCTGATTGGCCTGACCTCATCAGTTAGGAAGGCATGCAGGCAGGGCTTTCTGCTTGCCCCATAAAATTTGCATGGGCCATGAAAGCAACAGCAAAAAGTCATTAGTTGTCGTGTAAAAGACAAGTATCATAACTTGCAGTGCAAAATGTGTGCTCCATTTCTTGCAGATATATTATGTCCTACCAGCATAGCAGCATTTACTGTAATTCAGCCAGAGTTCTTCCATTAGACTGACAAAGCAATACTGGTAACAGTGAATGGCTGAACACATGAACAGCCTTTTTCATTGCGAGTACATAGTTTCTGATAGGCAAGAAATTATTGTTACAAGAAGGCCTTTCTTTGGAATTGCAATTATTTTCGTCAGAATATTTTGTTCACAAATTTTAAAATAACAATATGTTTAAAACACTCGGGTTTGCATGTCAATTTCTTCAATATAAGTAATTGATATGGTAAAAAAAAATAATAAGAGTTTATAATTCCCTGCAGTTGGGTTATTTATGTATTTATCCTACTTTTACATCACTTTTCTGTCACTTTATCTAATCGCAACAATGAGAATGCTATGTTAATGTAGTATTTTTCTTCTCTTGCATCGCTTTTCTTACCACATTTGCCTAATTGCGACAATGAAGATGAATGACGATACGTAGTGTTCAAAGTCTGGTACAGAAGGACACGATTCAACCCCACTACCAACCAGCACAATTTAAGTATCACCTAACCTGTCTCATTTTCACCATGTTGACTAGTGTTGTCCATGAGAAGTGACAAGATGTTGGTCTGTCCCCATCTCATCTTGAAAATATTCACTGCCCCATTTCATGCCTTGTCTTGTTTTACGAGATGAGACAGAAAATGTCTTGTCTCGTTAACAACACAACCTTGGAAGCATCCCCCCAGCTGTCTCCACCTAACAATTTCCACTTCAATAAAAGGACATGCACAAAGGAGTCATACAAAGATCAAGAGTCAAACCTGGAACATTTGATTATGAGTAGGTTTGGTACCGAGAAGAGCCTAAGATGGACTTGTAAAAATAGATGCTAGACCGAGATGGGCTAGTAATAATAGAGACGACAATGAGAAAATGAGAACAGACTATGAGGCTGACCTCTTGAAAATCGAGGAGAGACTGACAAGGGAGGTTATCTAAGTGTCTCCCCTTTTTTTTGTTTCGGCTAAAAAAGGGTTTTAGGGGGCAAAACCTCCCCTCAAATGTCAAGATGAGGAGAAATTGAAGTGGGGATCTGACCCCGAAACCACGTAAATATGTCATAGGAAGAACACACACAGCACAGAACTGTAGGATTGTCGGTACCAAATGAAAGTGCTATCGTGAAGGGCGATGGCGGTTGAAATTCTGTGCTAATAGTACTGGCAGATACACAAGTGCGTTTGCCAGTGATATGCACTTCTAATCTCAAGTGCATATCACTGGCAAAAACAGCTCTGTGCTGTGTGTGTTCCAATTATATGTGCGTGTAATTCCTATGCCATATTTACGTGGTTTCGGGATCAGATCCTCACTTCAATTTCTCCTCATCTTGACATATTAGGGGGGTTTTGCCCCCTAAAACAGTTTTTTTTAGCCGAAACAAAAAAAAACACGTATTTCTTCCTTTGGGCCCCTCTATACACCTGCCAAGTTTCATGGAAATCGGAGGGGGACACTTAGATAACCTCCCTTGTAAGACTCAGTGTCCGAGATTCTGGATCTCTTTTGAGACTGGTACGATATTGAAAAGAATCGATGTAAACCGAATTTATGTTAATAGGTGACTTCCTCAGATTAGTCATGAATTTTGTGTATAATAATTACAATGCCAGTTCATTTGTGGTAATTCTGAATTGGCAGTTTGGTTTGCATGTATAATCAGGATAGTATCCAGTTTTTGAGGATTCCAAGTGTTGAAACAAAGCATAAACAATAGAACTTCATTAACCTCTTAGTGCCCAAGTATCTCGATCGAGATACTTTTCTGTAACCCCCGGGTGCCCAAGTATCTCGATCGAGATACTTTTCTGTAACCCCCGGGTGCCCAAGTATCTCTATTGAGATACCTTGTTATGCTCGTAGTTTTTACGTTATAATGTCGCTATCTTTGACTGGAATTGCGATTTTCTTCTTTCATATTATTGTTAAGACATATATTAAACAATAATGACTCTTTCACATCTTGGTGTTGAACAAAAAAGGCAGGAAAATGGTGACTTTCTTTTTTGTGCGGCTTCCTCTCAAAGAAAAAAGTATTCCGACAAACAAAGGTGGGACTTGTTGTTCTAAAGCAATGCGTTTCTTCCACCACTGGAAACTCGATGGGTGAAAAGTTTGCTTGTTGGTACCCGAGGTCACAAGTCCCCGTGTCGGCACAAGGGTAGGGGGAAGAGGGGTTGACGAAAACTGCGTTGTAACAAAGCGAAGATTTAGGCACACATGAAAACAGGTCTTTGTTGTCAAGCACAAGTGTTTCTCAAGTGGCTGCAACGTGACCTGCATTGTATAAAAATAGACTGGTGACACACATGCAAGAAAGTGCAATATTTGGCACGCTTTAGTCACTCCGGTCTAGATTATCAGAGCGGTTACATCCATCAGCGTGGCTCGTGAAGTGTGCACGTGCCTGAAGTTGTTCTTGTGGTGTGGTGGTTTTTATACGTCACAAACTGACAAGTGTGCATGTGACTTGTGCCATGTGAAAGTGTCATTTGTGCCTGCAGTGTCTCCAAAAGGCTTGTAGTTGACCATGGCTTCCCCGAGTGATCTCCGTTTTGATGAAATTCGAGATGACCTGGAGGCAATGGATACGGACTCTTGAGTGGGATGAAGAAGAACTTGACATTCCCTCTGACATGTCATCAGAATCTGATTCTGATGATATATCACAAGGATGAGACACACGTTCCCCTTCCCCTCCTCCTGTATCTCCTGTCGACTGGCACCACCCTCCCGAAACTGGTAGGATCGCTCCCAACCTGCAACCTTTCCTAGGACAGACTGGACTGAAGGCTCGACACATTGACAATCAATCCTCACCCTTGGACTTTTTTACACTGACTTTTTCTGCAGAAATCTTCACTCCAGCGATTATTTCCATGTGTATTTTGACAATGTTCTGTACTTTTTTGTCGAGTTGGGGGTGGGGTGAAACCCCCATTTTTTTTTTCAAAAAAATTCTTGAGTTTTCTGGTTCCTCCCCTCCCTCCATATATATGCCGAAATAGTCACCAACTCATTTGGAACTGGAACCACAATGAATACCTGAAAGTCAAACAACAGGAACCTCATTGATACAAAACACAATAACAGCCTAATGAAACAGGTGAAGGATCTGCACATGTGCAACCACCTCATCCATTTCGAACCATTTGTTATGAGGAACCTGCCTTTACTTTGGAACACAGTCGTACATAACTAAAAAATAATAGCCATTTAAATAAAAAAAAATGCTAAATAATTTCTTGCTTTGTCCCATTTTACTAGTAACAGTTAGCAATCAATGCAATTTTGGTTTTTATTGCTTCTGTATTGAAATTAATTTTTGTCTGATGCAGGTGGTGCCATTGTAGAAGATCCAGAAAAATGCACTGTTTTGGTAACAGATAAAATTCGACGGACGTACAAGTTCTTGTGTATTATGGCCAAAGGAAAGCCAATTGTTTCGCCCGAATGGATTGCTCAGTCAAGCAAGGAATCATCCTTTGTTGGTGAGTATAAATCTATGTTGATAACCTGGTGATGTAGACGTTCATATTTACTAAGTGCGAATTACTCACAAAATTAACAATATAAATTACAATTTTACTTACTTTTTTTTGCGAGTATGATACGTTTTCTTCAATTACGACGTTCTGAGAGATTTTGAACTGGATATGACGCAATCCGGAGGGGAAATGATGAACAAAAGACAGTCTGTTCGGCTGCTTCCACATTCGCAAGGGAAGCTTGTTGCAGACAACTTGACTGTGAAATAGTGAACGGTTTTTAGAATTTTAAAGGTTTTTACAGTTTTTTTTAAAAATTATACAGGAGGATAAATAAGTTTTTAGGTAAACGATGGCTTTAAAGCACATAAAATGGCAGTGTGTAATCGATCTTCCTATACTTGTTCCCGCTCACATTACAATTAACCCTTGATCCTGTTGACTATTAAATAAATATTTTGACGAAGCTATGACTTTATGAATTGCTTATAACACCGAAACCTGAAGAAGATAGAAGTTATCTCTCGAAACGTCGTAATTGAAGAAAACGTATCATACTCGCAAAAAAACGTAAGTAAAATTGTAATTTATACTGGTGATGTACGGGTGAATTTTTCCTTCCACGTGCAGAATGGAGATTATATTTGAAGTGCAAGTTTGCTGGTGAAATTACTCTTATGTCCCGTCCATAGGTTAAGTTTGCATCAACTTTTCACATGTATAGACTCAAGCATACATGCTGAATATAGTTGAGCTGTAATACAGCCAATTTTCTCACTGTCTATAATATGAAAGCTCGGCGGTTGAGGCAAGACTGGTACGGAATATTCTAGCACCATTATCGCATGTATTAATACAGAAAATGTGCTGCTAACTTAACCTGTTGCAGGGTATAGATACCTCTTTGAATTAATCAGGCCCACCCACCCCACAATTTGCCACTGCGTAGGCAGGAAAAATGTCAAATAATTTGCTCAAAACTGAATGCAGAGTCGGGACTTATTTTTCCCCCGTGATGGCACGTTGTGCTCTACCCAGTTTGCCATAGGTCATCCGGGAAGAGTCACAATCAAGCCTGCCCAGATGTTGGATCCAGGAATCGGATATTGGATTGAGAGTTCAAGATTTGGGATTTGAATATCAGATTCAGGACTTAGGATTGAATCCAGGATCCAGTTATTGATATAGGATTCAAAATCGGGGAAACTTTTACAGCAGGAAATGTTCAGGATTTCGTGACACTTCCAATATCTTGAATTCTACACACTAATGATTGTTTGCACATATTTGAAATGAAAATCGGTCATGGCCAAAAAAAAAAACACAAAAAACTGAGAATTAAGCACATTTAATACAGACCATTCGTTTTCTGACTATTCAGCATCCAGAAAAATCTGGAAATTATTTCTTGAGAATTCCCCACCCCTTCTTTTTTTGGTACTGACATTTTGAGATCCTGCACAATACTAGATTTGGGATCAGATGGATATAACTAGATAATGAACCTCTGTTCCCTCACCCTGTACATCTCACCCAACTCCAGTTGGCCTACTCTGAGACGAGGCAATCACCAGGACGTTTTGCAGAGAAGAAGCCATTGTTATAAAATTGTTTAAGTAGTAATAACAAGAAAATAGTATAATGAATGGTAGAAATTGTTATTGTAGACACGGTGTCTACCAGTCTGGAAAAGTCAGGAAATTTGCTTCTTTGAAAAATCATGGAAATGGCAGAGAAAGTTACTCTTTTTCTGCAAAAGTCGACATTCTTTTTTTTTTTTTTGTAGAAATCTGCTAAGTGGCTATTGATATTTACCGCTGTATTGGTGCAATTTCTTTTGGTGGGGGAGGGGGGATGATAATTATGTGTGGCTATTTATTTTTGTAAGATAATCTTGTCCTGCACTATTATCATCATTTTTTTTCTTTCAATTCAGTGGAATCTCAATTTTTCGTTTTTGAGGGGACCAAGCTGCAAACAACTTAAAAAGCAGGAAAGTGTAAAATCGAGGAAACTTTCATAACATATTGCTATGTTAGAATTGCAAGATCGAATTTCAATGTGCAATATTGGAAAATGTACAAACCGGAAACGTAAAATTGGGGTTCCACTGTATTTTCCATTGTTGATACTTTTCAATTTTTGTGAATTCCTTTGGCAGGAATTTTTCTATTGATGCCCCTCCATAATGAGCTTTGTGGCACAAATAGCAGCTGGGGGCTATTTTTGTGCTTTTATGGCACAGTGCAATGCCTAAGAGATTATTTTAACTTTCTAACTGATAAGTATTCATGCATTTTTGATAAAGCGATTCTATGAAGTTAAAAAGAACTATAGTGTGAATAATACACTTTGTGTTTACTCAATTTATATGGTACAGAATATCATTTCATTATTATGCCTTAATGTGGGATCTGAACCACAGCACAATGTGCTTCCACTGGGAATCGAACCAGGAACCCCTTGATTACAAGGCAACAATGTTACCACTATGCCATTGTGATTTTACAGAGGTTTTTGTATATTGTAAAATACAGTTGAAAGATTTGTATTTTTTTTTACCATTGAGAATCCCTTGGGGTGAGAGTTTTTTATTATCTTGGGTCCCTCCCTTGAAACTTTTCTCGATCCACCATTTATTATCAGGATAATATATTACTAAATTTTACTATGATAATGTGTTATTTGCACCATAATTGTTCTGGGCTCATAGAAGAAAGTCTTCTTTGTTAATCATAGTCAATATGTGGCAGGTAAAGTAAATAAAAGTAAAGTGCTCCCCTGCACTTTGCACAACACCTGAAGGCATATAGGGGGTCTGGGGGTGGTGCGATCACTACCATGCCCCTGACTGCCTTTACCCCCCAGAGTTTCCCCCAGGTACCCACTTTATACGATGCTGGAGCTGCTTGTACAAGTGGAAAAAATCCCGGTTCTACCCTGCTGTGGATCGAACCCAGGTCTCTCGCATGGTAGTCAGATTCTCTAACAACTGAGCTACTGCAGCTACCTAATACGTGACAGGTATCACATTAAACCCACCCCTGCTACTTAGTTGCTTCTCCCTCCCTACCAAGCAGTCGGTCAGTCTGAAAAATGTTGGTTCTTGGATAAAAACGTGAAAAAGTGAGGAGAGGGAATTTTTATATATAAAATTGTAAGACACCTGATGAAATTAATATTAATACAGCTTGATACACTGATGAGTAAATATGAGGCATTCACTTAAATATATTGCTATTGTAATATTTTGTTATAACTTCTGCGTATTTCAATGAGAGAGAGGGGGAATTTTATGTCTCGCATAAAAATATAATTTTGAGCACATTCATGGAACAATTATACTTTGGATTTGAAAACTATCTGCATTTTACATCTACTTTGTAATTTAATTCATTTTTTTTAATAGCTTATTTTGCTGAAATAATGTACATTATGTACAGACGAATATGAAAAGTTTGTGAATGCCTAATATTTTCTTTCCAGATCCGTGGAGTCATCTTCTACAGGACAAGGAAATGGAGAAGAAGTACAGCTTCACCCTGAAGAAGAGCTTGACAAAGGCAAAACAGAAACCATTGTTACAAGGCTACAGCGTGTTTGTTACGCCGGACGTGAAACCCAATCCTACTGAAATGAAAGGTAAGAATGAGGCTTGTGTAGACAAATAACAAGTGCTGCATTTACTTGCTTACTGATGGTGGTAGTCTATGCTCCATCCTTTCCAGGAACTCCAAAGCTTCCTTGTCTGATGGTGACAATTGGGGAGCTTCTCGAAAAGAAGTTAGTTGAATCCTGATTTTACATTCTGCATAATTATTATTATTTATTATTTGAAGTAGGGTTACACTTAAGCTTACAGTTTATTTTGCACAGATGTTATCTTACTATAAAAACAGCTTTTTGCCCTTTTTGCATTTTCGATTTTCTTCGCCTTGGTGGCCGCAGTGGCTCAGTCAGTAATGCGTCTGACTACCATGCTAAAGGTCCCGGGTTCGATCCCCGGCCAGTTTAAATCCGGGAACTTTTCTAATGGAAGCGGCCCCGACACCCACCCAGCGTCAAATTACGTGGGTACCTGGGGGAAACCCTGGGCGGTAAAGGCAGTCAGCGGCGTGATGCTGATCACATCACCCCCACTCACGACCGGGTCAAGAAAGTGTGGGGCATTACCCCCACACCCCCTGTACACCTTCATGGCATGCTGCTAAGCACAGGGGAGCACTTTACTTTACTTTTCGCCTTAGTTCTCTGAATGTTAGTGACAATGGTTCTACATTGGCATGCAATGTTCATTGGACATGGTCCATTGTCTTGTGCTTTAAACTATACTTATTCTAACACTATGTTTGGAGAGAGCACCTCTTCTCTCGTCTTCAGGTGAAATTTCTTTTGCCGGTGGTGAGGGATCCAACCTACGACATCTGTGATTTTACCAGCTACCATATTTACGCATGCATAATGCACACCCTGGTTTCTGATGGTGAAAAGCAACAAACAATTATATCGTACATAATGCACAGTACAATTCATGTTCAAGAAATAGCTTTCTTAGTTGCAAGTTGTAAAGCTGTTGCTATGTGGATCAAGAGGAGAATATCATCTTGTGTACACAATGAGTCATCAACCCACGCCACCTCCCCCTCCCTCCACTCTGTTCAGCATCCCATTTATGTAACTACCTTGTTCATTCTGTAGTAGAAGTGATTACAAAACTATGTTATAGATTTGCATTTTCTATTATTTCTCGTCTGACAAATATGGCTGATGCACATCGCATGTGACGGGAGGTGCATACTCGAATTGTGCCAGAATGGCAGTTTTTCTCAGTGTCGCAAAACATTCCATTACAAAGTGAAAAATCATGTGAAACGGCCATTTAACCTTTATAGTGTCTTTTTAAAATTATTATTACTAAATAAATCCAGCCTGGTAATTTGTATTTGCACCTGTTGATATATACATGTTATATGCAGTGACATAGTGAAAACATTCATGGTTTCATGGAGGCTCTCCGAATTAATCCTTACATAATACGCACCACAGTTCTAGGGAGCAAAAATTTTTGAAAAAGATGTGCATCATACATGAGTAAATACGGTACTCCAGCGGCCCCCTCCATTTAGTGATTGGTTAAAGCACCTAGTGGCCCTGCAACCAACACAATTGGGTCTCCCTCAGTGCAAATTCACCTGTTATATCAGAGTGGCTACTCACCTTGAATTCCGTGAATTATGCGTAAATTTTTATTAATCCCAATCCCATTGAATTTACACATATCCGTAAATGCCCGAAGGCAAGTTTTTCACAGTTTAGATTTTATTCTTAGTGAGGAAGGAAAAGAAAGCTGTGCGAAAAATAAAACAATTCTCTCAATCCATTTACTTTCCTAGTGTCCTTTGCAGAACTGTCCATATGAGAGACTGAAGATTATTGCAAGATAAGATATCTTGAAGTTGATTTCGGTAAATTTGAAATTGTTACACAATTAACAATTTTCCATAGATTAGTATATTCTGCAACATTTGTGACTTGTGTTTGTGGATGTATTTCGAGTCGTATGTGTGAAATGCCAAATGTAAACTCTGCATCTTAAATGAAATATTTTAAATATACACAGTGCGGCAATTTGAAATCGAGACTGGTGCTGTAAAAAATAAACAAGTCCTCATAGAAAGTTAACTTACCTTGGATCATTCAAGGTAGGACCCTTCTGCATCCACACATCGTAGTGCAATCAATGCCTACCAGTGCATGGAAGGATTGCTGGAATTCGTTTTGTGCAACACTTTTTTTAAAATCCATGTCGTAGCCTTCTTGATTGTTGGTACATCATAAAAGTAGGAACCTATCAGTGTAGATTTTGATTTAGGAAATAAAAAATAATCAGCCAGATCCAGTGAGTAGGCAGGGTGTGACAACACACATTGTCGTTTAGGGCCAAAAAGTTCTTTGCAATCACAGTCTTGTGACTTGGGGCACTGTCATGAAGCTGATGCCAGTTGCCATCATCCCAATACTTGGGCCTCACAGTGTTATTCCTTGCACCAAATGTTTCAGTACCTCAAGATAAATTGCAGCAGTAACAGTTTGCCTGAAATTTCAGGCTTCAGTAATGCTTGTTTTCACTTACTCAACCAATTTTGGTGTTCTCACTGTCCCTGCTACACCTGGATGTTCGTCGTGTTCAATTGGCTCCCGTCCTTTACTGAAACGCCTGAGCAATTCAAGTACATGTGTATAGGAGCAATTGTCCCTATAGACTTGCTACAACATGTCAAATGTTTCTGCAGCAGTTTTACCCAAGAGCTCACAAAACTTGATGTTTGCTCTTTGTTCCATGTTGAAATCACAAAGTGCCCACATTCAACAACGCCACAAGCGGCAATGTCACTCAAGGTCAATGAGCTCTGCGTCGATTGTTCGTGAGATACCAGTTATTTGTTCGCACCACAGAAAGCTTGCAGTGGCGCCATCTACCGAGAAAACAAATCAGTCTCAATTTCAAATTGCCGCACTGTGTATATACTGTTTAATTGAATTAGAATTTTCTGATACATTGGAATCACACAGACCCTTTACATTGTTTACGGTGTCCACCAGTTTGTAAGTCAGGGAGATTTACTGTTTCTGGAAAAATCCACATTTTTGTATTAGTGAACTAATTTTTTAAAAAAATTTTCAACAAAGAAAAAATTACAAACAAGAAATTTTAAATTGGATATGGATAAACAATACTTCAATTTGGTGTGCTGAGTATTACCAGTAGTTAACAGTACAAATTGTATATTAAATACTCTAGGGCAGAGGTTCTCAAACTTTTTTCCCATTGTACCCTTTAAAGTCTAAGGTACCCCACCATAGGGTTTCTCCGAATAGCGAGTTGTGGGGATTTTTTTGGCTGCCTAATCGGTGGGCATTTTTGATATGTATCTTCAATAGAGCAAAATGGCATTCGGGCTGTATGTTTAAAGATGGTAAACAAATTAACATTAGAATCCTACGTTTATTATTTTATTGGGTGTTCATATGTTTACAATCTTTATGATTAGTTACAAGAATAAAAATGTGAAACACATGTATGCTACGAAAGAAGTATGTAACAAACTTTAATTTTCATATATTTTTTTCCACAGTTATTGAAAAAAGTAAAGAACAAAAATAAGTGTAGACGAACTACAAGAACGATATTGGAGTTTTTATTGTAAATCCTCTAGAGTTTTTTGTGAGACGGATGGGCCTGGTTGTGCACTTGAAACTTTCAAGCGAAGATTCGGCTCTAAATTTAGTCTAGTGTAGATTTGGAACGAGTATTTTGTTTCAAAACATACGAAACAAAGATAAGATGTCGGGTGACAAAATTGGCTTCATTTCCTGTTGTGTGTTGAAACTATGAAGTCTGCTCTACTCACCTGCAGCAATAATGTTGTGTGGGTATTCTCGGCATTTCTCTTCTGAGCTGATCGGAAACCCCGTTTAAGTCGTTCATGTACCCCTGGGGTACACGTACCACAGTTTGAGAACCAACTGCTCTAGGGAAAGGAGCCATGGTTGGAGATATTTTCAAGTAGAAAATCTGCTACTGGCATTTATCACTGAATTGTTGCAATTTTTGGATTGTGTGTGGTTGATATTAGGATTAATCAAATTATTACTAAATTTCACTCTAGTTATGTATTGATGCTGTAATTGTTATGATTTAATTCTTTGTTTACCATTAGTCAATACATGGCAAGTAATATATAAAAGTTCAATTCATCATTCAGTTTCCCTTCTTGTTATTACTTTTTAACATGTGAAGTGAATATTCTAAAAACTTGGTTAAGTGAGATTCTAAGTCTGGTTTTTAGCTAAAATGTAGTGACATTCTTACACACATGTTTATATACATGAATTGTTCTAATGGTCTGGTCTGGAAAAGTCCGAGAATTTTGTTTAAACAATATGGTGTCTACAATGTTGTAAACATGTTTGCATTTGTATGTGTAATATGTAAGATTGAAGTAAATCCTTGCATTGCTTGTAACCTTGAATTTTTCAAAAGTTCATCTTTAAAACACAGTCGTACTTGAATTTTATCATGGTCCTAGAGTGGCCACTCTGTCTCAGGAATAAATACAAGGTATTGCTCAACATATTTGCTAAAACTGGTAACACTTTCCATTTCTGAAGTTACATTGTTATTATAGATACTTAGGTTCCTACTTATTAGTTTCAATTAATTTTGGCCTCTTTTTATTTCAACAGGCATAATACAGAGTTTAGGAGGACAATATTTATCCCGTCCGCCAAGTACCTGGCCCGAGAAAAGCTTTGTAATTTCCTGCAATAAGAACAAATCATCGTGGACGAAATTGCAACAGAAAAAGAAGGGATTGCCCATTGTTGATACAGAAGTCATTTTGACTGGCATCCTTCAACAAAGTCTCGATCTCAAGACTCATCTGTTGAAGTGAATGCACGTACAACATTCGCTGATTCACTTTCACCCCCATTTCGTACAAAGTGGACCATATTTTCCAGATATCATGATTGCGAGGAGAAAAAGAAAAGAACTTGTATGAGAAGCAGCATTATTGTGCAATGGCAGTACAGAAGCATCGTGTCATAACTTCATTGTACTGTGTGTGTGAGTGAGTGCTTGTGTGTGTGCATTATGATATATTTTTAAAGAAACCTAGGGAAGACTGACTTTTTTTTTTTTAAACAAGTAATTTTTAGAATTGAAAATCAAGTTTTGAATCTTCTCTCTTAACTTTTCATTGTGTGCGAGTGTATATACACGAGAGTTTTATACCTTTTTGCCCCTGTAAATATCTTTTTTGTAAATGGAAAGATTTCTCGGTATTTAGGAAATTTCCATTAATTGTAATAGCATCTGCATAAACACAGAACTTATGCAAATATGCATTCATGTGCAGAGAGATATGGCTGCAATGTTTGTCAGCACGATTTGTTTTTGTTTTTGTCCATTGCTAGCTGGGTTGCTCTTGCTAATCACATCCACATTCAAAAAAAGGAAGAAAGATGGGGATAAAATATATTGTTTTTTTTTTTTATTTATTTATTTACTCTTGCCATAGCACCGTGCAAATTATGAAGTTTGCAGTGTTCTTTGATAGCTAAATATGTTATGTTCTCTAGCAAGTCCATTTTTTTTCCAGTTCTTTTTGAAATGAACCACTTACATTTTTTGTGCCATGTGGTCATTGGTCTCTCCTGCTGACATGTTCTCTCGTACCATCCAAGCGTTAATTTTCTTACCACATTAGTCCAGCACCCTATAACTTGCTATGTGCTTCTTGGCAATGTTATTTGACAGTTTTTGTGTGGAAATTATGCAAGTTTCACAATTCTTTTGGTATTTGTGTACCTGAAAATAGTAAATTTAATTTGTGATGCCAATTCTATATATAAGAACTGTTGATCTTGTGGAGTTAAAATTTTAAGCAATTGTGACATGACTTAATTTTGCTGCCAGTTCGCTTTATTATTTTTTTAAAATTAGAACTAATTTGTTGATGGGATGTAATGGATTTTTTGTGCCAAGAAGGAAAATATGGAAACTACAATTTATTGCACAAGAAATAAAGGCATCTTGTGTATGAAAAAAAAAAGTGTTTGTGCTTTGTTGTAGAAAAAATATCAGCTCCTTTCGTACATGAGTGCATTTCTTGCTAATAATAGCAGTTCAAACTATTTGTATTCTAGTTTAGAGTAAAAAGGATTTATGTCAGATCTATATAAAAGTAGGTATTATTAACAGTACAAGTGATATAGATTTTTGTATTGGAAGATATAGAAAACATATAAAAATATATATGTATATGTGCAATTGAATGAGTTTATGCTTAGAAGTGATAATCTTTTTCGCTAAGTGTACTCATGCTTGCAAAACGTAATCAAGAAAGAAGAATTACATAAATATCTATGTTTTAGTTTATTTGTCAGAATAAATGTGAGAATTAAGGTAATTGATGCATATTTTTTATATTTTGTCCATGTCATCTGAAGCCTCTGTATTGTGATGATACATGTACGGTATGGATGTTAATTTGCGTGATACATTTGAAGGTCTCCTTGACAGTGCAATGGTAACACCATTTCCTGGTAATAAAGGTATTCTTGGTTCAAATCCCAGTGGAGGCACATTGGTGGTTCAGATTTCACTTAAACTCCAGATTAGTCTATTTGAACATAGACTGAAGTGAAATGCTAATGGATGCAGTGTGATCACTTTTATAACAAAGTTATTTTGTTTTTAAAAATGATTATTCCAAAATCTGAAAAATTGCATCATACTAGAGCATTCAAGTGAATCATCATGGGTAATACATGCCATGAAACTAGTGGAGATGCCTAGATGAAAGTAAACCACTTGAATGTTCTAAACAGATGCAGTCTTCCAGCATTTGGAATAGCATAGCAATTTTTACTACAAATATTCAAAGCATTAATTCACCCACATGCATTTTACCTTGGATCAGTGTTACACAAAAATACAAAAGAAAGGATTAAAGAAAACTCTCTTAAAAAAATTCCATGTATTAAGTTTTGAAACGGCTTGTTTCTACCTCTTAGAAACACTATACATCGTAAGATCCCTTCAAAAAGGATCACATCAAATTTCATCACTTGATTCACAAGGTCTTCTACAAAACTTACAACAGAGTATTATCTACAAAGGTTTTTTCTTAAATAGGAAAAATTACAAGAATTTTCACATCAATACTATAATACAAGCATTCTTTTTTAAAACAATAAGGGATGGCTGGGGTCAAAATAGGAATCTAATTCCTGAAAATACTGAGGTCCCAAAATCTGTTTTGTGTGTATGTGTGTTTATGTATATATATTATATATATAATTATTTTTTGTTATGTATTACCATCCCCTTGTCTGTAGTGACAGAACACAGCCATTTGAAATGTTAAATGCTTCTGAATTGTTTTTCAGTAATGCTCATATGTAAACTGAGCATGGCAACACAACTTCTTAAGCTCCCACAGACTGGATTGTATTTTCTTATTATTTTAAAGCACCTCACACGGATTGCAGCACCTACATTGTATAAAAGCAAAACCTAAGAAACACTTCAAATATACAAAGGCAAAAAAAATTGTCTTTCCTGAATGTTTCCCGCTTAATTTTCTTTTTCTAATCTCTGTAGAATTTAATTTTTTTTAATGCTTACACACTGAAAGACATGCGTATATAAAGATGATTATTTTTTTTTTATCACTCAAAATATATGAGATTGCTCACTCACGAAAAAAATATATGTCAAAAAGACACTATTTCATGCAACGTTTATTTTTGTTTCTTCCCGTAATTCGAGCCCAATGAATGTGTACTGAAAAAACACATAGTGCAAACACAGATTCACTGTTACCAAATTCATTTGTTTAATATATATATATTCTATCAATGAATTCATTTCTTTTGCAGTAATAAAATAAATAGCACATGAAGTACAAATCGCAACGATCACAATTATCACTGCCAGCGTAACCCAGACCGGTGAGCATAAATATGTATGGAATTTTCTTTTCTTTTCCAATCTGCTGGCTTCGAAAACTAAAACTACCACATTCCTTATCTCGACTGGGATTCTTCTTTTTTATGGAGATCAAGAGAATTTTCAAGAGATCGTGGGGGCGTGGCACATGATCCGTGAGCGGATAGTTTATGCATTGCAGGGCTAGTGCCTGCACTGCGTCCGCCCGTGTGGTTTTGGCTCGCTGAGGATATAAGAGGGGGTATTCCTGGAGGGGGTAAGCACTGTGCTGCACTTGTGTGTATGGAGTTTGGGTGTGGTGGACTGGCCTTCGCTCTGTTCCCAGCCAGTGCCGCATTGTTGAGAATGGGGCCTGGAGGGTGAGGGAACAATCCTGCTGCACCAGGAGGGAAAAGTCCACCAGCAAGTTTCGCCCTGTCCAAAAGTTGTCGGTCATCAAGGCCTGGTCCCGATACACCCAACTCCTCCCTTTCACGAAATATGGCTGCGGCTGTTAAGGGGTTCAGTCTATCCAACATTGGGTCGCGGGGATACTCGAATCGGTAAGGATCCCTAAACGGATCGCTGCCCCACGGACCAAAGTGGTGAGGTGGCGGAGGTGCTCTTGGGTCCAATGACGGCTGCCCTAGACCCATCGACGACATTACTCTGGAACGGTCCAAGAGGGACATATTGTTCGGCATCGCAGTCCTGGCTAGGTAACTGTTGGCTGCATCCATCCGCACCATTGTCTGCAAACGTTCACGCTCGCGTTCCCTCTCACGTTCCTTCTCGCGCTCGAGCATGGCAGGTAGTCTGTCCATTCGCTCCCTCTCCCTCCCTCCCAACACCACAACTTCATCTTCCTTTCTAGGCTCCTCCTTCACTTTTATAGAATCCGGAATAGACAACTTTTCCACTTTCACATCGTCCTTCCTGTATGCTAAACCCAACACACTTTCACCATTCTCTTGCGAAGTCCGCATGCTCAAGTCTGCACGTATAGGAGATCTGTCGCGCATCTTACGTTCCATTTCTGGAGAACCGTCTTTCAATTCATGCGAGTTCCTCTCACGTTCTTTCACACTTTCGTACGTTGGGGTAGTTCTATGCATCACCCTGTTCTCCCTCTCTCTCTCCTTTTCGCGTTCCCTCATTTCACGTTCACGCTCCTTTTCCCGTTCCCTCATTTCACGTTCACGTCTCTCACGTTCGGCAGCTTCGAACTTCCTCTTCGATTCACGTTCCTTCTCTTCACGTTCCCTCCTTTCCCGTTCATCATGTTCACGTCGACAGCGTTCCCGTTCTCGCTCCCTTTCCTCCATCTCTCTTCTTTCTTTCTCCCGTTGTTCTAGAGCTGAAGTTTCGGCTTTCAAAGTCCATGCAGTTGTTGAAGGTGGCGTTGGAAAACCAGGTGGTGTCCGATGTAACCTGAAATAAAGAAATAACCATGTATGCCATGTAACCTTAAAGAACACAAAAATTCATTTGAGAAGTCTTTCAGAAAAAATCAGGGAATTTGCCACGTGGGTGGGAATGCTGGAAAAACAAATTAAGGACCCAACACACACAAGTGTTTATTTTCCTTGCACCATGCAATAGTATACTGCAACAGCTTTTTCCATAGCTGATGATAAAATCTAATAGTTGACTAGGTTATGAAAGGACTAGATTAATATGTGTAATATATAATATACCACAAAAAGTATTTAATAAAATACCAAATGCAGTTTACATACGTTATGTGAGTATGTTCTGTTCCAGAGACCATGGATACACATCAACAATTTTTGCAATCGACTCGACAGATGTATTTTATCCATGTTCGTTTTCACTACGTACAAAAACTTTTTTACGCCATACTGACCGTTCATGTACAGCACAATTTTCTAGTTTAATGTTTAAAAAATATCCACATGCACAAAGTTAATACCTAATGTAAGATTCATGTATCTGTTGCTTTTTGTACAAAAGTTACGTACAGTCAAAATCTCGATTGAGAGACTTTTTGGACACCCAATATGGAAAATGTGTCTCTTTTGGCTGTCACACCATGTAAAATTATTTGGCTAATTCCAAAATATGACATCTAAACCCTTAATTAACACTACAAGTGAAATAGGTTAGCTGCAATTGGTAAAGAGCCAACATTTCTAGTTCTTTTTTTTTTTAAAAAAACTGCTTTTTCTTGAAAGACAAGCAACCAATATAAAAAAGGGGTGAAACAATTAAATGATGCCCAACAATTGGTTTATGATATCTCATAATCATTGCATCAGCATGTCAGATAATGAAACCACTGATAGCCATGCAGAATCTTTGAGCACAGATTATTAAATTTTGTAATTCTTTACTTTGCAACATTGTACTACTCAAGTGTAGTATCTCAACTACCTAGTCATATCATAAATACTGTCACAACTTTGGAGGCTGGCTGGACACCTTCAGGGCAAGGGGAGCTGTAAGCCCTGAGCCATCGTGTGGTGTGCTGTGGACAGCTGAAGATGATTGTGATACAGGTCAGGATGAAATGAGGCGAGTATGAAAATCGAGTGGCTGTCATTGCACTACATAAGATAGAGAAAGCAGCAGGTGTGATTTCCAAACGTCTCCAGAAGCTTCAAATCTCAAAACGGTTCGTTTATTGCACTATCCAGCGATACACTGGAACTGTGAACGAAAGGCCCAGGGCAAGGCGGCCTCGAACAGTACGGATGCCAGAGGTTGTGAAAGCAGTGGCGGCATGTGCGCAACGAAAACCTGTCAGGAGACAAATCAGTGCTGGCTCAGGACCACAAAATGTCCATGTCTCACGTGTTGCGTTGTGACCTGGGACTGCAAGCTTACAAACAACATACAGGTCATTTCCTTACTGATGCGTTTAAGTGTCGGAAGTTGATCAAAGCAAAATGCCTACTTACGCAGTATGCAGCAAATGGGCACAGATGAATCCTTTTCACCGATCAAAAACTGTTCAATGCCCAGAACGACAGGGTACATGCGAGGAGTTCACGAGAAGCAGCCGACAAGGCTCCGAGGGTCCAGAGGGTTTATCATTCAGTCTCAGTTATGGTGTGGTGGGGAGTGAGCTACGAGGACGCAACCGAGATGCATTTCTGTGAGCAAGGCATCAAAACATCGGCCAAGGTGTACCAAGAGAGTTTTCTTGAGGGTGTGGTCAAGGGGCTCACGAACATCCTCTCTTGCAGCCAGGCCTGGAGTTTACAGCAGGATTCGGCACCAGCCCATAAGGCTAAGGCGACCGGCAGTGGCTCCAGACTCATTTCCACTTCTGATTGGCCCTCTGGCCTACAAATTGGGGGTTGTGCTTCAGGAAATGGCATGCAAGAAAGGAGTGGCAACACAGACTAAAGGACTGCGTGCGTGCTAAAGGTGGTCATTTTGAGTAGCTATGAGTGTTTTGTGTTCCTCACATATCCATGTACCACATATTATATGGATGTTACACTATCCCTAACCATCTTGTATCTATTTCCTGCAAACCTTGTGACAGTATTTATGATAGGACTAGGTATAATGCATAAATCAATAACTAAAATTAGTTTTTGCAAAATTTAATCGTAACTTTCTTTTCTCACTAAAAATTGTACCAATTGTATATAGAGGGTGGCCTAAAAAGGGCCAAAAGTATTACGTAGTCAGTATTTTTGCTACCTTTTTTTGGGTCACTGTATTCCATTCCCTCATTTATACTACGATCACAGCCTTAAAAAATGCTTAACTGTCAATAATTCCTTCGAAGGGCATTTGAGGCATTAACAATGTTGCCATTGGAAGCTGTGGTTTCAAACTTTTTTCTATTCATCATTCATTAATTCTTGCACAAGAGCAATATACAATGGTAACAATGTTAAACTTTGTTTCCATGTTAATAAAACATTCAAATGCTGACCAAGGCAAGATTAATTAGTGTGAATCTTTGTCTGACGACCCTGTTAGAGGGTGGAAACGTTACTTTTTAGTGTATATTTTTTATGCAATAAATTTTGCCTTCGTTGGCATTTGTATGTTGTAGCAAAATACAAAAGTATGAAAAGAGCACAGATTCTTACCTGCTCCACTGGTCGTGAACAGGAGAAGTGAGCGACGCTAGCGTTGGGATGTCCCTTCCAGGGAAAACACTGCCTCCTAATGTCGTGAGGCCTCCAAACGTGGAATTAGGAGCTCCGAATCCTGGATATCGCCCAAATGGGGATACCCCGGCACCTGCAACAAAATTTAGAACTTTCCATAACAAATCTATGTATGGAGCCAGGGGTTGCTAAACATCTGGAAAACCAGGGAATTTCAATCTGATCAACCAATGACACCTTTTCTGTACACTGAACTTATTTCCGTGCTAACGGTAATTATGAAAAATTTGTGAAGAAAGCAGTCATTGACTACAATTTTAACAAAAATACATTTGTATGATAAACACAATATTGTTCCTGCTGATAAAATGGACTTGGGTTACTCAGTGCAGGAATCACTTCGTAATGTTGATGTTGCAGCATCTGAAATCCTACAGTTCAGACAAGAATGTTTATATTGTTTGCAGCACTTTGTTCTAAAATCATGAAAAAATCTCCTTTGTGATATAAACTGAGAAAAGGAATCTTTTTGCGACCTATTTGTCATGTCAAAGTCACAAGCAACAAGTTTTTCATGTTTGAAGGTAACCTTGGAAACTTTTATTTATTGCAATTTTCAAGTATCTGCATCCGCTGAGTCCTAATGTAAAGTTCTGTGACTGATCATGTTGAGTACTGGACTGTGTCACGAACCCTGACTCGAACCGTAGACCTCCAAGTCTACCACTAGGCTAGCTACCCTCAGAGTCCGTGGGACATATGTTTGCCGGGGCTCACCAGGGATCTCGCAGCCACTGCGCTCACCTAACACAGAACTAGGTTCTTGGGCTGCACACTCTTTTCTCATCTGTACTCCCGACAGAAGAGTACGAGATACAAAGAGAAAAGGGCAATTTTGGGGGTTCCACCACTTAACTACGAAGAGTTAAGACTTAAAACTATGACTTCTGGAAAATAACTTGCAAAGATGGCTGCCAAAGCAGGGGTGGTAGAGAGTACAAAATTAATGTTGTTAGGAACACTTTTACAAAGATAATAAGATTTGTTCCAGCTTTCCCGGATTTTTTTTTCTTCTTGGACCCTTGTTGACTGGCCTATAAGCCTATTTCTGTAGCAGATATCTAGGAATAGTGAGAGGAAACTACGTGAACATTCGCTTGAAAGCTCTTGAAGGAATTTTAAGCTTGCAATTTTTCACATTTTCCAATACAGTGTTTTTTTTAAAAACAATATTTTTTTGAAAAGGTCTTTACAGACACATGGGACCTCGAAGGGGAGAGTGACATCTAATGCTGACAATACTCGTTGCTCCCCGTGAATTCGTAAACCCCTTGACTACTAGAATTTCCCTCACTTCTGCATGCATATCACAGGTAATCTTCCCTGCCTCTTTCATTGAAAGTTGTACAGTTAAAACCTTTTAGGATCAGCTACTTTCCTCTAGAGTTTTACAGTTGTCATTCATAGGCATGTGCATGGGGTGGCAAGAGGGGGCAGTCGCCCCTCTAATACTCTCACTTAGAAATTTATCTTGTTACCGTTATTAAGCAATAGGATTCTCTTTAAAAAAAATAAAGTATTTTCAAGCCGACGAAAGTTCCAAGCAACTACAGGGGGTTTATTTCCTATGTAATTAAACTATCTCACTTCGTTCTCCAGCAAATTACTTGTTATTAAGAGACACATTTTATTCGTTAGCCTAGTTGTGTTCCTTACACCTTTGTGGTCGCAGAATAAAATGGTCACACATTGAAAATTAATAAATTATGTGTAGTTGTTTTGAATCTGCTGTACGAAATCCTGTTTTTATGTAAATCAGTCAACCACAAAAGAAGGAAAATCAAGGGGGAGGGGAACATAAAACTTTTGCTGAAATTCTCATAATTGAAGGATTTTCGGTGGGTCCAGACACACAGCCCTGTTTAGTGCCCATCAATACAATAAAACGGTGAGATGGAATGAGTTTTATTTTTCTCCAACTGAACTTTCATCAAGGCTTCTACCCCCCTTAATCAGAGGGTTTGCGCACGCCTACGTTGTCATTCTAAAATCTTCACTAGCAGGGAATCTACTTACCCATATGGGTTCCAGGAGGATTGAGGAAGCTACTGTGATGTGGACCCGTATCGAAGGGGGCCCTGTGGCTTCCTCCGGCCGAAGGGCCCCCGATCAAAGTGGACGTGAACGGAGGAAGATCTGGTGGACGTGCTAGAGCTGGGAACAAGTGGTTCGGAGGCCGCAGGAGATCTGCCGCCGTGGCACCAGTCTTCCCTGGACCTGCAGTTGGTCCCAGCCCTGCGGCCCCAGCTTTGGCTTCTGCTTGCTGCTTCTGTTGGTGGTGGTAGATTTCCCAGGCGATCCGTACGTGCATAGCGTTCCACCGTCCATTTTTCTGCAAATAGAATAAAATCTCTCCATGCAATATCTGCTTAATCTTGAAGATTGAGTGAAAACTAACACACAATGCATGTACAGGATGAACAACTTCAAAAGATAAGCATTCCGATATCTCCACTGCATGAAGGGCTCGGGGCAAGCCAATGCTATACCACACTTTTGTCAAAATTCAGTTATTTTAAGTCAATTTATGCTCAAATAGGCTAATCGGGATTGGACCTACAATTTTAAAAGCACTGTGCAATATGCCTCCACCAAGGATCTAACCAGAGACCCCTTGAATGCCCTATCTCACAGTTGTGCACGCAAGTAACCATATCAAGTCACAAGCTGATAAAAGGCAGTTGCTAAGTCTTCACTAAAATACAAAAGTGCACCCTAGAGGAACAATTGCAGCAAGAAATGTGACACTAGTCCTGGTCCAACTCCCAACATGGGTGCCTTTCGGTAGTTCATATTCCGGCTTAGTCTTGCCTGATTCTGGACCTAGGTCTACAAGAAGACTTTTTATTTAGTAAAGCGTGGTCAGTACATCAACTCCCTTTGCTGCTGTAGGATACTGCTACTGCTTTCAAGTAACACCCCAATTGCCCTCATCAACACTCAAATTCTGAGTGCACCAACTGGGAATCAAATCCAGTACTGCTTGCACCAAGGGCAGAAATGCTAACCATTTGGTTATGTCGGAACTCCACATATTAAATAATTATACAATTAATCACTAATGTTAACTAGTTCATATTAATAGGTTCAGCATAATTTGTAACATTCATAAAAAAAGAACACAGTATTCTTCCATTTTTTATTACTTTTTCATTAACAACTATCTACTCAAGTAAAAATCTATACAATGAAACCTCGATTTTATGTTTTTCAGGCGACTCAGGTGAAAAAATACCTTAAAATACAGGAAAAACATTTGTGTGCTATTGGGACCATAAAGACTGGATCAGGGTGGCCAATCTTGGACCATGATAAAATTCAAGTATAATTCCCGGTTTTCACGGTGAACTTTCCAAAAATTCAAGGGTACAAGCAAATGTTTTCCCTATTTCAACCTTACGTATTACGGCCCCCCCATCACCCACACACATACACACAAATATCTTAGCAATATAACGGTCCATGTGATTCCAATGTATCCAAAAATTCTAATACAATTAAAATATTTAATTTAAGGTCCAGAGTTTACATTTGCCATTCCACATACTCAGACTCAAAATACATCTACAAACAAAAGTCGCAAATGGGTCCAGGTTCAATATCCAGTGGAGGGACATAGTTGGTCGGATTCCACTTTAAACTGTAGATCCAGTTGCAATTAGCCTATCTGTGCATAAAAGTGGACTTCAAACCGAAACTCAAACACGTTACAAATGTAAGGGAATATACTAATCTACAAAAAATTGTTAATTTAACTAATCAACTTCAAAGTATCTTGCAATAATCTTTTGTTTGTCAGATATATTGTTCTGCAAAAGACACCAACAAAGTTAATGGACTGAGAGAATTCTGTTTGATTTTCCACGCAGCTTTCTTGCCTCAGGGCACAGCATACCTACTGAGTTCCGGCCTCTCTCCCACCTGCCAAGGTGGGAGATCATGCAACCTGTTACGGGGTGACATGTGGTCAACACGATGAACCCCCAGTCGTCGTCGTAGATTTCCGTGACTGGGTTACGCTCTCATTTGTAGCTCCCGAACTTCCTCACGATGGTGGGTGGCCAACGGTTCCTTACACAGGCCGAAACCTCAGGAGAAAAGTGGTTACGCTTCTCCCAGGAGACTCGAACCACTCCCGTAGCTAGAGCCCAAAGCATGATGCCTCGGACCTCATGGCCACGGTCCAGGACTCGGGGCATTTATAAATATGTATAAATTCAATGCGATTAAGATTAATAAAGTTCCAAATTTTTAATGTCAGAGAAAAATTCATGCAAATTCCCAGAATTCAAGGAATTGCCGAAGAGTAGCCACCCTGTTGGATGCATAATATGGGAAAATATAAAATCGAGGATCCACTGTAATAACATGGAAATACACATTGTAATTAAAACTAAAAATCTACCAAGGTCTAAAAGCTCTGGTTTCTAGAGTAAAAAACAACCACACAAGGTAAGAGGGAATTAAATTACGACACCTACCATTGGTTTAGGTTTGGAAGGATCAGCCATCTGCGAACAGAGAGAGAATTTGTTACTAAAAAGCAAATAAAAACAAATACATGCAAATATTATTATTATTATTATTATTATTACAATAGCAAACCCAACAGTTATTATGTTAATGCGAAACATAAACTATGAAAAAAACAATTAGTAGTCATACACCACCTGCTTAACAATTTCCACAATGTAAATTAAAACAAAGTATTAGCATGAAAGCATAGAGGGGCACATTCATGCACATGTTACTGCAATGGGTATTATTTTGTAGCCTCAAGGGTTTTGTTTGAAAATATATTAAAGAAATTCTTCACCTTTGGTTATTGCAAGTGATGGAGAAATAGGAGAGGGATGATATGTTGTTGTTTTCTTTAATGTAAAATAGCCACAAATATGTAAAAATAGCCACAAATATGTAGAAGTCAAGTAAAAACAGAAATTAAAGAAACAATACCACTAACAAAATTTGTTTCCAGTTTGCCTTTTTTGTGTAAATACGCTACAAAAAATTTCCAGAATTCATCCACAAAACACAAACCAATTAAGTATTCCTGCGGTACGTCTTTCCACAGAGACACTATTTCTAAAGATCCTGCCCTTGCTGGAAACTAAGTCATTGCATTCGTTTGATGTACTCGATTGTTGGGCAACATTCACCCTGGAGCCCCATCCTAACAGTAGTCGGAAGCCTGCAGGTTCCGGATCATGTGAATGTGGCAGTTGCAGTACCAGTGGGAGGAGTTTCTCCACCCAAAATTTGATGTGACACTTCGCCACACAAAGAAGGAGACACTTTGCCATTAGTCTCGCAACTGAGATATATATATATCACACATCTTCCTCTGCAAGTACACCAGCACTGTTCTGGGAATATTGTAGTTGAGGCATTGAAACAGTCAAAGATCATCCTCCCAAACAAAAGTGCTCTGGGTTGTGAAGGAAACTACTTTTTCCAAAATACCTCAATATTATTTAAAAGCTACTGATATTCTACATTCTGGAGAAGGAAAAAACATGTCTGGAATTTCCTTTAGTAAATAATTTCTTATTCTTTTAATTCTTTGTGGTAGCAGCAGAATTGTGCTAGTACATTTAACAACACTTCTGGATTGCAGAGGCGATTCTCCCATGTTACCTGGTTTACCGCCAGTAAATGAATTTTTTTTCACACAATATACAGAAAATTCCTGAAAAATTTGAAGTTGTCAGACTTTTCTTTTGGTTTTACTTGCATGCCTGCATTGATGTTTTATTTCTATAATATATAATTAATATATTATAAATATATACAGTAAATAAGAATTGATGTGGTAAACCAAGTCAAATTTTCAGAATACGTTTCATTGTAAGGCTCTCATTTGTGTTGCAACCCAGAAGTGTCCATGACTGTACATCTTGATCATCAACATAATCAAGGGGGGATTTTATTGCACAAACCAGCAAATGGTTAGGACATACTTAGCAATGAACCAATCAAATTCAAGTAAAATACCAATAGATATTAGCTAAGGTAGATCTCACTTGAAGGACCAAAGTCTGCCAAGTAGCTTGTTTAATCTGACATTGAGAAGCGAGCTTGAAATAAAGTACTAGGACATTCCATTGTCACGGACTACATTTTTTATATGAAAGTAACTGTTCTACTGATACTTAAGCAACATTTTTCTTACGGTTTCTGTGCAATGAAATATGAAACATAACACTGTTGATTAAACATAACCACCCTTAAAATACTTTCCCAGATTTATAGCTACAAGTGAGCAATTTTGTGTCGCAGGTGGGACAGACAAAACATTGCCTCTTCACTTAATAAGAAGTTTATTTTAATTCCTGTGAATTGTCAAATTACGAAATATAAATTACTTAAGACAAAGAGAGAAGTTAATTGACTTTTTAAAATTTTAGTGGAGCTGATAGGGAAATTAACAGTTAAAGGAGAAATTAATTGTTTTTTGGTGTCAAGGGTGGAACTCAATAGAAAAGATAAGTAAATCAAAAAGTTAAAATAAACGAATAATATGCAAAATATCTTCTACTTATTAACTTAATTATGTATAATACTTGCATTTTTATCCAACAGACAATATTAGATTGTTCACTCACAAGATATGATAAAGTTACAACATTACATTTAATTTTAAAAACTGAGGCTCAGGGGCACTTTTCACATTTCCTTACTGCTACGGGGGTCACTATTTATATTTTGAGCCTAACAATGAAAAAACAGGAATTTGGCATTGAAAACTGCTTTATTGTTTTTCAAAGTATTCTCCTTTATGGTCAATACACTTTTGCATTCGTTCGAACCATTTGTCAAAGCAGTTTTTCCAATCTTCTTGAGACACCTCCATAATATGGTTTTTGAACGCATCAACGGCGTCTTCCGCCGACGAAAATCGTTGTCCACGCAATTTATTCTTGACATTCGGGAACAAGAAGAAGTCATTGGGTGCCAAATCAGGACTGTACGGCGGATGACCCATCAATTCGATTTTTTGACTGTTCTTAAAGTCGGTTGTTAGACGAGATGTGTGACAGCTGGCATTGTCTTGATGAAGAATGATCCGACGGCGTTTGTTTGTTTTCCGTATTTGACCGAAGACCTCTGGCAAACAAATTGTTGTGTACCATTCAGAGTTGACCGTTCTACGTTCCTCTAAAGGCACAGTTGCCACATGACCAGTTTTCCCGAAAAAACAGGCAACCATTTGTTTCGATGTGCTTCGAGCGCGAACAACTTTTGTTGGATTGGGTTCATCTTGAAACACCCATACAGTCGACTGCTGTTTACGTTCCGGCTCATATGCATATATCCATGACTCGTCACCTGTTACAATCTTATATACGTCTTTTGAAGCACCACGATTGTATTTATTGAGCATTTGTTTGCACCAATTGACGCGAGCGTCTTTTTGAGTTTTTGTCAAATTGTGTGGGATCCAACGAGAACATACCTTTCTCACAGATAAATGATCATGTAATATTTTATATATGCTGGTGGAACTAATGCCTATGGTTGCCTCAATCTCACAGTATGTCACATGACATAATCCTGCAGTATTAGGTTTTGCACAGCATCAATGTTTTCTTGAACAACAACTGATTTTGGATGACCTTCGCGAATCTCGTCGGTGAGCGAATGGCAGCCACGATTAAATTCGTTATACCAGCATTTCACAGTGGCAAAGGATGGGGCTTCATCGCCAAATGTGGAAGTAAGTTGATCGATGCACTCGTGTCTTGATAATCCACGTCGAAAATCGTAAAAAATCATCGCACGAAAATGTTCACGAGTTAATTCCATTTTATTGTTGTCGCGCAATCTCCAAGGCAACATAAACAACACAAATCAAGCTATTGACAAAACATTTGAAGTACGTTATGGTCAATAATGCCAGACGATTCGGTGCAAATGTCAAATCGCGCCTAACTTCAATGGTCAATAATGCCAGACGATTCGGTGCAAATGTCAAATCGCGCTTAACTTCAATCAGTGTTGCCAAGGCTCAAAATATAAATAGTGGCCCTCGTATTTGGGCTCAATATTTATAAGTTCTGGCTGGTGCAATCAGATTCATGTGTTAGTCGGAACAGTTAGTTCCGAAAAATGTCATGGTATATTAACATGATTTCCCAGATAAGAAGCTAGTGACTCTGATCCACTGTGGTGACATCTATTATTTAAAATTTGAAACACTGGTACAATTCTCTTACAAGAAGCACCAACTAGGAAGGCACTTGAGCATTCTTCCACGTGACCGGAGAACAAGCATGATGTCGCCAAACCGAACGTCACGGAAGGTGCTGAATTCTGCCACCTCCTACACTCCATGTATTTCGCTGGCCAAGTCCAGGCTGTAGCCTGGTCAATGTATTCACACTACAAATGGTAAACACTGACGCAGGAACTCTCATGTTTTCATTCCTCCCCTTGGAATGAAGGTGAAGGTATTGTCTGCTATTCATTGGATTCTTGCATGCTCAACCAGAACCTTTCTGCTAACTGTCCTTCAAGGAGATAACCATTTTTAAAAGAGGAGTTCACGAGACAGGCCAATCTTGAAGTGCAAATCTAATTATCAGAGAATGTCATAGGTAGCAAATAATGGACATTTGTACAAACAAATACAGGAGCATCTTTTATACAGAGACAACGTGCAAATACAACATTTTCACACCTGCAATAAAGTCAGTTCTCAGACTGCTGCTCTTACCTTTGGTGTAAAAGTTGCTAAATGGTTGGGTGGGTTGAACGGCGTCGACCCAGCCAGACTAGGCGGATGCAGCAAAGGAGAATATCCCGGGTATCCTGCGAGACCCAAATTTTGTCTATAAAATGGAGAATCTACTCCTCCGAGTTTTGGTATATCTTTAAACTGGAAAAAGGAAACAAACAGTCAGCTCTGGAAGTGCATTTATACGCAAAGGTTACAAAAATTTTCAACTCAGATCATACACAAATAGAGAATATTAATAATGGTCAAATGTGTTGCATTAACTTGAATTTTGGTAGATCATTCATGATGATGGAATCAATACCCAAAGTTCCCACTCATTTTTGTAAAACCCAAGTCACCTACTTTTCTAGATTTTTAAGGTACCTTTTCAGTTAACTTTCCAAACCATTCTATAATAAGTTAATATACTAATAAATAAGTGTTATGTCTTCAACTTTGCATGTTACTCAAGAGAATCAAATAAAATAAAATATTTCTCCCTCCAAGAAAACAGAAACCAGTTATGGAAAAAAATTGAAATGTGTTTTCAGTTCCCAATCCTTGCAAGCGCAAAAAGTCACTCAATTTCCCTAGCTTTTCCAAAATTTCTCAATTTTTTTCCCATGACCTATCGAGGCCACGGCACCCACCATGGCCCCTTGGCTCATACCATTTTATGGTAATCATACCCCACAGGGTGCAGCACTTAAGTTCTGAATTGCAATGACTTATGGTCTTGAGAGCAGAACTTGGCAGACCAAATATGACCTTTACAGCTTATACGCGAGACTTTACCATGAGTGTGCTGAGAGGGGGTTTGGGGGGATTCACTCCCCCTTCCCAACGTCTAAAAAATAAAGCAGGTAAAATTAGCTTCCTTCGAGCACTTCTTGTTATATTCACAATACAAATCACAAAACCTAGTTTGTTCCGTTAAGGTAACAGCCAACTACACTATATTCTAAAGAAAAATCTTAAAAAATTAGAATACAATCTCAAATAGTACACAGATTCTCATGCAAAGTAATTGAAAGCTAATTTGATTTTTCACTGCAAGTGACAGGAAAATTGACACATTTCAACTTACTAGGGGATGCAGGATCTCAATGTTGGCATTAGGAAGAAAATCCTATTACAATTCTGATCTCGGGAAATTATTTTCTCATTTTGAGGCTGCTGTACAGTCTGGAAATTTTGAATGGTCGTGTATTAAAAGTGCTGACGTGTTGAAAACTGCTTTGAAATGTTACTCTTTACTATTGCTTATTCCAAATGTGAAAAAACAATCATCCAGATATGGAAAAAAAAATCACGCCAGGAACTTTTGAAACAGTAAATAGTACGATGCGCATTTACTTAGTTCTTACAATACAAAAAGTGGTGAAAATATTGGAATAAGCACTTTTTTGTTTTCTCTAACCTAGTCATTATTTAATTCTATTTTTAAAGTGTTAACAATTTTCGTCACACCATTTACAGAACCATCCAACTCCTAATTAGAGTAGAACCAGAAAACAAATTCTGTTTTCAACAAAACTAGCACTTACCAATGGTGGAGGAAACAAGGAGTTGGCAGGGTTCGGCACTGGGCCGAGAGGAGGAGGCAACAGAGGCGCCGTGTGCTGATGTACGTGGGTGTGTTGGTGCTGGTGATGATGCATTTCAGTCCGTAAATAAGGGGGTGGTCCCACATTAAGGGACCTGTCTTGGGAGGCGAGGAACCTATTGTCCAATTCTCTTCTTAGCAAGTCTGCTGCTTGATCTGGAAGACAAACGCAGAAATGAAACCACCTGCATCTTGAATGTGGAATGTGTGGCATTCCTATGCATGATTAACAACTCAAACTTGTTGCAAAGCGTAAACAGCACTGTACCTTTCAATTATCAACAAGTATACTCTTTTATTGATTGTAGAAAACTTCTTACGTCACATGCCGGCAATATATTTGTTAAAACACTAAAATCACACACTAACAGCACGATAAAAAACACTTCGGAGTTCTTCCAAGCTTTCGACTCCTTCACCAGCCCTGAAGATGACTCCGTGAAGGAGTCGAAAGCTCGGAAGAACTCCGAAGTGTTTTTATCGTGCTGTTAGTGTGTGATTTTAGTGTTTTAACAAGTATACTCTTATTTCTAGTTTGGTTATTTAATGTAACTCTTCCACCTCTTATATTATAAACAATGAACAAACTCGCAAGTCACAGCCTCTTGTTTATCCTGACTTCATTCTTGCTCTGGACAAAGAGTAATTTTATTGTATTTTGTTATTTAGCAATCATAATGATAAGAATAAGTGAAAATTAGATCAAATATATGTAGAAACTTCACGAAGAACAGCTACGCTTGAGTCCAGGACTTGGATACAAGAAACTCTACAACTTAACATGCTTCGTCACCAAAATGGCAAATAATTTTATTGTCAACACATGGCATAAATGGAAAATATCTCCCTACTTTTCCATGCTTTTGAATATTCTTTAACTTTTCCACAATTTCTTGGTTGGTGAACACACTGATGTATCCAGAAATATGTTTAGGCATGTTCTAATAGACTGATATACTAAAGTTGCAATGCAATATATTTAGTGTGTTAGCACAATACTTGAGAGATGCGGCAGCAATCCAGAGAACACACTAGTTCATTATTGCAAATCTTCAATTTTCTCTAAGACTTTCGGGAAAATGTTTGTGTACTATATATATATACAGGGTGTCATTTTAATGGCGCCCACGGACCACAGATTCGTGTAGAGGACATCAAAACAAACAACTTTTCTCAGTGACATTTTTCACGTTGGTGCGTCAATTCGACGCTACAGCCGATCAAAAAAGACCGTTTTGCCGCCTGGATGCTGGCAACCCAACACAACATTTGATCGTATCTGTGACGTCATTTCCTGTGGCGAAACAGCGCACGGTAGGGTTGCAAGGATCACACAAATTTTGTGAAAAATGACAAACTACCAACCACATTATTAGCTGTAAAACGAAGC